>NC_090230.1:5882500-6482500 GCF_024489055.1 Chanodichthys erythropterus
GTCTCCAGTGGTGAGAAAGCTTCAATCAGATTTGTCCCCTGTAGGCTTCACGATACAATTCCAACAGGTGACAAATGACAGGTGCCCTCTTTTACTCATAATCCAGAGCATTAATCCTGTGGGTCGGCCGTGGCCGGGTGCAAGATCACTGAAAATGGAAAAAGCAGCACATGGAGCTTTGATAGGGAAGATGACAGACAGAATAATGAAGAACACAACTTGTATGACTATCATGGTTGAATTGTGTATAGATCAAGAATACATGTTTTACCAAACCCATGTGCCTTTTTGTCTTCTGTAGAATAAGAAAACATTTGCAGAGTGTCCAAGTCAGTCTTTTCTGAATAAATATATGTAAATGGATGCTGTTTAACCTTTAAATGCATGAATGTTTCACCAATCATTATTACATATTCGGGTCTTTAGTGACCCAGATCTTTATCTAACATGGATGGATCTCTGCCTGTCATGATAATGTAAATTTCTCCTGATATTAGAGTAACAATTACAAAAGGATAAAATAAAGCATATTTTGTTACCTTTTGGAGCTTGGAAGGTTCAGTTTGAGCAGATGCTTTTTACCATCATCTATGTCATAGTCAGATCCCATTTCAAAGTACATTCAGCATCTGGCTCATATTCGCAATCTCAAACATATTCTCAAAACTATCATTTTCTGATGATACATCCTGTTCTTTTGTTTTCTGCCTGCGGTAAGTATGAGTGAAACATCACTTCATCATTGTGTATCAGACTTTGCCACCTTGTGGAATAAAAAGGTGAATTGCACTTATTCAGTCATGAAAGATTCAATTATTGTTTTGCAGAAAAAAATATATTTACACTGTTACACACCTTAGGTCGTTAGCGACCCTATACAGTTTTTACAAAAAAATGGGAAAACAGGCATTCTTTTATAATTTAATTTTTATTGTTTATAATGAACTCATAGTTTTCAGTCACGTGACTGTTGCGGAGCCCTGGAGGGCAAAACAGCCATGTAAGTACAGCACAAGCCTGTCAGTTTTCCATCTTAAAAACAAAAATATGTGATGTATTGGGCACTTGTGATCCATATACAGCACCTGCAGTGATTTCAAACACTAAAAACAGTGGGACGATTTTTTAAAAAGATAATGTGAAAAACACTATGGGTGCAAAGTTTAACACTAATCACGGATTTGTTGACCCCCACTCACCCCCCACCACCCCTTACCCACCCCTTGACCACCCCTTGACCAATCAGAGCCAAAGTGTCTTCACTTTCTCAGCCTTAAAGCATGGTATGTAACTTCCCTTAGGGCTCAGAATTACACACGAACAGTCTCTTTCTCCGCCACGCGCCCACACACCAACCGGAAAGCATATATTACTGCATATCTCAGATGCATTTTTTGAGAAGTCAAACATGTTAATGACAGTCGCAAAATCAGCTGCCGGTTTTCTATCGTTTGGAATTGGCTTGTGTTTACCATCTGTTTTCTTCGCATTCACTTGCTCACTTTCAACTTGAGTGATGTTGTTCAATCTGACCGGGTTAAAACACTATGGGTGGGTTGTACCAATAGGATTAAATTAAGCAAAGTTTAACACTAATCATGGACTTGTTGATCTGGGTTTTATTTTAAATCGAGTTGTGTTGCACCACTTAATTTTAAACACAGATTAACTACGCAGAAAGACTGTTAAAATTAAAGGGCTGATCAAGCAGGCTACAGAATCCTTACTGCAACCCACACTTAAAGTGCCTTAATGTACTAAAACATTGATATTAAAAGATCAAATTCAGTTTAACCCTTTTTGATGATAAATACTATATACAGGCAACCAGATTAGCCCAAAATATGAACGCAACACATTTTCTTTATAATTGTTTTTGATGGAAAAAAGCTTAACGAGAAACCTCGTGTTGCATTATTATTCTGTGTTCATTTGTTTGCCTGTACAAAGTATGCATAATAAGTAAGGTGTATATTGAATTTGGTCTTTTAATATCACTGTCTTACTACATTAGATCTTACTACAAACCTAGTAAAAATGACTGGCGGGAAAGCATTGTTTCGTTCCCCTCAGGGCGTGACGTCACGTGAAAACTATCAATTGAGTGAGGAATAATAAGAATTTTGATGTCTAACTTTAAAAAAATGAATGAGTAGGAGGATAGTGAATGACGTCCCGAGGTATGCATTAAAGGGTTAAGTCTGGGAAAGAAACAAACAAAAACATTATATATGACACTTAAGCATATCATTAACATATTGGCAGCATCTAAAACTTAAGCATTTTACACATTAACAACAACAAGAGATGTGAAAATGTTTACGAATCATTTTAGGTTCATAGAATATTGAGATCAACTTTCAAAGGATTCCATAATTTTACCCAGGACAAAACTTTAAAATTTTGAAACAAATTCATTAAAATATCTCTTTACTTTGCAACTAAGATATACAAAGACAAAAATCAAACGTGTGATACACATTTTCTGTGAAACCTGTCAACTCTGACTGCCCATAATTTGCAGACTGGCTTGTCTTTCAGCAACTAGTGTCATGTCCTTCAAACTGTAAATCGGGGCAAAGATCTGTGCACAAGTCAAACAGTGTATTCCTTAAAGAAGTTTAACATAAAAAAAAAAAAGAACTATAGTTATTATGGTTAAGTTTATGGAAAAGAGGACTCTGGACATTCTGCAAAATATCCTTTTTTGTAAGGTATTCCTGTAAGAACAGTAGATAATGTCATGGATTTGATTTCCAGTGAATGAATGTTTGCACTTCCACTTTTTGGGGGTAAATTAACACTTTAAAATCTCTTTTACACTCTTATTGATGCTATTATCTCACATAATCCTTGTTTAGATTGGATTTTTATAATTCAGTGTCTTCAGAGCTGTTAAATATTTTCATGTTCTCTCGGGACACGAGTGTTCCTCTGTCATTAGGATCAAGAACCTTCAAAGGATCAGCTAGTAAATCTCCTAATTCAAACTCACAGGCTTAGGCACTCAGAGATGTGGAGAGGGAGCATGAGTGTTTGTGGGCATTGATGAATATGAAGACCAAATGAGATGCAATATAATGTGCAAGCAGTTGGTAACGCACCAAACCAAATCCCCTGGTAGACGGCCACGAAAGAAACTCACAGATCTGAAGTCTTTCAGCTTTGTCTTCACTCAGAACCTGAGAGCTGTTTTGTCACAAGTGTCCAGATGGTTCAGTGTAAAGAGCCGCAATGGAGGGAGGCAGGGAATGGTTGTCGGAGACGATCCATCAAGTGGGAATTCTCATCCATAAGATTTATTTCCATTTGGTGTGATTTCATATGGAATTATGTTGTTATTTAAAGCATAAATAAACAAAAACAAATTCTCATGTATTTATTTGGCAGGCATTTTTATCCGAAGTGATTTACAATGCATTAGTATCCCTGAACCCCTGACCTTAGCAGTGTGGAAGGCATGCTGTACCATTTGCGATAACACAATTTGTATTTTTATTCTCATCTCTGGCATTTGATATGCTTATATAAAAACATATTCATGGATAATACACAACAAAGTAATATAGGCCTTCTGAAGCGAAGTAATGTGTTTGTGTGAGAAAAATCTCCATATTTAACATGTTATAAAGTAAAATATCTAGCTTCCGCCAGACCACCTTTCATATTCAGCTTACGAAGAAAGTGTAATGCCCCTTGCAGTTTAAAACGCTTATTCTCCCAGTTCACGAGCCACATGTATTTCGGTACAAAAGTTTGAATTGTCTTGCTGTAGCCTATAAATCTGACTGACAGAACTCTCTGAACTGAGGCGCAAACAAACAAGGAGACGCAACGTCAGTTACGCTTTTTTTCTTAAGTTGAATATGGAAGGTGGTCTGGCGGAAGCTAGATATTTTACTTTATAATGTGTTAAATATGGATATTTTTCTTACGCAAATGCATCGCTTAGCTTCAGAAGGCCTTTATTAACCCCCCGGAGTGGAGTATGTGTATGATGGATGGTTTGCGTTCGTCTGTAAGTAGAAAGACATATACACCTAGAATGGCTTGAAGGTGAGTAAATCATGGGGTAATTTTCATTTTAAAGTGAACTAATCTTTTAGGGGCCGTTAACACAACACCGTTTTCAACTAAAAATGGAAAACTTTTTATGTGTTGCGGCAGTTCTTTTACATGATGAAGACATTTTGTGGGCTTGAAAACAGGTTTTAAAGTGCAAGTTTTTGAAAACGAAACACAAATTGGTGAAAACGGTGACGTCATGCACATGTGTATTACGTCTTCAGTCTACAGGCGCATAGTGTTTCTTTACAAAGTGATATTTGATACTTGCCTCGCATGAATAATGCAGTGTTTTTAGTCGTTTTCACGGATCCTTGTGAACAAGGATCGTTTTGACAATGTTGTTGTTTTAGTGCATCTTTGTTGTGTTACCCTTAATAATGCCTGAATGTTTCTGCCTTGTGCATTGTAATAAAACAAGTGGCACTTTCTTTTCTGTGATGAATTACATCTGTGGTTACTTTGCTAGGACACTTGTGGAACTGACTAAAATCACCTTGGGTCCAGCTTATTATAGGTCATTGCAAAAATAGCTGAGAAATGTGACATTAGTCTTCAACATTGGTATTTAATTAAAGTTCCAAGAGGTTCAGTCTCTAAATTTAATTTCTAGCAAAGGTCCAAAAAAACTAAAGTTCCAAAATAAATGTTTCAGAACTCAATGTGTTTTACAACTGTGAAATTGAAAAAGGAATGTGCCTTTCAAGAAGGTTCTTTGTAAAAAGCTGGCAACCGTAATACTAAGAGTATCAAAATTGTCTTTCTCCAAGACTGCTGATTTATGCAGAATTGCAAATAATGAATTAAATTCAACTAGTGCTTTTCATCATACAAAAGTTTTCAGTTACCAATGGCAGTAGAAATTTTAGAAATGTATTTGTAGTCATATATTTTTTTAAAGATCAGAATACATTATTTTGCTGAGTTAGCTTGAAAGTTCATGCTCTGTTGAGCAGTAACTGTGTTTGCACATTATGTGGGTATATGATTACCTTCCACAGCACAGCTGTAGAGTTAGCGAAATGCATAGAACTATCCAAGTCTGAGCTGCAACGATATCCTCCTCCACAGTCTGGAATGTAAGAGGGAAATAGGATTACATGGTTTCAAACCACCCATTACAGCTACCATTGTAGGGAATGACACGAAGGAGCCAGAAAATCCCAAACAGAGACAAAAAGCAGTTTTATGCATCCACACATTTTCAGATCTAGCAAGATGACATCAGCTACCCAGCAGTTTGATCCAGCCCCAGAGACTCTTCATGGGGAGGAGGAACATTTAAGCGGCTGAGAAGACGTGAAGACAGGCAAAGCCGAAGCTGTAAACCGCCTGGTTCACAAGAAGCCTGCCAATCTTTCCAAACAGCTGGGCAGCATATGTCATTTGCCTATCCAGAGCTCCGGAAGGAAACAGTAGTACGAAAGAGGGTTGGGAAGAAGAATGCGATGACTCCTCAGTGGGGAAATGTGAGTGGGTGAGAAATCTCATGAGTCGTAAAACTTTAATTAAAGATTTCACAGCAAAATTCTGGTGATGAGCAAGCTGGCAATAAAAACGGGTGGGCAACGTGCCCATAAAGATAAGAAGGGCAAACAGGACAGGAAAGTTGAAGAAGGATGGTAGAAATGACAGCACAGAAAACAGAAGTGATGGGGGAAGCAGGAGATAATGGCCTAAAGCAGTGGTTCCCAAACTGGGGTACATGTTCCCTCTGGGGGTAGTGGTTCGTGAGGTGACTGAGGAGGTATGTGAACAAAATGCTGAGTTTGGCCATTCATTTAATTCTATCCCACCTTAAAATAACATTAAAACCAAGCATGTATTTATATCCTGTTAGAAAGTGTAAAAACAGGAAAATGGTAGTGCTGTAAAAGTTCAAATACATGACATCCAATAAAATTACCTCATCTTTTGCGGTCAAAACTGACTGCATTCACACAAGCAGTAAGCAGATGATAGGTTGCTTGCAGAGGATGCTGCCTTAAGCCAATATCGCATAGGCGTCATGCTGTGAGGATAATAACAGATTAGATAGATTAGCTTACTCCTCATTGAAAATGATTTAAAAAAAAATAGGTGTATTATACAGTGAATAAGCATATAATTAAAATTATTAACAGTCTATATGTATGAACACTGCAATAATCAGTCTTCAAAGAAAATTAACCCTTATGTGCTATTCGTTTTGAATGTACACTTAGACAATAAAATGTGATTTTGTAACATAATGAAAAAATTTTATAACAAATGCAATAATCAATTTTTAAATTTATAAAAATAAATAAAATAGGTTTTTATATTGTTTTAAAAAAAATGTAAAATTCTCATTCACTCAGATGTATGTCATTGCTTACATTGCCAGGTACCCACTGCTGGCGGAACCTTTGCAATGGGCTGAATAAGTGTGTTTAAAAGCGAAGTGGAATGCAGCCAATATGCCATGGTTTAATGGAAGATTGCCATAAAATTGAGAACAAACACTATTAAAATTAAAATAATATAAAATTTCAACTACAGCCAGTAGTTGGCTTCAAAGCATTATGCAGTGGCTCATTTGCCATTTCCTCATGGGTAACGTAATACTTCTTTTCACAAGCTTGGAAGACGTAGGCAATATGGTTTATCAATTTTGCAATGCTAAATGGAGGTAAGCAACAGTTTGCTAAATTGAAGCTAGTTACAGAACTTATAGATCTCCCTCTTTTTGTTTTTGTTCTTGCTGCCTGTAGTGACATAAATAAACATTTTGTCACTTAGAGGTGTTAGGGTTGTTTCTGACGCGTGAGATCCAAACAAGAAACCCTTCCATTCCAGTACTGCTTTTTATTAACTTTATTTATTACAAAGCTCTTAGAGGTCCTCTTAAACTCACATTTGTAATGCACAAACACATATAGTAAATCCCACAAGCTTGCTTCCACCTGCTCATGTCCTGACATGGTCAAAATTGTTGTGCTTGTCTACTCTCTTGTTACTTATATACTAATTAGACCCACATCCCACCCAGTGTCAAAAATGGTATTACAACAAACATTCAATACAACATAAATCTCTTGCACTGCCGTTCTCGACAATGTACCTTTGTAAAAGTGGGGTTTTAGCACTTATATCTTGAAGAACAAAATAGACATACTGTGCATAGAGATCAATTTAAGACTCAAACTCTCTAAAACACTCCCTGCTGTGTTCTTGGTTTTAATGTTGATAATATATTCAAGCAAGAATGCAATTTTTCCTGAATATCCACATGATTCCAAACGTGACATTGATTTTATACAACAGTTCAACAAACAAAAAGGTAACAGTAAGTGACGTACATTGTAAACACAGTAATGTTTGCTCTATCTTGCAACAAAATAATATTGAAAGCACAGCAGAACTTGCACAGAGAGCGGGGACGCAGAAGGATGTTAAATGTCCCAGGGGGTACGCTATACCCTGTAAAGTTTGGGAGCCACAGATCTAGAGGGAGAAAGTCAAATACAAGAAGTCTTATTGCAGAGTCCAAAATGCCACAAACAAATTACACTAGTATAATTTCTTTGCAGAAGCGTAACTCTGATTTGATCCATCAGCAGAGACAGACAGTAAAATCGGTTAATAAGTACATATCAAAAACTCCCACAGTATCCCACAAAATAAGTCCCTGCTTATCTCGCTATCTGACCTTCCATTAACACACACATATATAAATAAACATACGCATCTGAGAGAAAGTCACAGCTTTCCTGGGCCGCTGGGTTCATGAATAACTCAGATTATAAGGGAGTACATATTTCCATACGGATCACTGCCGGTTTTATTATTCTCAGCTATTCAGCTGCGAGGCGAGACGCCGCTCCCAGACTGGCCTATTTTCTTCGAGAGCCAGGAAGAAGGCAGCGGGTGATTTTGGTCTGACTTATAGCTCCCAAACAGAGACTTCAGCCCTCTTAAGTCAGGCACTCACTATAAGGCTCTCAAAATCCTCACCATGGTGATCCAACTACAACTCTCCAGTCATTTCTCATCCTGTTACCATAATAGGGAGCATACTAAATAACTTTTTAGACTATGGGCTCCTTCGTCAACTGCAGCACTGTGTTTTAAGTGCCCAAGCATTTTGAACAGAACATCAAAATGACATTTCTTGCTTGAAAATCTTGACAAAAACAGCTGAGCGAGATGATTGTTATCTTGTCAAGTGTGCTATTGTCTGAAGTGCGCACTCTGCGCGCACACTAGACACTACAGGGTACGAGGAATGGTAGATGTGAATTGAAATTATTCTGGATTTGCTATCAGGAATGCTTTATATTTTCTGTCCCCAACTGTTTCACAGGAAGCTATAATGTATCTGATTTGGATTAATCTTGAAAGAAGGATATAGAGGGGAAATGCTAATGATAATATCAAAATAGCCTCAAGAAGGATCATATTTATTTATGTCAATCACTCAAATGATAGACCAAGTCTCTGCTATAAGAATAGTCTAACGGTTACTATTTTAAATCCAGAGGCTTATGGGTGCCCAATAGGCTTGTACAAAGTTGAGCTAGGAAGACCTAACTCTTTTTTTTA
Organism: Chanodichthys erythropterus; assembly: GCF_024489055.1. NCBI lineage: Eukaryota > Metazoa > Chordata > Actinopteri > Cypriniformes > Xenocyprididae > Chanodichthys > Chanodichthys erythropterus. The sequence goes on from NC_090230.1 coordinate 5,891,129, forward strand.
CTGAAGGTCACAATGAAGGTACTGCCCTTCCCAAAACTGGGGTATGTTAAAAGAAGCAGGGCGCTAATGATGAGCATTCACACAGGCACATGCCAGCTAGGGCTGATTAGACGCCACCATCATTTAACACAATGGCCACTGACATTTCTTGGGGCGGAGGAAGGGGAAAAGTCGAGGCGAGCTTTAGGAACCTTCGGCAAGTTAGTATTGTGCAAATTATGGCTAATTACTCCTCCCTGCTGCCTGCACTCATTAGGCAAGACAAAGGGCATATCCCGCTGACAGTCAAATTACTCCTGGCATCATTGACATCACCTTTTAAAACCAATTAAATAATGAAAAAGGCAGGATGGAAAAGACAGGTTATGGACCTTTATGGAATGACAAACTACTGTTCAAGAGCACTTTATCTTACCCAATCAATCTAAAAAATGATGCATAGCAAAAATGATGTTAAGACAGAGACAACTATCCCTAAGAGGGCATGCTAAATTTGGTAGCAGTATAAATAATTGCTGGTTCATTCTAGCAGACAGCGCTCTTGACTTGTCTCGTCTCATCTATAGTGCTAGTGCTAAAGCTAATGTTTGTTTTCAGAGAACTACAGGCCCCAAAGGGTGAAGTTGATAGCTGAACTCTTATGGAATCAAATTAGTAGGTTGAAATTAGTTTTCAAATATGAATTTAAAGCCTGAACAGCATGTGTTTAATGCCTTTATGACAACATTGCTCTCACAATAGGTACTGCAGTGCTCCAATGGGACAAATAAAATCAGATTGTACTTTTGTGATTACTAAAGTTGGGGTTGAGGTTTGAACAACATTCTTGTTAAGAATGTTCCTATCATTTCCTGCTCATATTTGATGTACCTAATGGTTAGGATTACAGGCCAGGATATGGTTAAGAATTTTAATTTTGCCTTTTTATTGGCATAGTAGAGTAAGGACTGACAAGTAGAGTGGGTTTTGAACATGACCTTGGTCAAATCAGGGATATTGTGAGCTAACAGCTTTTGTCCTGAGCATGTGAACAACCCACTGCACTATGTTTAGGATTGGGGATATATATAAACTTTTGACTTTTATTTTTTAGGACCCTGAAACGTAGGCAGGAAAATAGAGTAAACTGACTCAAGACCCAGGTTGGGATTGAACCACAGCATCTCTGTGAACCAACAAATCTTATGTGTCCAAAGCTTTTACAATGTCCACTATACCGCAGGTTTGCAGATGTTTGACTGAATTGTTGTTTCAGCACTAAGAATAGATACTGATCATTTGCCAAAATTATAGTCACTACTGATACTAAATGATTAGCATTTTCATATACCACAATAAATTTTACATGGACCTTAAATATACTTCAAAGAATCGTACTTGGCACCATGGTACTTTTTGTTACTTTTTGGTTTGTTTTCCCCCCTAAAGATTTAATATAGATTTTTATGTTTATGTTTTTAAGTTGACAACGACTGTTGCATCTCACATGCCAACATTTTAGGATGACTTTGTATCCTAGATCAGGAAAAAGAGCAAAAACATAACAAAAAATCCCTTTCAGCTATCATCCATCATGCTGTTTTGATTGCTGAGACTGGAATAAATTGAGAAGAACCTTAAGAGTCCTTTCCTATCTGTGTAATTTCTGATACAGACAATCCATTTATTTATTGCATTTTAAGTCTTGCACAGGTTTAGCAAATGTTCTTGATTATTTCAGCCATGTACTCATTTATCTGTTTACTTTGCCTCGTTTGACTCAAGCGCATCATGCCTCTGTCCTTGAGAACGAGGGATATTTTGACTGATGTGGAAAAGCACATTTGCAGAGGCCTCTAGGCTGAGCTCCGGACGGGCTTCCGTTGTGCAAAGGAGCAGCCGGTGCCATTCAGCTGTCAGGTCTGAACTAAGCGAAATCCATTCAACAATGAGAACGTTCATTGAACATGCATTTGCGTGACAGTGACTGCAAGTATAATCCATACAACATTAGCCTTCGTACTTTGGGTATCAAGAAGTCATAAAATTCATTGTGTGCAGCTCATGAATTCCTGTAAGGCGGGATGGAACATTTTTGGTTATTCTCTCGGGTTGCTAAGAAACCTAACAGCATTTAAAGTTCCACGAGAGCACTTGAAGGGCAAACAATGGGAAGACCGCCATCAATAAAATCCTCACCTACTTTTAGCGCTCTGTCTTCATTTGTCTAGACGACATAAACCAAGAGGATTTAGATAAATCAATAGTCCAATGATTCACAATCGCACAGCCGTGACGTCATCTAAATTGGCAACAGTGACCAATGCTAAAATGCACTTGCACTGTTCAGTAGTCCAAGAGGAAGAGGGGAAATGGGGTCTTTCATCAGTTGATAGACTTCCCTTGGCTGCCCGGTAACTCGCAGCCAATCCAACTGCATTGTCCAGGATTAGCTGTATCTTCTAGCCAATAATTGCTGATGTTTACCCTTTCCTCTGGGCCTAATTTTCAGAGCAAATGATCACTTGAACTCCCACCAAATTGTGGAAATAGAGGCTGACTCCGCAAATACCAATTTGCTAATTAGCCGAACACGTCCAATACTGCTTCGGAAGGAGAAGGGGGTCATTTTCTGCCATATTTATCAGTTCTAATTTGCTGCGAAACAATTGCCATACTGCCCCTGCACCTTATTGCATCACACTAATGAGCATTACACCGACACCTCTGCCACAATAATTTTTATTATTTGTTGCGGTGTATATAGCAGATTAACCTTTCGTTCATCTACGTTTCTTTGCAATACACATGGGATTGCATAACAAGGCCTGAAGTATGGCGGTAGTCCAAAGCACTGCTTCAGCATTTTTGTCAGCGCATTCATTTTACACTGACCCTCTTTGCACCCGCAGCATTTTGATTGATGGGTCACACTTATATTGTACATGACAAAAGACACTGTCACTAGTGAGAGAATGCAAGTGGCATGGTCGGGTGTTTTTTTTTTTTTTTTTTTTTTTTTTTTTTAACGCAAAGCCTATCAGGAGAGCATCAGCACAGCACAGCATGTGTTTTCTAATGAATTCCACTCATCTTGACCCTTTGCGAGTAGCTAGATAGATCAGGGGATCCAGGTTCTTTCATATTCTGCACGCTTTGTTTGACACACTTCCCATGAGGATGCCACGCTGGGGCAAGTATGGAGTTGGGCCTCAAGTCACGTCAATGTCTTTGGGAAAAGATGATGAAATCTTTTCATCTTTCCTCCTTGTGTCTCCAGGCATAATTCAGTCAGTTTGCTTAGAAACACAATGTAACTTATTTCCATGCATCTAAAATATTATTATATAATTTAGCTGTAGTTGTATCTTATTTCTCAGCTCATTCTACATGCCTAGATGAAATCTGTACCTACAATTCCACTTTGAAATGCTTTTTATTTACAGAGTTCTACACATCCCCAAATTCCTGTGAGTTCAATTACATATTTGGACTAATTTGATTCTGCATTCAGATACCAATTAGAGCACTAGGAGGAAACTCACACCAACACGGAGAGAACATGTACATTTCACGTTAAAGGAAGACCTCTTGGCACAGTCAGGACTCAAACCAGGTGCCTTCTTAATGTCAGTTAACAGCCCACATTTTCCACCACATTTCTGAATTCCACAGTTATTCCCCCAAACTCAGCAGAGAAAAAAGAAACACATCGCATCATGTTGATCAGAATGTCATTAAGTATGATAACGTGTATTTTGCTTTGCTAACTGATCAAGACATCAAGGTTTATTTGGTTAGCATGATCCTTATAGACAAGTATTTCATTATATTATCATAGATGTTTTGCAAGTGGCTGATTTTGTGTTAGCGCTGTTTACCCTACACCGTTTTCAACTAAAAATGGAAAGCAACTGCGCTTTGGGGGCCATAAAATGCAAACTCTTGAAAACACGGTTCAAAGATCAAGTTTTTGAAAACTATGCCGTTATCATCTCTGTGTAACGTACTAAAATGTGAAATTACATGTCTACAGGTGCATAGTGTTTCTTTACAAAGTGACATCGCCAACTACTGGCCTGGCATGAATAATACAGCGTTTTTAGTCGTTTTCTTGGATCCATGTAAACGGGGATTGTTTTAAAAATGTTGTTGTCTCTACGTGAAAAACACATAGTAAAAACTTTTCTGTTTTTAGTACGTTGTTGTGTATGAAATTGACATCGCTGTTTAGGATGGATTTGGGACTGTGTGTGTATTATTGTGGTGATCAGCATAGTCATATACAGCTCAGGTATTTGAAATTGATTGATTTAAAAAACGAATGAACAAACATGGCAGTTTTCATATTGTACCTGCCTCAACTGCTACTGAGATGAATGGGAATGCTAACAGATAGCTTTCTCCAGGTATTACAGACCACCTTGAATCAGTAGCTAGCTTAGTTTTTGCACTGAGATCAGGAAAACTGAGCCGTGTGACTTGAACAAGCTGATAAAACCTCCCTCTCACTCTCTCTACTGCCTGCGTGGACATATTGACAGCCAAAAAGGCATGTGTGCGTTGACGTCATGTTTTGACGATACTCTGCGAACTCATCAGTGCCAATTAGTTCTGCTCTGACTGGGAGCACAGATAGCAATTATACACTCCCTTTCTGGAAACTGACAATCAAGATGAGGCAGCTTGATAAAGAATCGAGTGAAATGTTTTATGACACTGAAACTGATCATAAGGAAGGTATATTAACATATATACAGATATAAAGTGGTGTCAAAAAAGTAAAAGACCTTTTTTTTTTTTTTTTTAGATTTAGTTTGATTCGAGTTAACATGGACAAAATCTGATGATCTTAAGAGTATCGTTGTTTTTATACATTTGCTTATTTGATTAGAATTGGTGCATAATCTTAAATATGTCTAAATCATTTTACATCATATGTTGAATGTCTCAAAATCCTAAAACTTAGTTTATTTTGGTTTAAATTAGATTTCAAATCCAGATTTTTAATGTGGTCTTAGACTGTTAGACTCCACTGTGCACATTCACTGAAGACAAATATTATCCATTAAGCACATTTAGTCAAAAACGGCCCAATGTATTAAAGGCTTCCTATTCCGGCTTTGATTTCCAGATGGAATCAAATGACTCATTTTAAAGAAACAAACGACAAGTGGTAGCTAATGAAGGGCTGGATGAAACAGTCTTTAATCAGGCATACGTTACTCCCATAATATGAACATCAAACCACACTCTACTCAGACAATTGTCTAATTGCCACACATACACATGCCCAGATGAAGATTATTAAAGGTGGAATGATTAACTGCTCCAGCTAACGCTTTAATGTGTTATCTTTATATTTCACATCTGGCTGGGTATTAAAACCTTATCGACAGCCAGGTGTAAACACTGTCAAATCCCCATGGATATCCACTGGGAGAGTAGAGGCCTAGACACATAGGAGTTCAGTGTAGAGTAATTGTTGCTTGGCATTCGGAAATGTCAAAAGGATCGCATTTACAAATTCGGTCAGGTACCGAGAGATTGCGTTTTATCAACATACAAATGAACAGCCTGTGATATTTTCATGCAATGTTCAGCTTCAGTCTAGAATACTAAGCCAGACGTGCTGGGGAGTTTCTAGTTGATCAATGAAGCAGCTCTGTCATGAATGATAAGAGAAAACAGTCAAATCGGAAGATAAAACAAGAGTCCAAGAGATGGATGACAGATTTACAGACAGCTGCCACCTGAAAGTATAGGGATGTGAAAAATTACATTTTAATCAACTATATATAATATTCAACTACATATTTTCTCTTCAAGAAACCTTGCACAATTAGAGTGATTTAGGGTCATGGTTTCAAATATGATAGTAATTGTCTTGAAATGTCTTTTATGGTGGTCATCTTGTTATACAAGCATATTTTTTAAAGCTCTACGCTGTGCTCTGCTGCTAAAATATTAAAATAAAATAATTAAAAAATATATAAATTAAAATAAGTTAATAAAAATAAATAAATAAATAAATAAATAAAATAAAAACATTTAATAATTTAATATTTTGAAATTAAATAAATAAATAAGCCTTTCATAATTAGACTCGTTTAGGGCCATGGTTTGAAGTTTGAAGTTAATTATGGAGAATTTGTTATAAAAGCATGTTTTTAAAGCAGTTTTTAAGCGCATTTAAAGAACTACTAAGTATTTAGAAATAAAATAATTGGAAATAAATAGGATTCAATGAAAAATTTAAATAAATGATTAAAAAATTAAAAAAGAAAAAAAAATCATGAACTTCTAAACACTGCTGCTTTAATTTTAATATAGTAACTTAATAAATAAATGAAAGCAATAAAATACAAATCAAATAAAATTATTCAAATTTTAATATTTAAAAAAGAATACTAATCGACTAATTAATTGTTGGATGACTAGTTCTGTATCTGACCCAACCTGACGTGCTACTGAGGTCGAGCTGTTCCACATGTGAAATATACTGTCACGCAAGTACTTTAATTTTGTAGAAAGTGTGGCAACAATTATTCTACAGTCAAACTCAAATTAAAGTTGATAACACTTGATGCATGAACACAGCCTGACAAATGAAAATTTCAATTAGACAGAGAATTATCTTAGTGTGGGTTATACTTAAAGAGCATTTCTCTTTGCCACATCCCCTAATTACATGCCCAGGTGGGCTTCATAAACAAAGTGAAATGGAAAATTATGCCACTCTCTGCCCGAGATGACATTTAAAGTGAATTGTACGCATGCTGTGGTGTGTACATAAGCTTTATGACCCATAAAGCAGTGGGCCACAAAATTTTTGAGGTTGCAGCAACTTATCATGTACGACTCACCACAAACGACTCATTGTTAGCAGTTAAACAGACACAAGAATGGTAAATGCTCTCCACTTTTGCTGTAGCAAAGTGTGTATTGTTTTTTATATTTCCATTAAAAAAAATCATTTAGATTTATAGCCAGTGTTGGGTGTAACTCATTACTAAGTAATCAATTACTGTAATTTAATTACTTTTACCTTGAAAAAATAAAGGGATTACTCTTAATTTTTTCTGTAATTTTAATTACAGGTACTTCTGATGTAATTAAATACTGTATAGACTATAAAACAATTCTAATATCAAACAAAAGTCAATATAAAAATGTAATGTCTAATATGATTTTAATGCAACCTTCTCCCTTTAAATACTTTGGTCAGCTCATGAATAATTTATGTGATTTCATATTATTTATTTGAAAGAATTGAAAGAGCATTTTCATGTCTATGCTTGTATTGTTCAACTGGTTGAGGTTGATATGGGATTTAGAAAGTAATTAGTAATAAGTAATGCAATACTTTTTAGAGAGAGTAATTAGTACTGTAATCTAATTAAGGCCCAATCCCAATTCTACCCCTTACCCCTTCCCCTTTGTTTCGCGCGTTCACGTGAAGGGGTAGGGGTGTCCCAATTCTCATGGTTGGAGGGGAAGGGGTAGGGGGAAGGGCCAGGTAGCCCTTCAAACGAAGATTTTTCGGGACCACACTTCAGACGATGGGGTATGATAAATTTCCAACATGGCTGACCGAGCGAGCAGAGAGACCCATAAATGTAAGTTTTTTTTTTACGGTAAACAGTATTTTAGTAATAAATAATCACTTGTTTTGTGTTGCCTTTAATCTTGTGTTCATGTATATGGTTATGTTCTCCGAAAAAAGATTTGTTAAAATCGCTATGAAAAACGTTCGCTAATGTTTTTTACTTTATGATAGTTCCACAACATATTTTTTTATATTTTATTGAAACCCGCGTTGATTTGACAACATAAATTCAAATCCGGTGGCAGCTAACTTTTGTCTTTTTGCCGCATACCTGATTAATGTATTGTTCTGTTGTGGTAACGTCCATAAATACGTGTACGTTACATGATATAAACAAGTGCATTCAGTTTGCGTGCTTATTCATCAGTATTGTATGTTCTGTATCAGCCAGGGACTCCTGAGGAAACACGCAGGCTCGTCTCCTTTGTCTTATGCGAAGAACTGAAGACAAATGCAAAAACAAAATAGCTGTCACCCAAGCAACAGAGATCACTACAGCTATCGATGGCATCTTAAGGCTTTTTTTAGCGCGACCCTTTTTATTAACGAGACCCATAAGCATATACAACCATGTAGCTAAACAAGCCAAAATGAATTATTAAAAACGAAACTGAAGGTAAACCTGCATTGCTCTCATAGTGGTTAGCGTTAACTCTCTCTTTCGGTGAAGTGGAGCAGCTGCTCTTGCTCAGTGGCACGGATTGCACTAGACTATTGTACCTTTTGTATATTTTATTTTTTTTAACAGTATTTTATTTTTTATAATGAACAAGCTGCGATGTCAGGTTTCCACTGCTTTGTTGTGTGTGCGTGAGGTGCGATCAAACAGATGTCTTTGCAGGGGACTTGCCTCATCGTCATGGCAATGGTTTGTGGCCAGGTCAGATTACATCAGAGTTTGTTGCCATCTGTTGGAAAACTGTTCACACTTCGCAAACATTCCACGACCCGACAAATGCTGATTAAACATGTTCAGCGACATGTTAGCGACGACTTATAATGACGTGTTACGGTCTAGTAGTGGTGTCCCATTTCTTAGGGGAATATTTTCAGCCCTACCCCTTGACACTCTGTTTCAAGGGGAAGGGGTAGGCGTAGGGGGAAGGGGTATAAAATAGAATTGGGATTGGGCCTTAAATGTAATTAGTGGCTAGTACTAAATGTAATTAGTAAATCTACTGTAATCTTAAAGGGATACTCCACCGTTTTTTTCATATTAAACTATGTTATTCCCTTAACTAAGACGAGTTGATACATACCTCTCTCGTCTCAGTGCATGCACTAAATCGCTCTGTCTTGCGGCGAAACTTTGTTAGCACTTAGCTTAGCCCAGTTCATTCAATAGGGGCCAAGCAGAGAAGCTACCAAACACCTCCACGTTTTCCCTATTTAAATACAGTTACAGTACTCGGGAGCACTTTGACTTGGCGCAGTAATATCTTCACTCGTGAAAAGTCCTCTCACTGGCCCCCGCTCCCTCTCCTGTAAAAGTCACGTTGGTTCTATTGACGGAAATGAGAGGGAGGAGGAGAGGGAGTGGGGGCCGGTGAGAGGACTTTTCATGAGTGAAGATATTACTGCGCCAAGTCAAAGTGCTCCCGAGCACTTGCTATGGTATTCCGCCATACAATATAGTTATCCATTTTACACGCTTAGAAAAGCGCAACGTCTTGTTTTGTGTCACCGTCCTAGGTCGAGTTACACTACTCGAGTAACTGTATTTAAATAGGGAAAACGTGGAGGTGTTTGGTAGCTTCTCTGCTTGGCCCCTATTGAATGAACTGGGCTAAGCTAAGTGCTAACAAAGTTTCGCCACAAGACAGAGCGATTTAGTGCACGCATTGAGACAAGAGAGGTATGTATCAACTCGTCTTAGTTAAGGGAATAACATAGTTTAATATGAAAAAACGGTGGAGTATCCCTTTAAAGATGTAATTAGTGGCTAGTAATTAATTGCTTTTTAGAGTAACTAGGGCCCCGTTTACACGTACATGGTTATTTTGAAAAACTGAGACATTTCCCTTCCTTTGCACCCTTCGTTTACACGCAAACTGAGAATTCGCCTCTGAAAACGAGTCTTTCTAAAAACTCCGGCCAGAGTGGAGATTTTGAAAATCTTAGTTTGCACGTTTGTATGTAAACTGAGACAAACAGGTGTTTAGGCAGCCAACTTCACAGTATGCGCCAGAGCTCGCATCTACGTCAAAAGTGCCACCTATGTTTACATGTGATCACGGAAGCGTTCAGAGTAGCAGTCGCATTTATGTTGGTGCAAACTCTTCTCGTGTGTTTCGTTGCTATTTTCAGGATTCTGATTGGCTTACGTGGGCTTGAGCTTCTCGTTACACCGCCACCTACAGGTTTGGCATGCTCTTGACGGCATATATACACAGGTACGTGTAAATGAACACTTTTCTGAAAACTGACATGTGTGCACGGTTATTTTTGAAACCGGAGAGGTTAAAATGTCCGTTTATGAAAATAGCCGCCCACGTGTAAACGTAGCCAAACTGTCACGGTTATGTTCAGTTTCTGTCGTGTCTGTATTAGTTCTCGTTTATTTCTATGGCTACTCGTTTGTTAATCACGTTCAGGTGTTCATTATTTAGTTTTGTCATTTACTCTATGTATATTATACATCAGTTAGGCATAACATTTTGACCACTGACAGGTGAAGTGAATAACACTGACGGCACCTGTTAGTGGGTGGGATACATTAGGCAGCAAGTGAACATTTTGTCCTCAAAGTTGATGTTACACTGTAAATATATATATATATATATATTTTAAATTAAAGAAAAAAAAATTACTATTTGAGCAAATGGGAACACAAAAAATATATTTGACGTCGTCTCCTGTTCACCACAATAGTTTACAAAATAATAACGACCTTCGCTTACACACACACACACACACACACACACACACACACACACACACACACACACACACACACACACACACACACACACACACACACAGGTTTATTTAGATCTCTGGTCACATCAAAGACCACACATACAATAAATTGATTCATTTTGAAGCCATGCAACTTCAACAACATTGTCTAAGTTTCAACTGCAGTCCAGGCCCCAATGTACTCTAGACTCTAGAACTCTAGAAGTTATTCCTGTGGAACAAGGAGGTTGAGGAAAAAGTCAACCTCAATTGCCGCCAGATGTCAAGACACAAAAAACTGCCTGTCAAATCGGCAGAAGGACTGGCAGCTCCCTCATGCCCACCACTACGGCAATCACACTCTCCTCAGACCAGCTGCAGGAACACAAACACACAGAGAAATGTACCTTTCCTTGCATGGATAGTCCCGTCGGAAAAACCTTCCCTCCAAATTACCTGGCTGGGCGAGGGAATGAGGAGTGACTGATGATGAGTCATGTGACGGCTTGCCCTTCACATGGGGCAAAGAGATATAATGACTTCGAGACTTCCAGAGAGAAAGAACACGGAAAGGAATGTGTAAGTGTGAAGGAGCGAGCGTGAGAACGAGCGAATAGGTGCAAGAGAAAGGATGTGTGAGTGAGAAACTGATAAAGGATGAGAAAGTGCAGGAAGAAGAGGAAGGGAGATGACAATGCCTGTCAGTGCTGAATACATGTCAAGGTTCTTATGGCTCTTTCACCCTGCAATATCTGCCAACTTCCTGTCATAAACATGCATGAATCTTTCAGCCTTTTATATATGTCTTGTTTTTAAGTAAAAATCTTATAAAACATTTTGAAATTGATGTGCAAAACAAGAAAAATAACTGCCATTTGGTTCAGAAAATAAAACAAGGCTTGATTTTAATGTAATTTTTGGATTTTTTATGTCTTTGAAACAAGACAAGAATTTCTTACTAATTAAGACAGTTATTTTTATTAGGGGCCAAGTCCCAAAGGGGCTGTAGCCCTTATTGCATCCATTAGTTTTCTTATTATTATTTTCCCCCAATGGAAGTACAGTATATGGCAGGGCACCCTATAGGAAAATTATGAAATCTGGCACACTTGTAGTGATGGTAATGAATGGTAATCTGACCAATTTCGGAGTCTCTAGGACCAACTCTATAGCACCACCACCAGGTCAAATATCCACTGAAATGGTTACAACTTTTGAACCCTTTGATCTAGAAAAATTAAACTTAGTACACCTGATTCCTCTCAACACGCTGATCACATTCAACATCTTACATTAAAGGTGCTAAAGAGGATGTTTTGTTTTATACATTTTTGCAATATTACTTGAAACTGTCTTTACTAACTGATAAAAGACTATTTATTAGGTGCACTGAAAGGAATAATATTAATATACATCATCTGTGCACGAGGTAGGGCCTTAAAAACATCAGCCAATCATTTACGCGATGATCGCGAAGATTGGCCCTCTGGCTTGTCAATCACTGCCATTACGTTCCTTGTGAAAGACGTGCGCGGATTGGCCCTCTGGCTTGTCAATCACTGCCGTGACGTTCCTTGTGAAAGACGAGCTCGGCTGCGCGCTCCAGTAACTTTCCACACTCTACAGGCGCCGCATGCAATGTTTTTGTCAGGAGACAGGAGTAACAACTGCAGATTATGAGTTACCTGCAGTGAGTCCGACATAATAAATCCACTAAAAAAGACACAGCGAATGCCGGTGGTAAACACTTGTGTTCCAATACTCGTGCACAAGTTTTGGGAGGCGTTCCCTCGAAATGAGCTGTGAAGGAGGGGGGCTGTTCTTACGCGTGACCTCATTTCAAAAACTCACTAACAGTCTTTGGTTTCTCAGTCGACGAAAAGATCCTCTTTAGCACCTTTAAGACTTGGCCCATAACAGTAGTGGTCATTTTGAAAAGTACAGTATTCAGTGTTTTTGTAACTCCTCCAAGTTTTGTCCAATTTGTCCAAAATTGGCTCAGATTTGGACCAAGCTGCACAGACAAAACTAATTTTTTTACTCATCTTTGTTCAAAGGTTATGATGTCGCAAAAACAACAAGGTTGACGCGAAATTTGTTCAGAGGCTGTATCTCAGCCAAACTTTGAGCAATCAAAATGAAAATTGGTAAGCTTCATCGAAATAATGATCTGATGGTGCATGCCAAAGTTTTTGAATAGTGCCACCAACAGGTTATGATATAAATTGCAATAACTTTTAAATGATTTGACATATCGGCACAAAATTTGGTAGGCATGTACTGAATGTACCTGGGAAGTTTGCACACAGCGCCACCTAGTGTTCCAGAGATTTTTGCAAAAAAGAAATTACTCAACGGATGTTTGATATTCGCTACCATTCCTGAGATATTCCTCTATGAATTTGACCCTGCCTGTGATTGTTGTCTTATGCGTTGCCACTCTTTTTAATGTGGCTTTTCAGCTATCAGGTTAACCATAAGCTACATTAGCATTAAGTTACTGAAACATCTCCTCAGCAGACTGGTGAATCTGATTCTAATGTGAATTTATTAAATATAACATGTGGTGAATTTATATAATAAAACTTCATTTTGAGTTGATTCTCACTCAGAACTATGGAACTTCTGCATCTGTGTGAACACATCTTCCTAGTGGCGCAATGAGATAACAGGCTCCTGGCCCAGAGACTGTGGGTTCTAGTCCTGTGTGGCACAACATTATAAAATTGACCTAATCCGAAATTATTAAATATAACATGCAATGCATTTATATACAAAACCTTAATTTTGTGTTGATTCTCACTTGAACTATGGAACTTCGGCAGCTGTGGGAACGCATGTCTGTCCAGTGGCACAACGAGATGAGTGACAGGCACACGACCCAGAGACTGTGGGACAACTTGTAACATTGTATGTAATGTTGTCTTGTTTCAATTCCTCTATCATCCTGGTAAGCGTTGTACTAATCTTTCTTCTGAATAAATATAACATGCATTTTATTTATATACAAAATCTTCATTATGAGTTCATTCTCTTGAACTACTGAACCTCAGCAGCTGGGTGAATGCATGTCTTCTAAGTGGCGTGTGGTGATAAGCAATGAACACTTGGCTAGAACATTGGGTGCTCATTTCCCATATGGTGAAAAGTCTACATTTTACTGATATGTCAAGTATATTCAAGAGTTTATTTGGATCTCTATTGAAACTTGTTTTCTGTCATTTAAAAATGTTCATTCTCACCATGAATCTCTCTTCTACAGTGGTGTGAAAAAATGCTTGCCCCCTTCCTGATTTTTTATTTTTTTGCATGTTTGTCACACTTTAATGTTTCAGATCAAACAAATTTAATTATGAATCAAAGATAACACAAGTAAACACAACATGCAGTTTTTAAATGAAGGTTTTTATTATTAAGGGAAAACAAAATCCAGATGTGCTTGTCCCTAAACCTAATAACTGGTTGGGCCACCCTTAGCAGCGACAACTGCAATCAAGCGTTTGTGATAACTTACAATGAGTCTGTTACAGCACTTTGGAGGAATTTTGGCCCACTCGTCTTTGCAGAATTGTTGTAATTCAGCCACATTGGAGGGTTTTCGAGCATGAACCGCCTTCTTAAGGTCATGCCACAGCATCTCAATAGGATTGAGGTCAGGACTTTGACTAGGCTACTCCAAAGTCTTCATTTTGTTTTTCTTCAGCCATTCAGAGGTGGACTTGCTGGTATGTTTTGGATCATTGTCCTGTTGCAGAACCCAAGTTCACTTCAGCTTGAGGTCACAAACAGATGGCCGGGCATTGTCCTTCAGGATTTTTTTGGTAGACAGCAGAATTCATGGTTTCATTTATCACAGCAAGTCTTCCAGGTCCTAAAGCAGCAAAACAGCCCCAGACTATCACACTACCACCACCATATTTTACTGTTGGCATGATGTTCTTTTTCTGAAATACTGTGTTACTTTTACGGCAGACGTAATGGGATACACACCTTCCAAAAAGTTCAACTTTTGTCTCGTCAGTCCGCAAATTTTCCCAAAAGTCTTGGGGATCATCAAGATGTCTTCTGGCAAAACTGAGACGAGCCTTTATGTTCTTTTTTCTCATCCAGCGACTTTCTTATGGTGGTGGAGTCATGAACACTGACCTTAACTGAGGCAAGTAAGGCCATGGCAGGTCAGAGGCCGTGGGCGGCCACGTCGGGTCAGGGGTCTTGGCAGGTCACGGCGGATCAGGGATCTCAGCAGGCCATGGCGGGTCAGGGGCTGAAGGCAGCCATGGCAGGTCAGAGGCCATGGGCGGCCACGGATGGTCAGGGGTCTTGGCAGGCCATGGCGGGTCAGGAGCTGCAGCAGGCCATGATGGGCTCTGGCGACCTCAAAACCCCGCCCAGGAGTTCCCCACCCACAGGTACTCAGCCCCCCACAAAAAAATACTTTGGGAGTTTTAGGGTTGGTTCAACTGGAGTGGATGCATGGGCTAGAGTGGGCTCGTGAGCGCCGGCAGTGGGCTCATGACAGGCTGGAGCGGCTGTTTCGGCAGCGGCTGGAGCGGCCGGCTCGGAGAGGGCTGGCTCAGTCAAAAAGTCTATTAGCCACCCAGCATTCTCTGGCGGCCCATGAAAGGCTGGAGCGGATTCTGGGAAGGTTGGTGCTGGCTCGAAGAAGGCTGGAGCGGGCTCAGTGAAGATTGGGACTGCTGGGTCAGCCCTAAAATCAATTAACCATTCCTCCTCTTGGAAGGCTGGAGTGTGCTCGGTGATGGCTGGGGTAGGCTCGGTGAAAGCTGGAGCAGGCTCGGCGGAGGCTGGAGATGCAAGCTCGGCGGAGGCTGGGGATGCAGGCTTCTTTAGCTGTCTAGACTTCCTCCTCTTGGGTGGCTTGGGTTGAGGGTTAGGCTGAATCCCTGATGCACACCCACTGGAATGATAGGTGGAGGAAGTTGGTGGCTGGTGAACTGGCCCAGCCACCATTGTTTCTGAGGGAGCTCGACGAGGGGAATACGATTGCCTGTGAACCTCTTCAATTTCAAATTCGGAACCATTAAGGAATAGAACCAGATTAATAACTTCGACAAGGGAATAGAGGCATTCAGGTTCACAGAAACAAATCGTATTCTCGTCCAGACCCCTCAGAAAACAGGAATTTAAAACAGCATCGGGCCAGCTCACCTGAGAAGACAGCTCAGCAAATTCCTCAACGTATTTATCCAGTGGGCTGCCATCCTGCCTGGCCATCCAGAGCCGATCTTCAATAGTGAAGGTGTGGAAACAGGAAGATCATGGGAGATGGAGTCCAGGAGACAAGGGAACTGTGACATTTCCAGACTGATAGATCTCAATTACTTTCTTTCTCATTTGTTCCTGAATTTCTTTGGATCTCAACATGATGTGTAGCTTTTGAGGATCTTTTGGTCTACTTCACTTTGTCAGGTAGGTCCTATTTAAGTGATTTCTTGATTGCGAACAGAAACATTAAAGAGTGACAAACATGCAAGCACTTTTTCACACCACTGTATATGAAAACAAAAGGCTGTCATCTCTGACAAATTAAGCTTAGCTACAGTATTTCCAAACAAAAGCATGTTTAAATTTGTGTTTAAACCATTTTTACCTGAACCATTTTACCAATGTTCTGACAATGTTCAATCAACAACAACATATATATAAGATAAAAATAAATATAAGATATAGCTGCAAGCAGCCATCACAGGGCCAAGCCCTTCTAATTGTTTAATGGGTTCAAAGAGAAGCTAAAAATACTTTGGTTTCAAAACTTTAGAAGTAACTTTAAAATAATTTTTTAGCTACTTTTTGAACCCATTGATCTCATCATCCTGATCACATTCAACATCTTACATTAAGAAGTAAGAATACTTTGGTTTTTTCAAAGTTACTTTTAAAGTTTTGAAACCAAAGTATTTTTAGCTATTCTTTGAACCCATGTACTGTACATATTTACTTTTTTATTTGTAATGTTATTTTAGGATATATATATATATATTTTTTTTTTTTCTGGGAAAAAAAGAGAAAAGAATGTGTTACTAAATAATTTCTATTTAAATGTTTTAGATATTCTGTACATATTCTGTTCACTGCCAATGAAAAATGTCTGTCATATTGTTTAAACATTTTTTATTTTTTATTTTTTTTTTAAATGATACTTGCTTAGCAGGTTTATGAGGCTAAAACAAAAAGAAACTTGTAGATTGGGTAAGAAAAATGTAATGTAATGTTGGGTAAGAAAATATGTAATTTCGCTTCTTAAGTACATTTTTCTTGTTTTTTTAGGATATTTAGATATATTTTATCGTAAAAAAGGGCAAAACTATGATAAGAAAATAATTTGTATTCATATTTTAATATAAATAGTGTACATATTTTCACAGTATTGATAAAGAATGGTGGTCAAATTGTCTAAAAAAAAAAAAATCCTACTTATTTATCAGGTTTATGAGGCTTGTGAAGAAAACTTACAGTACTTTGCAAAAGTCTTAGGTTAGTTAGTATTTTCAACCCCCAAAAAAAGAGAAAAAGTTTTAGGCCAGTTATTTATATCTTTTCCTGCAGTGTGTCAGTAGGAAATATCAATTTACATTTCCAAACATTTCTTTTGCTATTAATTGTAATAATCCAGTGAGATTTTTGTACAAGGAGTCTGACAACAGCTGGTATGCTCCACACAGAGGACAGACCTTACCATCATTGAGGCTGTCTGGGATTACATGAAGAAACAAACTTTTTGGGGGATTACATGACAAAACTGAGACTAAAATCCAGAAGAACTGTGGCAACCTCTCCAAGACATTTGAAGAAACCTGCCTGCAAAGCTGCAGTTCTGTGAATCATTTTAGGCACTGCTTTCAAAAATAATGTCATAAATAGAAATTAATTGACAAATAAAATCTATCAACTAAATCAAATCAATATTGGTGTTACCACGCTTTGTGTATAAAACAGATTTTGTCCTAGATACACTTGCACATAGTTTTTCAGGTAGATTCGCAGGTTTCTTCAAGTGTCTTGGCGACGATGGCACAGTTCTTCTGGATTTAGTCTGTCTCAATTTTTTTTTTTTTCTGTTTTGTCATCTAATCCCAGTCAGACTAAATGATGGTGAGATCAGATCTCCATGTGGAGCATACTGGCTGTTATCAGACTCCTTGTGCATACAAAAATCTAAAAAAAAAAAATGTATGTCAGAAAAAAGGAAAAAATAAATGAAATCATAAAAGGAAAAATACAATTTCTCAATGCTTTCATCCAAAATGACTTGAACTCACATACTGTCGCAATTGCAAAATTGCACATAGGAACGCTCCAGAAGAACTGGAATACAGCATGCAGCAGAACACTTTTGTCGCTTTTTGCAGTCCATGTGCCCAATTACATCAGCGTTTGTTTGATAGCTAAACCATTGTGATTTTACAGTCCCACAATCCATCTGGCAGCCTATCCCACAACACACCACAAATCAGATACACATGCATCGATCACTGACAAACAAACATCCCATTATGCCTTACCTGGAAAAGAAAGAAGAAGAAAAAAAAAACATTGCAGAAATAGCTCCCAAATGATTATGCTGCAAATCACTCTATAATGACATATGTTTTCATCAGCGAAAGAGCAAAATTAGGCTTGGAGGATTTCATTAGAAAAACAAAATGTCAAGCCATCCATTATCAGTCATAATTCAAGCACATATCGTTCAGAAGGCATGCTACGAGCATATGCTGAAAATGTAAGACTTCGGCACCCCATTTCACATGAATTGAATCAATAGCTCGAATAATAAAGTCGTAAAAGATGATGTGGAATTAGAGGTTTTCTTTTATTGCACTATAGAGAGGATGTGAACGCTGTTCATTCTTTTATGGCGACAAGTGAGAAAAAACAATACATCATCACTACTGACAATTAGATATTTAATCATACTTAGAGCTACACGTAACTTGCAGACATGTACAGCATTTATGTGCATTTCCATATGAGTTTCTGACTTTCAGAGAATGTGCACTTTATGCAGAGTTACTATATAATGAATAGAAAATTTGTTGAGCATTTGTATGTTGACCAAGTGTTAAGAAATAAGTTAAGAACATGTCTAGGCCTAAATTAATTCCAAATGAAAAATAATATAAACGGAGAGAATGGTACTTGCCTGACTGCATTGTGCCAAGTGTAGTTTGGTGGAGAGGGGATTATAGTGCGGGGTTGTTTTTCAGGGGTTGGCCCCTTAGTTCAAGTGAAAGGAACTCTAAATGCATCAGCATACCAAGACATTTTTGACAATTTAATGCTCCCAACTTTGTGGGAAGAGTTTGGGGATGGCCCCTTCCTGTTCCAACATGACTGCACACCAGTGCACAAAGCAAGGTCCATAAAGACATGGATGAGCGAGTTTGGTGTGGAGGAACTTGACTGACCTGCACAGAGTCCTGACCTCAACCCAAAAGAACACTTTTGGGATGAATTAGAGTGGAGACTGTGAGCCAGGCCTTCTCGCCAACATCACTGCTTGAACTCACAAATGCGCTTCTAGAAGAATGGTCAAAAATTCCCACAAACACACTCCTAAACCTTGTGGAAAGCCTTCCCAGAAGAGTTGAGGCTGTTAAAGCTGCAAAGGGTGGTTCAACTCCATATTACACCCTACAGATTAAGTATGGAATGTCATTAAAGTTCATGTGCACGTAAAGGCAGGCATCCCAAAACTTTTGGCAATATAGTGTATATAGTGTAGTGCCATCGAACTGTTGTATAAATACAATATCACACTTGTAGCTGTGTGATATGGCTGTATATCTGCACAGCTGTCATTCAGCCATAGGCGATCACAGCGTGCTGATATACAGCCGTATCACACAGCTAATTTAGGAGTATTGTTCGACTCTACGCTATATATATGTTGCTTCTGGAATTTGATGGTTGAGATGACTGCATCAGATGACAGATTTTGTGAGATGGACATATACTCCCATTATTTTCAGAGAAAAGAACAAGAACATAGTCAAGTGCAATATTGCAATCGATGTGCGGCACTGGGGGAACTTTCTAGAAATAGCACTTGAAAAAACAACTGGACCTGTGCCACGCTAAAACTGAAACCGAGAGCTTCAGGGAAGAGAAAGAATGCGCTGGACGAAAGCGCGGGCAAGACAAAGCAACAGATGCACAGATGCATTGACAAACAAAATATAACAGACAGTCAGAAGGGACATTCAGAAGAACAGAAGTTGACAACAAATAACTACAGATAATTAACACGAGAGGTCAAGCAAACAGATGATAAACATCACTTAGCCTATATCAAGAGAGTGGTCGTGTAACATACAAACAGAAAAGGGGAAACAGAGAAGCAGGAAGGAAAATGAATTATTTACAGAGCAAAGTGAATAGATGAGTTTTAAGTTGAGATTTAGAAGTCTGAAGAGAGGAGGTAGCACAAAGATTATGAGGCAGCTTATTCCATAACTTAGGGCCTATAAAACTGAAAGCCTTACCACCCACAGTAGAGAGTTTAAACTTAAGTTATCATTGCTAGATCTGAGGGTCCGGGCAGGAACATAAGGTTGCTCTAACCTGGCAAGGTATTGAGGTGCGAGGCCATGACAGGCCTTACTATCTAAGACTAAGGGTGTGTTCACACTTGTCATGTTTGTTTCGATTAAAACGAACCCTGGTGCGATTGTTCAGTTTGTGCGGTTCATTTGAACATATGTGAACACTGCCATCCGAACCCTGGTGCGCACCAAACAAGCGGACCGAGACCGCTGAAAAGATGGGTCTCGGGACGCTTACAAACAAACTCTGGTGCGGTTTGAATGATAAATGAGCGTGACATGGACCAAAGACATGTAAACGAATCAAAAACAGGAAGACGAGACCCTAAAAGGACAGAATCCTCACACATGTTGGTTTTTCTTATCATAGTCGCAAGTTTGCATCAGACGTGCGTCTCCACGCAGCAGATCGTTTCTGTGTGACGGATGGATTCCCGCCGCTGTTTTGACTACTTTACACATTTTATAAGCTCTTCATGAGTTCCCAGCTGGCCAAAATACCATCACATGCAGGCTACGCCCACACAACGAGTGCATTTAACTCAGCAAACAGCATTGTTTTGGATGTTCGGTAAGTTTTCAAAATTGGCAATACGTCATCAAATCTGACCAATCACGTTGTGAATGTGTCCCTATGCCTTAATGTTTGGTATCTTTTGGTTCGGTGATAAAATTGCCAATCTGAAACGTAATCGGACCAGGACTAAATGTTTTTTTTTTTTCTTCTTTGGTCCAGACCAAATAAACCAAACGAACCGAACTACAAGTGTGAGCGCGCCCTAAGAGTTTAAACTGGATATGATTGACCACAGGAAGCCAGTGAAGTTGGTAAAGGATGGGAGTGATATGCGCAGATTTTTTTTTTTTTTTTTTTTTTTTTTTTGTTATATGTAAGGGCTCGTGCAGCAGAGTTTTGTACCATTTGAAGGTGTTTAATTGCTTTGGCAGGTAGGCCTCTATATAAGGAGAGTCCAATCTGGAGGTTATAAAAGGATGGATAACAGTTTCCGCATCTCTAGAATTAAGTGAGGGACATATATGAACAATGTTTCGCAATTGGTAAAAGCATGATTTAACAATCTGACCAATATATGAATCAAAACATATATAGCGTAGAAACGAACAATAGGCAAGGCAATTTTATTTGTATAGCACATTTCATACACAATGGTAATTCAAAGTGCTTTACATAAAGAAGAAAAATAAAAATAGAACATAAGGAATAGAAATAACAGTAAAAACAGATAATTTTGCTATTTGGATTTAAAATGCATTAAAAGTCAGAATCATGATGATACATAAAATATATAAAAATACATTAAAAATTAAATAAAAACAGGAAAAGAATTTAAAGAATAAAAAGATAATATGTATAAAATAAAGTGCAAACAGTTCGGACATAGCACAGTGCTCAATCAGCAAATGCATAGGTAAAAAGATGTGTTTTGAGTCTGGATTTGAATGTGGCTACTGTTGGAGCACACCTGATCTCTTCTGGAAGCTGGTTCCAGCTGTGGCTGGTGTAACAGCTAAAAGCAGACTCTCCTTGCTTTGAGTGAAACCTTGGTATTTTTAAGTGAGTTGATCCTGATGATCTGAGTGATCTGTTAGGTTTATATTCTATGAGCATATCTGCAATGTATTGAGGTCCTAGGCCATTGAGTGATTTATAAACAATTAACAGTACTTTAAAATCAATTCTAAATGCAACTGGAAGCCAGTGCAAGGACCTGAGGACTGGTGTGATGTGTTCATGTTTTTGGGTTCTGCTCAGAATCCTGGCAGCAGTGTTCTGTACTAGCTGCAGCTGTCTTATGGTCTTTTTGGGAATACCAGTGAGGAGCCCATTACAATAATCCACCCTGCTGGTGATGAAAGCATGAACAAGTTTCTCTAAGTCTTGACTGCAGACAAAGCATCTAATTCTTGCAATATTTTTGAGATGATAATATGCTGATTTAGTTATTGTCTTTACATGGCTACTGAAACTCAGGTCTGACTCCAAAATCACACCAAGATTCCTGACTTGATTTTTAATTGTTTGACCCCTAGAGTGAAGGTACGTGTTCACTTTGAGAACTTCATCTTTGTTTCCAAACACAATGACTTCAGTTTTGTCTTTGTTTAACTGAAGGAAGTTTAGGCACATCCAATTTTTAATTTCATCAATGCATTGACACAGGGAGTCAATGGGGCTGTAGTCGTTGGGTGATAGGGCTAGGTAAATCTGGGTGTCATCTGCATAGCTGTGATATGCAATTTGGTTCTTTCTCAATATTTGGCTCAGTAGCAGCATATATAGGTTGAACAGGAGGGGTGCAAGTATTGAACCTTGAGGGACTCCGCATGTCATGGATGTCCACTCAGACTTATGGTCACCGATACTCACATAATAACCTCTCCCCTTCTAAGTATGACCTGAACCATTTAAGGACCATCCCAGAAAGCCCAACCCAGTTTTCATGCCTGTCAAGAAGAATGTTGTGATCGACAGTGTCAAACGCAGCACTGAGGTCAAGTAGAACCAGCACTGATAATTTACCTGTGTTTAGGCGAATATCATTTATTATCTTTATGAGTGCTGTTTCTGTGCTGTGATGCGGTCGGAAACCAGATTGAAAGTTATCAAAGTATCCATTCAAGCTTAAGAACTTGTTCAGCTGATTGAAAACAACTTTTTCAATGATCTTGCCTATGAAAGGAAGATTTGAGATTGGCCTGTAGTTGCTCAATGTGGTGTTATCCAGATTGCTCTTTTTCAGGAGGGGCTTAACAACTGCAGTTTTCAGGGATTTTGGAAAAGTCCCAGAGAGAAGTGAAGCATTTACCACTTCTAGGAGATCTGCTTCTAAACAGTTTAACACTCTTTTGAAAAAAGATGTGGGAAGTGTGTCAAGGGCGCAGGTTGATGTTTTAAGGTGCTGTACTGTTTCTTCCAAAATTTTACCATCAATTGCTTCGAAATCAGACATAATAGCTACTTTCTGAGGTTGTGATCTGATCTGTTTTACCCCAGTGCAGCTCAATGATGTGCTGATCGCCTTTCTGATATTATTAATTTTCTCAGAGAAGAAGGAAGCAAACTCACTACATTTGCTGTCTGAGAGCATTTCACTGGGAATCTGACTTGGGGGGGTGCGGGGGGTTTGTTAGTCTCTCTACTGTAGCAAAAAGAGTGCGGGTGTTGTTTAAGTTTTGTTTATAATATTTGAGAAGAAGGTCTGTGTAACAGTTCAGCCCATGCACAGTTCATCCCTCCAGCAGAGGGAGCCGTCACCTGAGTTTTAGCGGTTCTTCCTGTTTGTATTCCTACTTCCTGTTTGTAGCCTTATAAGCCATGTGCTTCTCTGAGTACCTTGCGACGTATTGCAGGTTAACTCTGCCTTACCAAGCCTTTATTCTTATCTCCGTCTATTCCATGTGTCTTGACCATTTAGCCTGTTTTTGGATTTACCCTTTTGTCTACTGTTTTGGATTTGGCCTGTTGCCTGCTTGCCTTGCTGTGTTTTTGAACCTTGCCTGGACTTTGACTACGTTGTTTGCCTGCCGTCTTGTATTATTCATTCTAAGTTTGTTTTTGTCAATAAACAATCTCTGCATTATGGATTCAACTCCGTCTCCAGCTATGGGTTCCTTACAGTCTGTCTAGCTTTGCCTAATTCCACATTGAAAGAATGAAGAATATCTTTATAGATGTTATAATGGATTTCAAGTTTTGTCTTTCGCCACATGCGCTCAGCTTTTCTGCATTTTCTTTTCATATTTTGCACTGCTGTTGAGTTTCTCCATGGTGCTTTTTGTCTGCCACTTTTCTTCCTGACTTTCACAGGAGCAATGTTATCAATAACATTCTGTACTTTTGAGTTAAAAGAATCAAGGAGAAAATCAACAGAGTCTGCAGATATGCTTGGTGTTAAAGATATAGCCTTCATAAACAGTGCACTAGTGTTCTCATTTAAGCATCGCTTTTTGACCGAGACAGATCTAGCTTCAACAGTCGGACAGATCAATATTTCAAAGAAAATACAGAAATGATCAGATAGCACTACATCCTTAATGACAATGGATGAAATGTTTAGACCCTTACTGATAATTAAATCTAGAGTGTGTCCACGATTGTGTGTAGGTCCATGTACATGCTGACTCAGATCGAAAGTATTCAAAACAGTTATGATTTCTTTTGCCATATTGGATTCTGCATTTTCTATGTGGATGTCCCCAGTAATAGCAAAACAGTCAAACTCTGAGGAAATTGCTGATAACAGTTCTGTAAAGTCCTCCACAAAGGCTGGAGAGTATTTTGGAGGCCTGTAAATAACTATAAGTAGAATGTGATGAGCACCTTTTAATACAATACCCAAGCATTTGAAAGACAGGTAATCACCAAATGACACTTGCTTGCATTGATAGACATCTTTAAATAGAGCAGCTACACCTCCACCTCTCCTAACAGCTCTGCAGACACTCATAAAAGTAAAGTTAGGAGGGGCTGTTTCATTCAGGATTATTGCACTGCAGCTGTCTTCAAGCCATGTTTCATTTAGAAGCATAAAATCTAGGTTGTTTGTGGTTATTAATTCATTGACTAGAAGTGATTTATTTTTAAGTGAGCGTATGTTTAGAAGTGCTAACTTAACAGTCTTACTTTCTGTCTCTACAGTAATCTTAGTTTGACGTGTAATAGGTAGCAGATTAAATGGGTTTGCCAAACGGTTTGAAAAGGCCTTAGGCTTTCTATAATGTAATAAAACAGAAATAGAGAAAGCTGCAGGCACACTGGGTTCCCGCTTGTTCTGTAAACATTTGATAAAGTCACTGTTATCATAGCGGGGACCCGACACACATCACTGAGAGCTGTTATCGGTTGTTTTTGATTCACCTAGAACAGATGAAGGAGGGTGAGGGCGCTGGCGTTGTGGCAGGGGCCGAAGAGCTCTCGCAGGAGGAGGGGGAGGTCGAGCTGGGCCCACAGGCTTTGGTGGTTTCGGGGCTTGACGCTTTTTTGTTGATATCTGGGGGCTCACAGCAAAAGAGTGGGAGAGTTTGGTTCCAGCGTACACCAGTTCCTCCATTTTCTCTGAGAAGCACAGAAGAGGGGATGCTGGAGAGAGGGAGAAGGTGTCTGGTGAAAGGGGCTGTTGCTCTGGTGTTATCGGAGGCTGTGATATGCTGTCCTGGCTTCCCTGGCTGTTTTCCAGGAAGTCGTCCTTGGGTGCTGAATCTTGGAGCAGTTCTAATATGTCTGTCTGTGGTGAGCTCTGTGGGCAGGGCTCAGCTGAGATTGTGTCCGTGAGCAGAGGTTGTTGTGGCTGCGTGGTGTTATCATTGACCTTGTGGGAAGTGTCAACCGCATGTCATTCAGCTGCTGAAATGAAGTCCTGTGGTCAGTTGTACTCTGTCCAGGTGTGTTTGTGCCATTCAGGTTGAGTGGATTTGCACACACTGCTGAAGGATGATGGAGACAGAAGTAGATATTGTCCTTTAGCACTCTTGAGCCCAGTTTGTTTGGGTGCAGGCCACCATGAGTGAACAGTTGTCTCTGACTCCAGAACAGATTGAAGTTGTTGATGAAATTCAGTCCTTTTAAGTTGCAGGTTTTTTGCAGCCATGTGTTAAGTCCAAGCAACCGTGTAAATCTATTTGTTCCTCTTGCTGGGAGTGGTCCACTGATGAACGACTGAACTTTTAGTCTTTTAAGCATTTCAAAAAGTTAATTGAAATCCCTCTTAAGGAGTTCTGACTGCTCCTTCCGAATATCATTCTTCCCCACATGAATGATTAGTCGATTTGCAGTTTTATATTTCATCAGAATGCTCTTAAGTTCCCTGTTTACATCAGAAACTGTTGCTTGTGCAAGGCAGCATGTAGTTGTATCCCTGCTGCTAATGTTTCTGATAATAGAGTCACCCACTATCAGAGTCCTGGGCTCGGCTGCTCTCTGAGCTGTTCAGTTAGCGGCAGTTAGCATCGGTGTTAGCTGCTGGCTGATTTGATCTGTGTCCGATCATGTTTGGAGATTCCTCACCCACATTAGATTCCTCACCCACATTCATTAACACTTCAAATCTGTTCTCCAGATGTATTGGCGGTGGTAGGGAGCTAGTGTTTGGTGTAGAGGATGCTACTGCATTAATATGTGATACTCGAGACAATCTGATGTCTCGAGTGCCTTTGGGTCTCGCTCCCTGTGTGTGCCATCGATTATTATCCTGATCAGTTCCGGCACTGAGTACGGTCTGTTTAGGAGCATTAAATTCATGGGACTCACCGACTGTGGGCTGAGGACGTCCATGACGAAGCTCTGTTGTGTGTTCCTTCTGGTTTGGTAGTCCCGCAAGTAACTTTGTTTCAAGAACTGCAATCCTTTGTAGAAGTCTGTGGCAGTTTGTGCAGCAGGTAGATTCAATACTCCCAAATTCTGCACAGTTGTTAAAGGCCTAATCTGGACACCATTGATATTAATAAAAATGTCATGCTGGGAAAAGCTGATTTAGGGCCAACCAGCAGGATTTCAGTTTTATCAGCATTAAGTTGCAAAAAGTTATCAGACATCCAGGTTTTAAGTTCCAGAAGACAAGAAATAACAGAACGCAATATCAGTGAGCTGTCAGTGCGCATATGCGGTTTGTTTGCGCATCAATAATAACAGACTCGTGCATGCCTAATTTATGACTCCTGTATGTCACTGCAATCATCTTTACCTTCATTACAATCGTCATTCATCAAAACTTTATTAGCAACACTGGTTTTCTTTATCCAAGTGAGAGATGTAGTTTGCATATACTATGTTACTGATGGGGTTGGGTGTTTTGAGCCGCCGTTGAGTCTGTATTTCACACAGTGCGATGAGAAACGCTGTGGGCTGCTCCGAAACAATCGCACAATACACAAGAGGTGGTGTTGGTTAATAATTAATTTAATGTATTAATAATACAATTAATTAATTCTATTAATATATATTTAAATTAATTTTAAGTTATCTCCAAGCCCTGGAGGATCACTGGCCTACAGAGTCATTATGCAATGCCACATCGCCCTCCACTGGATGTATAATGAGCAGCCATAAACTACATTTTAGCATTTTATGCCATCATACATCTGTGTTTTTTTTTGGTGAAAGTAACTCAAAAGTAACCAAAAGTAGTGTAACGCATTACAGTTCAGTGACAGTAATATAGTAATGTAATTAATTACTTTCAAATGACAGTAACTAGTAATATATAATGTAGTATAATGTATAGTAAGATATAATGTTACATTTTGGAAGTAAGTTGTCCAATTCTGTCCGCCATGGATTCAAATGTCAAGTTGACAGTTTAACAGCTGAGCCCAAGCCTCTGTTACTAATTCTAAAACATCACTTTAGAGCTAGTAACAAAGGAACGTTGAGTCGCATCATTGCATCTCACTGTAATATTATTATTATGAGAGACGATCGCCTGAGTGAGTGTATTACCTAGTCAATGCATTCAGTAAGATGTTGTTTACAGTAAAAACACACAGAAAAAATCACTCACTCATAAAGACAGTCTTTGCTGCCATCTCATGGTGTATTAATGTAACTTTCACTGAAGTCAAAATCACTAATGGACGCTTTCTCAATACCAAAAAAATATGGCATGTTATTTATATAAAATATTATTTATTGAACAATAATATTTAAATTAACAACAACAGCTATTATAACCGTATAAGAAGTAAAAAAGAAAAAAAAAAACACATAAGCAAACAGTTCAGTCAAACGTACAAAAGCAGCGCTCTAGTTAGTACAGAATTTAATTTTAATGTAAATATAAAGTTAGGAAGCGTCTCAGGTTTGGCATGTAACCATGGTTCCCTGAGAACAGCGAACAAGCTGCTGCATTGAAATGCTAGGGGAACGCCTCCACTGAAATGCTTATCAAATCACAGAAATATCATATTGACTGGTGACAGCCCATGACATCATAAAGGTGCAACCAGAAAGTATATAAGGGGCGCCTAGATAACGTCATCCACTTATCGTCTGAAGGGACTGTTCGGTAGGCAGGCCCTGAGGGATGGCTGGGAGAAGCAGCGTCTCATTCCCTGTTCTCAGGGAACCATGGTTACATGCCTAACCTGAGACGTTCCCTTTCAAAAGGGAACTTGTGTTGCATTGAAACGCTAGAGGAACGATATACCCACGTCACCATGCTGAAGGCGAGTGCATGCCAAAGGTTTCAACTGAAATGCCACAACCACCCCTGCAAACATGCCCCTGCAGGGCCCATGCTGGCATTTTGTGGGCTCAGTGGACTAGGGCCAGCCTACACCAAACCTAAACAGGCCCAGTGCGGGCTTGCCCAGGTGGGGCCCACAGATTTGGGCTCACTGCGGGCTCTCTGTGAGCAGTCCACACTAGTGGACTGCCCACATTAAGCCCATGATGGCTCAGTGTGGGCCAGCCCATTTGGGCCCTGAGGAACTTTTGTGCCTTTGGGCCCATGCAGGTTTTGTATAGGCAGCCCACTTTCGTTTCCCATGCTCTGTTTGGCTGCTTTTTAAAATTGAATGTGAAATTCAATAAGACCTCCCATATATATCTCTGCACAGATGGAATAAAAAGTTAATGACAAATTACAGTAATTCACATTTTTTTTATACAGAAAAATTACTGTATTTTCTGTTTTCTTAAATTACATGTATGTAAAATTACAAAAATAATCTGTAATTAATACAATAACAAAACAATTAGATGATAAAACGGTCAAATGACTGGCAGAGAAAAAAAAAAAAAAAAAAACAACATAAAATTAATTCAAGATGTTGATTTTTTATTGAAATTAGTAAAGTTTGAAGTCACCGTTATGGAGGTGAGCACTTGCTTTAGCTGGGCTCTTGACCCTTGACTTCTAATTTTTCTCTGGCTGCTGTAACTGTGTTTCTGACGCACGTTTGTTATAGCAAAAATTGCAAGAGAAATTCTGGACAGATGAAGTTGATTACTTATTGATGATTTAGTCATCATGCAGTGGTCAGAATTAGAGAGATTTATATTTTACAGAGTATGATTTATGATATTTTTGTTTGGCAGATGCTTCTGCCAGTCATTGACCTTTCTTTTTTAACAATCTTTAAACTTTTTTTCTTTTTCTTTTTTCATTAATGGTAAACGTTTGGCACCCTGTGCTGCCAGATATATTGTTGTAGATTAATAGTGCGGGCCATGTGTGGGTCTAGTAAAGGCTGCCCGTGCAGGGCCAGCGCTAAGGGGCCAATGTTTTGCCAAAGAGCAAATTCTCAAGGGCCCTGCACTGGCAGCCTGCTGGGGGCCCTTACTCTAGCCCTAAGTGGGCCTGTAAAGGGCCAGTGCAGGCTTGTTTGCAGGGTTTTCAGGGTTACCTATGGGCTGTCAGCGACAGCACTCCCTACAGCCCAAGCTATAAGCCTCAGAGAGGCCTCCATATCTTACACATGAAGGCCTGCCAAAAGCCACTCAAAGGCCTGGGACCAACAACTTCAACAGAAGGGGTCACTTTAAGGGAGTGTGGTTAGGGAGGCTGAAGGAACCCCAGCCAGTCACTTCTCAGGGGAACAAAGTCACCCCGAATGCAACCAGGGAGGCCGATCTGGTTTCTTACTTTATTAGTAACCTATCAACCCTTGCAAGCGAGGGGAGTTAATTTGCTTGATCCTAGGATCTGCAAAGCACGTTTCAAGGTTCAATGTTTCAAGGTGCTAAGAGCTGTGCACTCTAATAGGGACCCTTGTGAGGAGAGTGCTCCCAGCCTAGAGGCTGATCTAACTAGGATGCCTCATGAGAAGCCTTCTGACCAGACTAAGTTAAGGGAGCTAAGTACTCAAAACCATCCTCAGAATGAGGGGAGTCACAAGCTCAACCTATTAAGTCGACCAGTCTATAGGCTAGAATTCCGAAGGTGCTCTAAGTTAGCCATGCCAGCTACACATGGCACTCGATCCTAGAAAGCTTACAGCAGAGTGATTCTTCAAATGATGAAACTGTTCCACTGCATGACTGGAAAGACCTCTCAGCTAATCAGATTCATATATATATATATATATATATATATATATATATATATATATATATATATATATATATATATATATATATATATATATATATATATATATATATAATATATATATATATACTGTAGTAGGCATTATATATCATATTATATATTCTATGTATATAGTAAACTGTTTTACAAATATTTGTTTGCTTATTACTCTTATGCAATATATAATATCACATTTTATAGCATCCTGCATGCAGATGCTGCTTTATGGCCCTTTCACACAGGATACAGAATGTGCTGCGAAACCCATTTATTTCAATGGCTTGTGCTGCGTGAGGACGGTTTGTTGCTGAGTCGACCAAAGCGCACGCACAGCAGGCAAAGTTCAAAATAGTTCAACTTTTGCCGCTGCGCTCTGTGACTATTACCCACACAGCCAATAGAAACAGAGCTCCTTCACAAGCCTGAATTCCTTAAACTGTTCTCTGGACCTGAGAGTTTCTTGCACCCACAGCCTCTTCTTCCTTGCTGCTTTCTTTCTTCTTACTAGCAGGGCTAGGGCTAGTGCTAACACTCACTTAGCACGGGACATATACATATTTTGCTACTGACCGAAAGGTGGAACATCAAATGACTAGACATATAGATTAGAACTCCCACTAAAAGTTTTGAAAACTCTGCCTACTTCCTTGACAGCAACATAGTGTCGGGCCAGATCCGGCCCACATCTGGTCCGTGTGTAATCCACATGTACCAGATGTGGGCCGGATCTGGGCCACACTATGCTGCTGTCTGGGTTTGCTCTGGCCAGTGTAGTGAAAATCTGATGGGCTGTGCTGAACCAGCGGCGAGCTCAGGGCATTCCGCGTCCTGTGTGAAAGCTGCATTAGATGGTAGCTGCCTATGTAGGCATTAAACAGTGAGGCAGCTCACTAGTCTGTGCCTTTTTGCCTCTTGATTTAACATAATTCAATTTTGTCTGATCATATGCTTAGTGTGATAATTTTTTCAACAGCCAACACGATCCCATGGCAATTTGTACGTATTTTACGAGGGGGCTAATTCGTTCATACGACCTCACTTGTATGAATTAGTTTTTGTTAAATCATACATATTTTATTCAAATTCGTATAAATTCGTACGAATGACTTACCCTTAACCCCGCCCCTAAACCTACCCGTCACTAGGGTTTAGAGTGGTTCCCAAACTGGGGTACGTGTACCCCTGGGGGTATGTGAGGTGACAATAGGGGGTACGCAAACAAAATGCTGAGTAGTTCATTTAATTCTACCTTTAAAAAAAAAATAAATAAAATCGAGCATGTATTTCTAACTGCCTAAATGTCGCAAATTCAGAACATTTAATCAAATAACCTCATCATTTGCAGTCAAAAATGACTGTATCCACACAAGCAGAATGCATAGATTGCGTGCAGTCTGCTGCCTTAAATCGTACTAAATTACTGTTGTTCTCGACAATGCACCTTTTGTAAAAGTGGGGATTTAGCACTTACTCGCATGAAGAACAAATATACAGATAATGGATTGATATCGATTTAATACTCAAACTTTTTCCGATACAAAAACATACCTTGTGTGAGTTCTTGTATTTAATGATGATAACAAGCAAGAATGCAATTGTTCCCAAATATCAACATGACTGCAAACGTGACATTATTATACAATAGGTCAAAAAATAAAATGTGCATTTTAAATACAGTACTGTCAGTATTTATTCTATTTTGCAATGAAATAATAGTTCTAACGAAAACCACAGAAGTACAACACACTTCTGTTTCGCGAACAATTCTGCAGCTTTGAACGAATCGTGAGAGTCAATGATTCAATGATTTATTCACAGACACTTGCTTCGTTACTGAATGAATGACTTGATGACTCGCTCATAAAAACAGTGACTTGCTGCCACCTACTGGCGGTTGTAGTTTAATATTTAAAAGTTTTACTTAGTTTTACCATCATTGCATATTTCTCTATTGAACATTTTTTATTTAAAACAATATTTATTTTCTAAAGTTATTCATAAAGGTGAAAAAATGCACTGGAAAAATCTATTTAGGGGCAAATATTGTCCCTTAATGGTAAAGGTGTGATTGCAGTCGAAGTGGAAGAGAGGGGGTACGCATGGATGCGTAGGATGGTAATCCCTTCGGGGGGGGGGGGTTTGGGAACCACTGGTTTAGACTAATCGTTCATACGAATTAGCCACCTCGTAAAATACATATGAATTGGTCATGAGATAGCGTTGCACAACAGCACAAATTTAGTGATTTCTTTAGGGAAATCTCTTTGTTAGATGTAAATCAATCAATCAATCAATCAATCAATAAATAAACAAACTATTATGCTGATTATTTCTGTTATTTTCATTTCCATTTTCTCATATCCCACTTATGGTAATTTTGGGCTCAATCGTCACTACCAAAACCTCAAAAAGTGTGTATTTATACTAAAGAGCTCATTAGAGGGGAAATAACATTTAGAGGGCTTTACGAGAGAGTGACAAGAGGACATAAGGATTTATGTGACCTGGTAATGAAAAAGATTGCTGAAGTGTCATCCAGTCCGCTACTGCAATGATCCAATAATATGCTTCAAGTAGCCCCAGCAAGAAAGCTGGCATTAACAGCAATGATCACACTGAAGGGCCATCATGCAGTTATCAGGCCTGCATTAATTCTCCTCACCACTGAGGAGATTTATGTTACCAAACCAACAAGGGAAGGAGGTTTCTGTGAAATCCACCATAGAGGCTGAAGTTGATTTGCTCTAAATTAGGTTGACTTGATTTGCTAGATTATTTTGATTTGTGGCACAATGACAGGAAACGGGTTGTTTTTATGACTTGTTTATTTTTGGTTCTAGTCTTGATAACGAAACTGCATCGTTTCTCTTTTTTTTTCTGTCATTAAGCCAGATCTCGAAAAAATGTTTCAAACTAGCCAAATGGTTTCAATTTCATACAAATTTATTTATATAAATTGGATAAACAATTAGAAAAGAAGTGGACGAACTATAAATTAGCTATTAATTGACACGGGACTGCATTGATAGTTACTTTTATGTTGACAAAAATCATAATTAATTCCAAAAGAATAGATGGTAACACTTTACAGTTAGTTTCCATTTGTTAATTTTAGGTAACTACATAATTTCATTTACTAATTCATTTTTAAAATCAAAAGTTGTATCTGTTAATATTAGTTAATTGACTTAATATGAACTAACAATGAACAGTTGTATTTTTATTAACCAACATTAATAAAAAAATTTAATTCTGTAACAAACGTACTGCTCATTAATTTATGTAATTTTATGTTTATTTTATCTTTGTAAAAAAAAAATTTAAATATTCAAAGATTCTTAAAAAAAAAAAAAAACATTATTCATATCAGCACACATACATCTTGGAGACGTTAATGTGTGTGTTTACACCTGGAAGACGTTTTTTTTTTTTTCTTTTTTGATTGTTTCCATCTGTAATATGTCTATCGGACGTTTCCTGTCAGATGTCAAAGTGTCATTTAGGAGATGTCTTTAAGATGTTTATGATTTAGAATGTTTGTAAAACTGACACCATGTCTATACCGGATGTGAGCGGTGCGATGTGTCGCGTCAAAAGATAATAGAACCCATTATTAGTGATATTGTCTACACTGGATGCATCATGACGCAACACAACAAATTACCAACAGTAAACATATTCCCTGTTCTATTTCCGATGTAGTCCACACACACACACACATATATATATATATATATATATATATATATATATATATATATATATATATATATATATATATATATATATATATATATATATATATATGTGTATGTGTGTGTGTGTGTGTGTGTGTGTGTGTGTGTACTGTACATAACATACAGGTTTGGAATGACATAAGGGTAAAATAAATAACAGAATACATGAGTAAATAATGAATCAATTTTATCAGTGAACTATCTCTTTAAAATTTTCCTTTTGTCATTTCAGTATTTGTATTGAATTTCCTGGATAGGAGCAGATTTCAATCACTCGTTGTGCACACATGGACGCACATGCTAGTAACAAAACGGGGCACTTCGCCCAAAACTTCCATTTGCTTCTGAAGATTAAAAAATGATTCCATGCTAGCATGTAGAAAATGTGCATCTGTGGTCACATAACAATCCCTTATGGCTAACTAATGGGCCTGAAATAACGGCTTCCACTCAACAAGTACAAAGTAATGAGTTTTAGCTAGCTGGCCAACAAGAGAGGAAGGGAGGGAGAGAGATCGAGAGAGGCCAAATCTCATCATGCATAATAGATTGTGCCAACAGCCTGCGTGGAGCTCTTGAGGCCCAGTGCTTCATCATTCCTGGAACGGCGCAACGAGAGGGGACACCTGGGTTACTGAGGACGAATCTGAATGAGCTCGCAAGAGCGGAGAGGAACATACTCATCTGATGTCCTCTGCTCTTTTATCTTCAAGTCCATCCAAGCTGACCTTTTTTATGCTCTGGTATAACGACACATCTGATCTGTGCTAAAAATAGTATTCTTAAAGGGATAGTTCACCACAAAATAAGGATTTTGTTGGAGTTTACTCACCCTCATCTTGTTTTAAACCAATATGATCTTCTTTCCTTTATGAGACACAAAAGGAGATAGCTAGCAAAATATCAGAGCTTCTGTTTTCCATACATGTCATTGTATGGGAACAATCCTGTGGCTCATATGGTTATGTACTTTACTAACAATGCATGATCTAATAAAAGTCCTGTTCCTCACAAACCTCATTTGTGAGTGAGTTTTTTAAACGCAACGTTGCACAATTGGTCAAATGACATGCAAGTATTGATAGGTGTGTGCAAATGGATTTAACCAGATTGGAAGGAAAAGTTGACAGTTTATGTCAAGTTTAGGCTAATGACCAGGTTTAGGTGCTTCTACATAATTGTTATTCACCCATCATTTCCCTCTGATTTTAGGGATAACTCATGGGTAAGGTTAGGTTTAGGGGTAGGGATATGGTTAGGATTAAATTTTTGGACATGAATGCAACAGTGACACTTTTCATTAAATACTTTATGTACAAGAATGAAGTTCAACACTAGTCTATAATATTTAAATACCAATAAAGTATATCTATATTTGGTCACACTTTATATTAGGTGTCTTTAGCTACTATATACTTGTATAAAAATAAATAATTGTTAGGTACCAAGTACTTATTGTGTTCATGTCATATTGCAAAATACTTTTGCTGCTATTGAGGTGGGATATGTGTAATGTTAGGCACAGGTTAGGTGGTATAGTTAGGTTTAAGGGTGGGATAAGGTGCAAGGAAAGGGTCAACATTATAATTCTACAATCAATTACAGATGTAATTACATGCAGGCATTTTAAAATACAAGTACAATGTATGTAACAATAAGAGCATTGTATCAAATTATTCATTTAAATGTTAGTACATAGTTATTAATGACACTTAATATAAAGTGGGACCCTATTTTTTAATTTTTTGGAGGAAAAAACAAAGCATGAAGGTCCACCCCTAAACCTACCTAACCCTCACTGGGGCGTAAGTAGATTTTACGAAAACATATGACTGAGATTGTATAAATTCCCTGCCAAAATGTAAAATACTTAAGGTACAGTCACATTAGTGAAATTTTGTGGGCAAAAAGTCCATTGTGATAGTATGGAGATGTATTTGTACACAAACAATTTGGGATGATTTTCAGAGAATACTGATATAAATTTTGTTATTCTACTTACACAAAGCTATAGTTTATGGCACCAGAAGACCTGGAAAATAGTGCTCAAATGATATGAGTTACTTTTATGATGCTGCTTGTAGCATTTTCCTGTAAGAAAACAGCCGGACATTCTGAAGCAGGCCTATTGCTTTAATGAGTTCCTCTGGAGAATACTTATCCTCATAGGAAAAAGAAAAAAAAAGCCAGGTGTCATCTGGCCTTGAAACCTGTCGTTTTAGGATTTGCCATCAGGTTGATGACATACAGGCAATGGAGGTTTTTCATCAGATGCTGAGAAACCGCTTTTTTTCATTTTCTCTGGAAAACCCCTTAAGTAACAGTGGGAAAGTCAAAGCAGTTCCTACTGATTAAAAAAAGACAGGCGTCTTTTAGAATTCACATTTCAAAAGGATAAATGGAAGAGAATATTACTCTAAATCTGTTACCACTGGCATTCCCCATTCATATGGTGAGGTCCCGAACAGAGACCGTGTTCAGCAAGCAAACAGCCTTGATTTAAAGCGCCGCATGTGGATTTTATTCACACGTCTGCTCTAAATTGACAACAGACTTGGGTAATTTCTGTCTACGTGGTCCTTGAGATAAGCTCTCCCATCACAGTGCATGTCTGATTAGAATTTGCATAGATTTACTTCATGAATATTTCCGACTCATAATGATTTGTCCCTTTAGGTCTAACAATCTGGTATTATTTATTTATTCATTCATTTTTTTTTAACTGTACATCTAAAAAATGCATCAGGCAAAAGAAAAAAAAAAAATAAAATATGCGGGCTGACAACTAATGACATTTGAGCTCTGCCATATGTTGATTTTATACAATTTTTAACCTTTTTATGTTAAATTAAATGACTATAAAAAAATTACAGTAATGACATTGCCATATTTTCATATTTAGCATATTAATGATGGCATTCACACGGTATTTCAAAGAATACCATGGTATTACCATGGTACTTGTAATAAAAACATGGTAATACTACAGTTAATTTAAAAACATGATATCATAGCAGTTTGATATATATCATGTTACTGAATATTTACCATATTCAAATGTTTTTTTTAAATGATACGTCACAAAAAAATACATTATACAGTATGTCCAAATAAACATGGTGATAAAGATATAGTTTTTACAAGATACTTAACCAATTTTATAACATAAAATAATGCTAAATAAAAATTACCTTGATTAGCTTCGGCTACAAGGTAATTTTACTGAGTATCAAAAATATTAGAAACTTTTACTCTTTGAAATGAGCAATGCAATTACTCATTACATATTGCATGGCACCTAACTTTTTCTGCAGAAGTTTCTTTCTGCTACAAAAGAAGCAGAAATAAGCCATCTACAGGGCACTGGCAGTACTACATCGTGTGGCTGTTCTGCCCTTCCTTACCAAACTTGTCTACAAGGCTACTTTACCTGAATGCGAGTGCATTAGCAAGTATTTGTGAATCGCTAGTGTTTTATACATGAGATGAGGAGCTGCCGATGACACCGAAACCGGCACGTCCACCCTTACAAAAAGAAAGTATACTTCAAATTAATTTTATGAAGTTTACTTAAGTAATGTTCAAGTATATTTTTAATATCATTATCAATGTAATAGTAGTAAACTTGTAAGTGTACTTCAAAGTATTCCAATACTGCTTGGGACTAAATTGGCCCAGTTTAAAGCTGTAGACTGTGATTTTTGGCCCTCTAGCGATTAATAAAAGAACTGCACGCATCTTGTGGAAGAACATTGTAGCCGGAGCTACTTTTCTCCGTGTATGACTATGGCGAGTCACGCAGTTACTGTGATACTCTGCGGCGGGTCCTTCCAGTCCTGTCTGAAATAGTCTGAAAATAAACACTTATTATAAGTGTACCATAATGATTCAGGGTAAGACAAAACACAGTTTGGAAAATGAATTCATGTTGTACATTCTCATTATATAATTTTTGTAAATTTTGAACAAAAAAAAAAAGCTGCGGACAGCAGCTTTAAGTTTAACAGTAGTAAACTTTAAGTGCACAACTAGTTCACAACAATGTATCATATTTGTACTGTATCTGTATTACAAGTTCACTTACAAGTATACTAGTAGTTTACTATTTTAATATATGTTCTGTTTTTAGTTTATGAAAGTACTCATTGAAGTGTACTCTCAGTAAACAACTAGTTTAGTGGTTTTATACTGCGTATACTTTTCTACGTGTGTGTATATATATATATATATATATATATATATATATATATATATATATATATATATATAGGTCTCCACTCATGCTGATTGGGTAGACATGTTGATTGCTGATTGATGACTGCTGGTTGGAGTGATGTGATGATTAGTTAGATCATTTGAATGTGTTCCTCTCGAACTTTGTTAATAAAACATAATTTATTAAAAGCTTGCACATCCAACATTTTGACAATCAAATCCATTGGAATAATCTTTATTCAGTTGTACCCTACACAGTTTACCATAGTAAAGTCAAACTCTTCTCCTTCTCCTATATTATACATACAGTATTGCTGAAGCACTCAGTACAGATGTCGTACTAAGACCCAACGGAACTCCATTCCAGATTTCCAGCACGTTGCAAGCAGATCTTGGGAATAAATCCTGGCTGTGTTGCCACGTGGAGTCCTAGATGCTCTGCTTGATGTTCTCAACCACATGCATTTCGATGCTGCATCAAACGCATATGAGATGATGACTTGTCACCGTCTACTGCGTGGCGCCTGCATATTGTCAAATAAAAAAGAGAGAACAAGTGGAGAAAAACAAACATTGTTTCTGCATTTGTTACTAAGTTCTACATTTATGTTCTGGTTTTAAAATGGGAACAGTCTCTCTTCAGAAACAATTTCTTGAGTTAATGACAATTTTTTCCTTGTTTTACATCAGATATCACCCATGATCAATGCAATGACACAACAAAGAGTAGGCTACTC
Source organism: Chanodichthys erythropterus (assembly GCF_024489055.1). Taxonomy (NCBI): domain Eukaryota; kingdom Metazoa; phylum Chordata; class Actinopteri; order Cypriniformes; family Xenocyprididae; genus Chanodichthys; species Chanodichthys erythropterus. Next base: position 5,929,913 of record NC_090230.1, read on the forward strand.
ATAGATATCATGCTACAAAACAAACAAACAAACAAACAAAAAAAAAAAAACATAAATCAATATTACAGTGGCAGTCAATTATTTTTAGTTTATTTTTTATAGTGGTAAATGGGTGAATCTAACAAAAATGCAGGCTAAGTTCACCCTATAACAAATAAATTAATAATAAATAAAAGGAAGCCTGTTTTAGGACCATTCATTTGCATTTTTTTTTTTTCATGGAAATTAAGCAAATTTTCCCCAAAAATTGTCATTACCATAATGTGTCCAGACATTTTCCCCACAATTATTTTCTTTACTGTGAAACGATAATTTTTGCACTAACTTTTTTTGTACATTAATCTGCATAAAGCAGCAGTAAGGCTACTGCCATGATGTTTAATTAATTATGTTTATGTTTTTGCATTATGGAAATGAGAAGTAGGGGTAATTGTCATGCAAATCTTCTAATTTCTTCAGATTGTGGGGTGAAATATGACCGTCGTATTCTTGATCCATTTGAAGAGTTCTGAGGAGGAGCAACTAAACCGCAACAACAAAATGCACCATTTCTTATCGCAAATAAACATCATTACATCATTTATCACAAATAAGCCTAGTAATGCCCACAACATGGTGTAAAGCTCCCCTGGATATTGTTGCGGTTTTTGACATTTTAAAATTCAATAGTGAAAAGCAACAAACACACCAAGACCTTCAACCGACCATCTCTAGTTTGATTTGTAGGATATCATTGCAGTATCTGGAGAGAGTAAAAAGCTCATCCATCCTAATGCCCATGGCTAAGTAAACACAAGAGTTTGGAGACAGAACCATCTGTACGTTTTAACAAGAGGCATCCTTAGAGGCAAAACGCCTTTAATCTTCATGTGTACGCTGCACTAAAACTACAATCTGTAAAATGCTACATTGCATCCTATTAGAAATTTCAAGGGCTTAACATCGCATTCCATGTGGAGATGAGAAAACATTGTTCCTAATGTGATCTGAACAGTTCAGAGAATTGGGAGAACATTATTAAAATAATTGAATGCCCAAAATTACTGAACATGCAGCAACTGGATATTTTTCAGCTCTGATACAATGAGAAAAAAACAATGTGACATGTTTTTAAAGCAAACAATGGTGAGGGAAGCAAATCTCTAGGAAAGCTTGCAATGGCAATTTTCTCGTTCATCTTGAAATCTTCTGAAAATAATGTGGAAGTAATTGACAAAGTTTCTCCTTCAAGGCTGCGAGGGAAAACAGCTAAATAAAGACACATTCATCAAGCGTAAGACTCGCGTTGGAAACACATCTACCGTCTTTCATCTTTTGCCTTCTCAATTTGTCTGACAAGAGAGACACCTTGTCTACTTTATTCCTTTTTCTAAATTAAGACAAAGGGAACGTAACAGGTATAGCGTGTATAATTTATCTCGAAGAACAGGTGAATCTTGTTTGTGATAGATGAGCAGTAAATGAAAAGAAAAATGTGGGCTCTCTTCTTGATCTCCAGCTGTCAGGAGGTTTTAAAGGCCGTGATGCCATTGAGGATGCTTCAGATCCTCAAAAACGAAAGGGTTTTATGAAGAGTGCTCTACCCAAAAGGTCACTTGCTGGAGGGTTCATGTTCTTTGATGGTAATGAGGGGTCTTGCTGAGGAGGATCCTTTGAAAAAAATGCTATAAATATAAAAAATATAAATAAATAAATAAATAAATAAAAGACACTGGGAAATTCCAAAAGTGATGTGAAATGGAAACCGGATACGCGAATCCAGAATTAAAGAAATGTTATATGTTCAATACATCTTGAGTTGTGAAATGTAGCCAGTTACTTTAAAGAATATTGATTTCTACTTCATTTTGTAAACTTGGTTATTTCTGTACAAACAATTTTAAAAAGTACCAGTAATGGATGTGACTTAACTATTCATGAAAATGGCTCCCATTCACTAATAGAGTGCCCGTCCAAAGAACTACAATGAATAATTGCAAACAGCATAATCAAATTAAAAACAATGGAGAAATCTAAAACTACACATTTACAAACTTTGATTATATATATATATATATATATATTATATATATATTCAAATATTTAAATATTTTGAGAGCATAGGGAGAGCGGCTCATCATTGAGGTGCTTCATGGGACTGGGCGGAGCTAATGATAACTTTTGGCATGTTTTGTTGGTTTCTGGTTGGTGCAATTTTCTGTACAGCATCATGGTTAATGTAGTTTGTCGTCAATTTCCCAAAGCTAAAGACGTTTTTTTTTTTTTTTTTTTTTTAAGACCAAGTTGAAATAATGCGGGCTGACGGCTTCAACAGAAGCAACAACTATTGGTTAACAACATTAAAATTAATGGCATTTTTACTTCCGGAACCTGACTGTTGTATTTCCATATATAGCCTTCCAATGTAAGTACTGTGCATTACTGCAACTACGATTTTTGTTCATTTTAACAAACTTAAGCCACAAGTCAAATTATATTCAGTGTTAATAATCATAGAACCTGTTAATATATCTTAGTTGTTTGAACCCAGAACATTCCTTTAATCCCGAAATTATGAATGATATGGTTACAAGGACTTTACATGCAATGATATGCATGAACTTCTCATGCATATCATCGCAAATCTCTCAATGAATTATCAAAGAACCCACACACATTACCGGTGAGAACACTTTTTAATACAAGATTCAAACATACAGTGTTTGGTGGTATAAATTAACCAACGCTGTTTAACATGAAAGAGAATGAATAAAGTGTGTTTTATGTTGGTGTAGAATTCATTACTAGGTTGCACTTCACAGAATCTGTGTATTGTCAGATCTCAAAAGGTGTCTCATTTAACACATCACTGTCATTTGTTACACCTGGCCCCCAAGGTCAACCTCAGCACCTTTAGAAACGAATTGCTTAAATGTTCAACGTCAATCTTTTGTCAACTCGGCTTCTCTTTGCAATACAGCTTGCACACTTTGAAACATTGATAAAACTTGGACAAAATGTTAGAAATGAAAAGAAACAAAACTCATATACACAAAACATACTGACCATTTCCCCCTCTTGTATAATCCATATCAAACATAAAAGCATGATATTCCACTTTAAGGATTAAAGTTATAGTCATACAGTAATTATAAAATCAAACAAACTGCAAATGAAATATTTTCTGCAGGCTGAAATACTGTAAAAACATGTAAGGCTGACTTGATTTCACATTTAAAAAAAAAAAAAAAAAAAAACTATAGACATGACTGCAAAGAAAAAGAATATTGTGAGAGATTAAATTCATCCTTAGCTCAATGTTTGTGAAAATAACCATATATATTGGATATGTCATATTCTCCATTGACTTAGAACACTGAGCTTGTACTTTATAGGAAAAACAAACATTCTTAAAAAGGGGAAACCATTGTATTTTTTTACGTATTCATCATTCCTTTTACTCAAAACTGTTAAAAAAAAAAAAAAAAAATCAATCAATGAAAAGACAACAATATTAACTAAAGCAGCAGACATTAGCAAACATCCATTTTGTAATCTGCATCTTTGGTTTTTCCAACTAAAATATTTATTCAGAGTTGTGCTAATGAGAAAGCAGTAGCTTTACTGCAACAGATTCATTGCTACATAAATGTATACTGTAAATAATGTATTATAACATTGAAAAAAGAATCTGTTTCCTTGCTGATTTTGTATTCCTGTAAAAAGGAAAGATATATTTACTCAAGAAGCAAAATTGTGTACGATAATAGCCTTTTTCTTACCTTACTGACAAATTGTTCAAATTTTAGTTTCAAATACTAATCTAACAAAATAATACACAAATTTGCTTCTTTGAGAAAAAAGAAAAAATATATATATATTTTTGCAGTTTGTCAATGCCGCACCAAGATGACGTGTTTCAATGTTTCAATGTTTCAATGCTTTTGTACCTTAATCCTACTATCCTACTGTATCTTTGCAAGACCAACATTTCCACCTTCAAACTGCTGGTATGTACGAAAGAAACCTCAAATCAAACCTCAATGGATTTTGGTTTACTGAAAAAAAATCTATAAAGGCTTAATGGAAGCATAAAAAAAAAAAAAAAAAAAGTTATGATTACACCCCATCCATACATAAACCCAACTTGGCAAAACAATTTAGTAATCTTGGGCTGTCAGATTTGAGGAGGTATCACACATATCTTGCAGACTACTCATACTGCAGCCGTGACTATGCCACACCTTTATTATTGCAAATGTCACTTTTGAAATCAAACCTCAAAACAAATGAGCGTAAAACAAATCAGAAAAAAAAAAAAAAAAAAAAAAAATCTATTACAAAGGGCAACATTTTTCCTGACAACACAGTCCACCTTTTCTATTTTGTTAAATAAATTTAAAGCAAACTTAAAGAGAACCACCTAAAAAAGACCCATGAGGAAAAGCTATATAATGAATCAATTACCAAGACTAAAGATTTACAAATTGCAGTACACTATATATTGATTCTTCTTAATAAACAATTTGAGGCTGTATCAAAAACTTTATAAAAAATTAGATCATGATTTTCTCTTTTTTTTCCCTAGGTTTTTTTTGATGATTTTGTAAATGAAATCAGTTCTTTTCACTCCTATTCCAGGTCTTGCGCAAAGACTTTTTAATAACCATCACTATATATATAAAAAATAATCACCCCTCATCTAAAACAAACGGTAATATTTTTTTCTCTATTTCTTTTTTTTTTTTTTTTTTTTAAACCATATCTGATTTACACACGTTTGGACTATAAATACAGTTATATCCACAGGCAGAATATTATGTACAGAAGACACTTGCTGCGATACCACCAAGGCAAAATATGGCATTCAACTGCAAATATATATAATTATGACATGACATTTAATAAACAATGCTGTCGTGTAGAGGATGGGTCACCATTATCAAAATCTTCAGTCTTTATTTAGAATTATTTTGAGTAGATCCAAGGCATATACTCCATAATCATCACTGAAATATATATATATATTTTTAAAAATAACATAACATAAAAATAAAAGAAAAAGAAACAAAGAAACTACAAATCATCTGAAACCAGAGCTTGTTCTGATTAAATCAAGTCTTTGAAATTGAGCAATCTGTCTCAATGACTGTCAGTAGCTTGAGTTTAACTGGTGAAACAGTATATTGGTGGTTTTGACTTGAGGGTGCTGAATATTGTTCCTGCTGTTTTATAAGAGAATTAAGGATGCGAAGACCCCGTCAACCTGTATATCCAATTAAATCACAAGATTTCTTAATGACCTATGGGAAATATGATTAAGTGAGATCAATACTGGGTTTCAGCCTACCAGGTCATAGGCAGAATCTGCATAGACGACTCACTCATGAGATTACCTCCTCCAAAAGTTTCACATGTCTGGCAAGAAACTATAGCACATATCTCAAGTCAGAACACACTCTGCGATATGTTCACTCAGTGATTTATTTATTTATTTATTTTTTAGCTTTTTTTTTCTCTCTCTCCAGAATTTAGGGGTGGAAAATAGTGTTCTCAGTGTGATACTTTAAAAAAGTAATAAAAATATATATAATAAAAATTAAAGATGTTCTAGCATAACTTTCAAATATACAGTGGATTAAACAAATCTTTCATTTTGGCTACCTCTTGTAGTGATTTAACTAGACATGTGAATAACAATATAAACAGTTTAATTTTGTGTTAAAAGGCAAAACCATAATGAATCGACATCCCACAAAACTGTCTGCATGGCTGTCCAAGTCTCTCAAGGCCATTCTTTTATTCCCCTTCTGTTATTGAATTTCTCTATGAAACCTTTTGCACCTGCAGTCAGCTTTATTGTCCGCTTATATTATTCAAGATTAACGAATTCAGAAGATAGAAAGAGTGCTGTTAGGCAAGGAGTTTGATTCTGAGTCAAAAAGGAAAAAATAAAAAAAAATAAAAATAAAATAAAAAAAAACAAAACAAAACCAATAATTAGTTTATAATAATAAAGCCCATCTAGACACAAAAGCGCCAGGACTGGAGGGTACATCCCCAACAGTTTAGCAATAACCAGAGTAGTCAGAGGCTGAGGTTGTTCTTGCTGTCCTTTGCAGACTATCCACTCACCCCACCCTCCCACATCTCCTTAAGAGTCCTGTTTAACAAAAAAACATCCCATCACATTCAAACCCAAAACCCCAATTTGCAGTGCCCCCCTTCTAAAAATCCCATAATGCAAAGAGACAACACACTGGTGTGGAACTAAAAAAGTTCCCCATCCTCCTGCTCCGGAGGTATCAGCAAACATTAGGGTGGCACGTAAGGGGGAGGAGATCTGTACGGGGTCATGTTCTTAGGGCGGGATCCTTTCCCCTCCATTGGGACAGAGAAGGGTGGTGGTGGCTGGTAGGGAGGGGCATTAGGATCCTCATCATGTAGAGGTATGTACTCTCCCAAAAGGTCCTGGTTCAGAGGTGTTGTCTCTGGACTAGCCATGTTGGGATACTCTGGTGGAGGAAGCGGAGGCTTTTCCTCTTGAAGGATAAGGGGCATGCTGGAAGATGGGGGTGGCTTAGAGTCATCAAGCTCATCCGCAAAAATAATGGGCACTCCTTTCTTGATGAAAGTTGCTTGATCTTCGATGGTGAGCTTGCCTTTGCGCTTCTTGCGATAGCAAATCATGGCAATGATTCCAGCAATCAGCAAAATAGCTGCAACCACCACTGCTGGTATGACGGTGTGAAGATAAACATCATCAGTGCTCTGTCTTCCCGCACCCACAGCAGGAGTAACAGGAGATTGGGTCGGATCTGGGATCTCACCTAAAGGTACAAACATGAAGTTACGGCAGCTTCCTGTGCCTCTGACAGTGATATTTGATGCCACGAAGTCTGGTGCCATGATATTATTAAATTGTAAAGAGGGTCTACCCTCAAGATCAGAGATTCTTCTGCTCAAAAACTGTATTTGCTCTTTTGGGCAGGGGTTTTGCTGAAGGCTGTTGTTGGTCCATTCCACTATGATGGAGCCCTTGGTGATGTTCTTTAGCGTAACAGTGCTGCTGTTACGATCACCGAAAGATTGGGCCAGTTTCTTGACAAGAAGGATCTTCTTGTGAATGTCATTGGTAACTGTACGTGCATCCCCGTCAAATACGGCAGTAAACAACACTGGTGGCTTAACACTGGTTCCCCATCGATTGACACGGACCTCAAAGGCATCTACTGCATAGAGACCTCCTTTGTCAGTCGCTTGCATGAAATACTCATGTTTCCCTTCATGCTCCTGGTCTGGTAATCCATACAGCAACTGGCTTGTGCTATTGAACTGTATCCAGGAATCATCCCCAACCACATCATTGCCCTTGCGCAAGGTGAGCCTTAACTTATCTGTAGTTCCATCCTCTTTGTCGAAAAATGTATCAGATGGAACCTTCACCTCAAAGTAGGTGCCAACGTAGGCGTTCACCTGATCGATTGGGTTACGCAGCTGAGGTTTTATATTGCCATCAATTACAATAACCGATGGAGTGGTGCGTCTTGGTGGCTTGGCTGTGGTGGACTTGGGTTCTTTTGGTATTGGTGTTGTCTTGGTTTTCTTTCCAGGTCTTCTTGTCGGTCTCCTGGTGGTGGGTGTTGCTGGGGTCACAGAGGTTCCAACATATACAGGCCTGGTCATGGTGGGCTGGATGCCGATAGTGCTGGTGGTCTCCATTACACGTGTTGGCTGAGGGGGGCCCAAGGTTGGAGTGTAGGCAATAGGATCTTTGTTTCGAATGGTAGGTTTCACAGGAAGTGGCACAGGACCACGAACAGGTGGGGCAGAACTGTCTGAGGTAGGAGCAATAGAAGGAGAGGTTGGTGTAGGAACGATACGGATGGGGGGCTCAGGGTAAGCTGTTGGGGGGAGTAATGAGGGAATGGGAGTGGGGGTGTTGTTGAGCTGCCTTCGTACCCTTTTGGGTATATGGGGCTTTTTGTTAGCGATATGCCATCCAACGACTGGATACCCCAACTGTGCAGACATGGTCCCCTCTTTTGCCGGAACCTGAACACTACTAATATCAGGAATGCTGCTTTGATCCAGACTGCAGCCAAGTTTCCAGGACAAAAGGGCTCCATTTTCAACCACCTTCTTGGCATTTCCCGGTCCTGCCATGAAAGCAGACATGTCAAACAAACGGTTGTTGACCACAGGCAAAATCTTCATGTGCTGAAGCCCCATGCCAGAGAACTTTTTCATGTTTGCAAGTAGTTCCACCCTCTGCTTTGAGCTCATCTTTGTAAGGTCAGCATCCAGAATGACCGTAAGCACAGTAACGGGCTCCTCATTGCCACAGATGAAAGGTTGGACAACATTGCTGGCCGATTGCTGGATTGCAAGCTGAAAAGGGTCTGTATCAGCATGCTCCTCTGGGTGCACCTCAATGGAGAACACATCTGGGCTTTGGGAGACTTGGCTCTCATTGGAAACAGAAACAGATATGTAGTGAACGCCCTTGTCAGTCTCAAGAGGAAGGCCTTGAAGTGTGCCAATCTCTGCATCCCAATGCAACCATGCTGGGAGCACATCCTTGCTTGCTTCTGTGATCTGTAAAATGGGGAGAGAAATAACGATTACTGCAACTGAATGACTCGCATCTGAAATTTAACAAGACAAATGAGCTTACAGTGATGCCAGATATGCACTGCCAAGTAAAACATGTAAAACCTCAAAGTAAATCCCACTTTATAATGTGACTAATCACATAAATCGAAGTTGTCTTTCTCAAATGACACATAATTTTTAGTTTTTGTATTCAATCCTTCCTAGTTGTGAGCACAGATTCAGTATCTTCAAATTCAGTAAGACAGGAGGAGTGAAGACTAATGAATGAGTGCTCTCAGAGTGGGATAGAGCTCCCTGCGGCATGAGATTCTCCACCAGCTGGAGAGCCATTCAATGAGCTCTCAGTCAAAAATAACCAATAATGAATCAATGGCATTGCGATGATCCATTAACATAAGTCTCTTTGCAAATTCAAAAATACACCCTGTGCTTCCAGCCCCTTAATTTGATTGTTAATACATCCTGGTTCATACATTATGTAGAGCCAGTGCTCATGGGTTGGGTCATTAAAACTCAAACCAGAACATAACAGTCACTAAGGGAGCAATGGTATCCTTCTTTCTTTTTTTTCTCCAATTGAGGTTTAGACACAAAAAAGGTTTAGACAAATCCACCAAAACCACACCCCTCTCTGACTTTTGCAGTCCCGCTTTTGAATATTCTTATCAACCAGTCAAAGCATGTATGCGAGTTGTGAACCTATGTGATCGCTTAGAGACATTAATAATTCAGGTGGGAGTCTAATTATAGGCTGATCTATAGTCTTGTTGATTGATAGTGTGCTTGAAACATCAACACTGCTGCACTTCAAATGGTACTTAGCTTGCAAAGAACAGTGGCATTTTGAGGGCTTAAAGGGTTAACATACAAAAATTACAATTATCATAATTTACACAGTAGCAGCTCTCAAATCATATTCGCTTCCGCATATTTTTAATTATGACACCTTATGAGGGGCCAAAAAACAATAAAGTGAAATGACAACTTAGTTATCATACTAATATCGTATAACTTGTTTGGACTATGTTTTTTTTTTTTTTCAGTCTTGATGGAAAAGTGTGGTGTGAACATTCTGCTGAACATCTTTTGTATTCCATGAATGCATGTCAAACAGAACTGGAATGACATAAATGAGTAAATAATGGCAGAGTTTTTATTTTTGGGTGAACTGTTCCTTTAAAACACAGAAATGGGCCATAGCTATCAATTACAGAATGTGTCAAACTACGATCAATTGTGGAATTATCCTTCAATTAGAGAATTGATTCGGCAATGCCACTGCATCTATATTTACTTTTCACCTCATTATTTGGTGAAAATTATCATTATCATCATTATCTGTGAAAACCAAGCAACCAGCAACATCTAATAGATATACAGCATTGACAAAAAATACCTTACTTATTCTGTTTAGTCAAATTGATAGCATTCCTGCAATGAAACATATGGTACAGATGGCATGCATCTACTTTGTGCCTTTTCAGACATTGGTTTAGAATAAAATGGAAGGTTAAGGCAAGTCTTCAACGCCGACTTCTGAAACTAGAGCATCAGTGGCAACACACACAGCCACTGCCACACACACTGACATTTAGGGAACCACATAGTTTCCATAGTGATGATTCATGCAACCCACACTAAAGACAGTATAACTTCTGCCAAAGGCATGTTTCTCTTGACTTAAGTGAAGAAAGCAAGGAAAGGCAGAAATGAGTGCAGAGAGAATGTCAACAACAAGAATATTAGGGAGTTGTTTTTTTCTTTCATATTTCAATTGCTGCGGCAAGCCTGCTGGGATGCTTCTGAATGGCACATGAAGAATGGGAAAGAAAATATTCCTTCTACAGATTCCAGGGCCTCAAAACCAATGGACCAACAGGGTATCTAAAAATGAAAACTGTCATCATTTACTCACCCTCATGTTGTTTCAAACCTTAACGGTCATGTTAAGCAGTACGACAGCCTCAGTTTCACTCAATCTTTTTCCATACAAGGAATGTGAATGGCGACTGTCAGTTTTTAGCATTTTATTAAACCTGTTATGCTCCACAGGAGAGGGAAAGTCAAGAAGGTGCAGAAAAACATGACAGTGAGAAATTTATGACAAAATTTTACATGAATTTTACCTCAGTGATAAGGTTATAATATTATAATTTTAAAAGACCTAATGAGAAGAATATACTTTTTCCACCTGAAATGAAGGAATTACATGGATGAATCGAAACTCCCTTCGTTGTGGGTCGAATAAAGCTGCTCATTGTTAGAGCATGCTTGTGGGGGAGTCTGCAAGAAGAATAGATCCCATTGTTGGGATATGAAGACAGCTGAAAAGATAAGATTCATAGTTCTGAAGGAGTAGGCTCAGGCATGTCTTTGTGATATTAGAGAGAGAAACGGAGACAAAGGCGGCAATGGGGGAACCGGCTTGAAACATTTGAAGAGCCCTTTAGTTTGGCCAAGATGATGTTTACAAGAAATGACTAACCCATTTTCTTTGGTTAAAAATTCATGCAACTCTACTCATCTTGGTCTCTGAATACATTTACACATGCTTCTTTAAATAATAATAATAATAATAATAAAAAAAAAAAAAAACATTTTCGAAGCACTTGCACTCCTAATTTTGAGACAGAATGACGACAGACTGATCTTTGAAAATAACCCACTTTTACCTAGGGAAAATGGCAGGCCTTTTTCAGCGGACTGTGGAACATGACCCATTTTTCTGCCGAAAATTACAAATGAAATGTGGGGTGGGCTCAGGTCACTAGAGAGAAGGATTTGCAAAATGTGCGACCGAGCTGCCCGTGTAGCAGAAATCAAAACGGTCTTCAAGTTGCCAATGGCAGTCCATTTCTTCTACCTTCATCTAGGTAAATGAAAGCTATCAAATGAGTGCCGATTCTGTTTGCTGACATTTTTCAGACAGGGAAAGAAAAGGTAACAGAATAAAGGCTCACCGGGAGACCTGCTGTTTGTTTATGACAAAACTTTAAATTGCTATTCAGTGAGGAGGGAATGTCAGCTTTTGATCCATGCTGCAGAACAACCATGAACAAAGGAAGAAACAGTAGATGTGCAGAGGAAAAAAAAAAGAAAGAAAAAAAAAAAGGCAGTGAAGATAAAACTCATGAATGGCAAGCAGTATTCTTTAACATGGATCGGTATCGAAACACTGTCATGTTATGAAAGAGGGAAAATTACAGCTCCTTGGGCCGTGTCATTTGTGGCGGACAGATGGGCATATGCAGTAACTCGACATTTGAATTCAACATAGGACCTATTTGATAGGACCCACCAGGGCTTCTGCAAAATAAGGACCTGAATAAAGAGAGATAAATACTAAAAGAGGGGCTTATTTATGGTATAAATCCACAGAGCTCCATTTCCTGAAACAATCACAAGGAGAACAGTCAAGGACACTTAACTAGTCAACCCCTAACTGCCCTCTAGTGGACATAACAGGAACCGCATGACAGGTTCCTCTGTCGATTCATTCAAACAAGCCGAGGGCTGTGTTTTGCTCCCTTTGTTTTCAAACCCACCTAAAATGAGGAATTATAGGACCTTTTTTTTACTGAAAACGAAAGACTTGTCAAGACTGCATAAAGACTGTGAAGGGGCAGTGGTGTGGCAGAGTAATTCTAGCCTGCAATGACACTGGCACCGCAAAAGCTGGTTGCTATGCAGACAGTATCATAACAAATAAATGTGAATAAGCATCCACAAGCCCTAAATGGAGTGATCTTGAGTTACATACATCTCCCAGTCAACATAAAGTGACTCATATTTCCAAAGGCATTTTATTATCAGCTGCAGGAATACAACTTTTCCACTGCCTCACTGCTGAGGCTAATTAGGTTTCAGTGCCAGTCTTTGTGCTGAAAAAGGGAGGGGCTGGGGAGAATACGAAGAATCCTGCCATCACGGACGAGAGTGAAGGATCAGGAGGAGAGGAATTCAGAGAAATGAAAAGACAAGGGAGAGAGAAGCTTGCCGTTTCTTTCATTCAAAAAGAAACAACATTAGCAGCAACTAAAACATCTGCTTCTATTTATCGAGACGATTGAGCATTCGTCAATTGGCTTTGGCATTTAAGACTAGAGCTGTGTGCTTTTTTTTTTTATTTATGTTCAAAACAGGACAAAGGGATTTTTTTTAAGATGAGCTTGGCTCTTCTCTCTTTTAAGCATATCCCCTTGGTTCCTTTTTGATAAAATGGAGGCTAGAAATGTAAAAGCATGAACTAGGTCAGTAACTTCAAAAGGATCTTTTGCACAGTAGGTTATTTATGAATATCTGAGGGTCCAAGTATTTCGTGGAAATCATGCTGATGGGTCTGGTGTGAACAGAGGGCTTTGGACGTGACTGACTTCAGATACTATAGAATTAACAGCAAAGACCTACTGCAATATTATATATATATAAAACAATCTTTAACACTCTACCATTTCAGCGACCAAGTAGTAAAACACTGCTCTATAGTTGTAATTCATTTTTGTCCTGGCTCTCTATTTTTTTGAGACTTCAAAATTATTTATAGTTTGCAAAGCTGATGCTAAATGCTGTTAAGGAATGAAAGGGGAAGTTCATTGTAGGCTATTAGTTTGGACAGGTCTGAATGGCTATGGAAGGGAACAGCTGTAGGCAGCTTTAACTGTTGGGCGTTAGATTCTTTGGCACAGCTGTCAAGACAGATTTTCCGAAAGTGCACAAAGGGGTTTGTGGTTTCAACTTAAAAAATGCGCTTGACAGGGCAGAAATGATCCAGTGAATGTAGGATTACACAGAAGGCCTGGGAGAGCCGCCCAACATTTAGACGAGACAGAGAAACACAATGAACAGATTCAGACAGGGGTCAAGCTTTTAACAACAGTTGACATGGACTGGTTGGTTAAAAATATCTCATCAACTGTTGGGTGGTCAACAAAAGATGCCTGGTCAGGGCTGCATTGTGTTTGTACCATTAGCGCATTGCTTGGTTTTCAGAAAACAAGAAATGCTAGCTGACAGAAGACCTTGTTGGGGTTTATACGAGGGATGCTCCGATACAAGAAACGATACCACCCGGCATGTGTACAGTGTACAGAATATTAAAAAAATTAAATATTCACTCATAGCATGCTGTTCGCGAGTTAATAAATGAATCACGTGGAGTGGATTGAGTGCATCCCTTTTTTTTAATAGACATCATTGGAAAGTTTGTGGTTCGGTCGGATAATTTAATAGCAAAGAAAATAAAATGAGGAGCATATTATTAACGTCAACTGATGGTAAAGAGAGAGCACACTTCTGCTGCATGCTCTTGGTTGCTACAGCACACTCAGTATGCGTCATTTGGATTAAAACTAAATTGTATACGTAAGTAAAAAAATGAGCAGTTACATGATTTATGTATAATGACTGGTCTTGACTGAATGACTTTTGTAACTTTAATGATTAATAGATTATTAATCATTATTAAAGTTAAGACTATGCTGTGTTATTTGACATTTGATAACTTTATTCAATTTCTGTACCTGAAAATTGTGATATTTCACTGGTATCCAAAAAGGGCCAGTAGAAAAAATATTCTTAGCGCTAAGCCCTGCTGGAGAAGCTCTAAATATTCAATGTGCTATTAAATGAAAGAAAATATGACAGAGCAATAGAATGAACAGTGAAAGTAACATAAGCTCATACAATACACTTCAACAGGCATAATTAGGCGTGAAAATAACTGAAGTAAATCTATTTGCTAAACAAATTAAGCAAACTAATTTGATTCATATTCTTTTGGTTTCTCTACCCTGCATTTAAAAAAAAAAAAAAAAAATTACAAATACAATGAATATACAGGCAATGAAAGTATTCATATCGGACTTGTTTTGGAAAAAGTGGTATCAGTGCATCCTTCGTTTATATATAAAAAAATAAATAAAAATTGTAGCACCAACTGTAACAAAATAACCAATTGTAACAAAATAACCAATTGTAAGCTGAAAATAAATGCCATGCCCTCACAAAAATTTGGTAAACAAACAGATTTGTTTATGGTGTTGATCTAAATGTAAAGTGCCCCATGCTCGCAGTTCTCAGAGAGCTCTATGCCATCAAGCATGCAGACCACGTGTTTGCAAGTAGTATTGCGTTATTACAGGGACCAACACATTTTATGGTCCATCAGTCATAAGGAAAGCGTAGAATAAGATTTGAGTAGTGCTTGGGGCAAAGTCACGTCTTTTGCACTGACTGAGTACACTGGCTGGGGAGTGTTGATGTGGCGCTATCTGATATACCAGGGACGATCCGCTGAGCACCAGAGGACAAATTTGTTTGCATACATTTGCAACACATTTTGAAGAATGCCATGCACTTTGAAGGAACAGCCTCTCACCTTTACTATGCCCCTGGAGTCCTTTGCTTTGATGGGCACCCGCATTTGGAACACCCTGCCCACCACCGCCGAGGAGTCTGGGAAGCCACTGGGCTGAGACACAGACACGACTGCTGCTTCTGCCTCATGTAGGTCCGACAGCACCGCTGAGTGCATAGACGCCTCCAGTTGTCTTACGTCGCCTAGAACTTCCATGGGGTTCTGATCCCAGGAAGCCTGCACTTCCGTTACTGTCAGCACCATTGCAATCAGCAGCACCAAAAGAGTCCTGTCCCTCTGCCCCAACATGGGGTGTCCCCCATCCCGGAACTTTTTCAGTTTATTGCGCATGCCTGCTTTTATTTTCTCTCGCACAAAAGAGGACGTTCAGTTGAGGGGGCAGCATGCACCCCACAGAGTCCGAAAGAACTGATCCTCTTTTCAAAAGCTCAATCCTCTCCTTTTGTTCTCGATTACGCCTCTTTTCCCTCCTTTTGTGAAAGTGCCCTCAGTAGTTTTGAAATCCCATAGTTAAGGGCTGCCTCTAAGACCTGTGTTAAGAAATAGAAAGAGGAATTCATTAGCAAACATTTCAATAGCAAAAGACAACACTAGCATGTCTGACCAACACATCTTAAGGGTAATGCATCACGTCGTCAAAAACAAATAGCCTGAAATGGGTTACTGGTATAAGCTAGAGATGTGCAAAACTAGCTACAGTGTTCACCGGACTATCTACATTTCAGGATTACCTGACCCTCAGTTTCTGAGGGGGCATTTACGTAAGACACATTCTTGCATTTGAAAACAGCTAAATGCAGCAGACGAAAACAGTAAGAGGACTTGCGATGCATTGTCAAAGCTATTTTTGTACCTTATACGTTTTTTTAAACCATTTAAACAATCATTTTTAAATTGACAAATATTTAAAAAAAAATCAAATGCTCATGACGCAAAACAATAAAATAAAATAGTACGTTGGGATGCAAAAAACTATGTGCAAGAGATAAACTTGTTGACTTTACTAATCCACTAGTTGATTTTTAAAATGTTGATTAGTCAGTTAGATCACAGCCATTTCAAATACCAAGCTATCTAATAAATGATGTATCATGATGGTGCCGTAAATCACTTTAGGATAATGGTATAAGCCAGATCTTCAGTCTCTGCCAGTGCTGATGTTTCACACTCCTTGCTTACCCACATGCACACATACACAGGTGGATCAAGACTAATCTGATTACCATTCACAGCTTTCTCTCCCTTTTCTCCTCTCACACTGTGCTTTTCATTCCCGCTCTGCCTCATTCATCACCAAACATGTCCCTGAAAAAACACCCTGCACTGGAAGAGTAACCTGCTCCATGAGTATCGAAAGAAATGGTCGGAGACAGGGGGTCAGTCCATAGCGACCGACTAGTTCAAATACTTCAGAGGAATGCACACCCCATCTGAATTGTCTCATAGGGAGAGCTCTACACTCTAGAGGTTTGTTATTCATGCAGGTCTTTCATTCAGAGAGGAAGAAGAAAAAGCCTGCGGTGAAAAGAGGGATGGGTTTAGTGCAGGGTGGGCTAGAGATTTTATGCATTTGAAGAGGGAGCAGCGCCATACAATGTAGCTGATTTCCCCCGAGAACTGCTCTCTAGTCCCCATGTCCAACCTATGAACGAGGGAACCGGATACGAGAGGGGTGGGGCAGTCTCTCACGCTCTCTAACACTCCCTGTGTTCGGTGGGGGTTCGAGAGGAGCTTCTTCAGAAGACTCCCAAACAACAACACTGTAGGTCCAACTCACTATCTTTTGGAGATTCATTCTGAAAGCCAGCAGGAAAGTTACTCCTATAACTAAGTCCAAATAATCAACAACCATGTTCAAAGTCAGGTTTGTTTTGCAGTCTCAACCAGACGCCGACAAAACACTGTCCTTGAATGTTTAAAAAGACAGCAAATGAAAATCAAAGACACATGGTTGACAGAAAAACATGGATACTACCGAGAGAAATAACATTGGGATGTAGAGATGGAACATAAGGCGTGTTTTCAGGTTATGAGCAGGAATTTCAGAGAATGTTTAACAAAACATTTCATATTTACTTGACAGTGTGCAGGCCAAGGATCATCAATGGCCAACAAACTGCTGGGATGCTTTCTCCATTGATTTTCATATATAAAAAAATTTTCAAATCAGATTAATTCATTCAATAAGCCATTTATTTCAAGTCACCACAGATATAATAATTGGGGGTTAGTGTCTGACTCTAATCTGTGCTTGCTCTCAAGTTTAGAGCCATTTGGAAAGAGTCGCTGAAGTCCAGAGTCCCTGACTTGTTAGTTTCCAATAGAAACTGTCTTTATGCCAGTGGATAATCTATAATGAGTGCTGATGTACCTCATTACACAGACCACAGGCTCTTAAAAAAAAAAAAAAAAAACACTCACTCTCTAAATCACATTCCATATCTAAAACAGATCATCATGCTGGTTTGTAAAACCTGCCAAACACGTGCCTTAAAAGCCACCAATCCTCCCGTTTTAAACTTAAGTCAATCTATGTTTGACATGAATTGTTGACTAAAGATGAGAACTCATGTTACTCTTGCTGAAAACCCAGTCACCTTTTGACAAGGGTTTTTTTTTTTTTTTTTAAAGGCTTTGATTAGAAGTCTGCAGAATGCCTCAAGTCTTATCACACATCATTTATCCTGAAAGGTATGGCTGGAGGTACAGTCAGTAGCATGACCCTCTTCAGCTTTCCGCACTTTTCCACTACAGTCCCACCATTGAGCATTCACAAAGAGCCAGATGAAATTGGCAGGTACATGAAAGAACTTAAACCTCATCTCCGGTTACGGATAAAGACGGCCTTTCAGCTCTCAGGAATGGCGGGCTGATCTCAAAAAGGTGGAAAAAGGGGCCTATCACAGCATTCCTCCCTTGATCAGCCCGGCACAAGAAGCTGCATTGGTCACAGGAACCCTGCCGCCAGACTCACTAGCAATAGACTCGGACCCTTTCAGCAGTCAAAGTCCAGAAAAGTCTTTGAAATGGACCATTCTGTTCCAAAGACAAAATGGAAATCATTTCATGCGTGGGAAAAAAAATTTGAATCCTGAAGGCCAGTCCCTACATGCCAGCAAAACTACAGAGGGCCATTGTGTTGGAGGGCTGAAATAGTCCACTGGACGCTCCGGGAGATTAGGATTTGACAGGGATGTATATAGGTTGGGGGAGAGGGCAAGCAGTAATAGGTTTGCAGACAACAGTTTAGTTGGCAAAGGGGGAAGAATGCCCTTTGCCCTGGTACCATGGTAACACCCCTTGTTCATCACCCCCCCCAAGGGGCCCATGCTATTGGACAAGCTTATAAAAAGGCATTGAGTCACGTATTCCAGTTGGAGCAAGTCACAGATGTTTACTTACGACCTTCAACATGGAAAAATAAGACAAGGTGCCTTGTTGGATCCAACAGCACATTTTTTCATTACATTATCAATTTAGACAGACCACCTTAATTTAGTCGAAATTATCTACTCAAATACAAATTCATAGTTGATTAAAACAATTCTGCACTCATCTGTAACTGTATGGACTAGTCCGTACACTTTTTTTTTTTTTCTTCTTCTTCTTCCCCCAACCCTCAGAACAAATACAGAATTTACTGTTGATGCTATAAAAACCACAGTTACCAATGCTCACAGCTCTCAACTAAAATATAAATGCACCACAAGAGATCTGAAGAATACAATATAAATAAGTCAATGACTGAAAACCCAGTAACCTGACGTAGAAAGGTAATTTCAGGTTTATTTTCAGAATTTTAAAACTAGAGTCTGGCAAAATACAAAATTCAAGCAATATTCGACTATTAAAATTCTGCAAGCTGAGAGCTGAGAACTGAGAATGTGACCAAAGGCAAGGTGATCTCAAACAGGAATTTTATTCAAGCTAAACAAACTTGATTTCTTTTAGAACAAGCAGGGAGAGTAAACTGCCTTGAATTTATGTTGTCAGTTTCTTGTTTGTGCGAAAACGCAAATAAATAGTTATACAGAATTGTAGGAAGCAGAAAGGTGTGCACTAGCCACCCTCTTTTTTTTATTTTTTATTTTTTTATTTAATTATTAATTTCTGGTTTGAGAAGGAAGCATTCATAAAAAATGAGTGAGTGAGTGAGTGAGTTTGCTACTCAATGTGTGTCTACCTGTCACCATAGAAGAGAAAACACTCAATCTGCCCTGATCTGATGTTTCCAGCACATATAGATTATATTAAACCGTATTACTCTGTTATATTACTTAGATTTACATTTTGCTTCTGTAAATCTGTCTAATCCCTCATCTTTTTTTTATTAGTTTACGTACTTACATTAGTAATTCTTTTTTGCACTACATGCTTAATACTTTTATGTATTATTACTACTATTCTTCTTTTTTTTTTTTTTTTTTTGTTAATACATATTTGTAAGCAGCCCAGCAACAATTGCTTTGGCAATACAAATGTATGTAGTTTGTCATGCCAATAAAGCATGCTTGAATTGAATTGAATAGAAAAGAAAGAGAAAGAGAGATCACAAATTACATTAGAAGCCATCGACAACAGCTCACTTAGGTCAGTTCATACTGCATGTCTGTATTTTTCACTGGTGTTGGCAAGCCACTTGATACCAAGACTTAAAATAGCTACCAACCGAAAAGTACTGCCAAAACATTAAAATCCTGCAATGCTCTCAGTGTCATAGTATTAGTTTGGAGAGTCCCTCAGCAGTACCCTCACTCTTTCCCATTATAGTGTGGTATGCACCCTCAGCAGGGTCAGAGGTTATAACCACACTCCTCATTTGGCGATTGAGTAACGGAGAGTGGGCCTCTCCCTGAAGAGACTGACTGCAGTGATTAATGACTCCGATACGGTGCCATCAATAGCAGGCTGTACGCGTGAGCAGTCAGCCTGGATGTCCGCAGCCCCTGGAAAACCTCCAGGAGCCAATCAGAAGGCTTGCTTTTGCCTAAGCCCTGGTCAGCTCAAAGCTGACCTTCTCCACTTCGCACTGTACTCCTTCCCCACCCTGTTCTGACATAGCTGAGCCTTCTATTAATGGCAACTGCAGGGCATGAGGAAAAGAAGATAGAGTCTGGCTAAAGAAGTCATTCACGACTGGAAAACCAAGCCGACCCTGGCAACAGGATAAAAGTCGCCAATGCAGCCCAGACTCTGGCCAGTTTACATGAGCAAAGACAGTGAATGATATAAATAGAAATAATTCATTCCCTCATTTTACTCTGATTGAAACAATTAAAACTTTCTGTATATTTAAAAGGACAGTCAGTCTCACTTTAAACCAGTAATGTATGACTTCTACAATTGGTCATTAGCGGATAAAGAAATACAAAACATTTTGTATGAATCTGCAATAAATTTCAGAGGAATTTTACTGATAAATATTCACTGTAAAAAGTGATCGTGACTAACAGTAAAAGACTGTAAAAATGCTATGGTGAAAAACAGTTAATTGGTTTACAGAAAGTTTACATACTATATACAGTGAATAACTAATAGATCTAATGGTACATTTTAACAGTAAAATACTGTTAAATTTACAGTTTTTGGAAGTGAAATATAACAAGTCATTGTATAATTTAAAAATGGTAAATTGACATTCCTACAATTCTTCTACTAAATTTTAGTTTTTTTTTTTTTTTTCCCAATCAGTTATACATTAAGGTTTCATGTTACACCTAATGTTGTTAAATTAATGTTTATTGCATTTTTAAAATTTCATGCGTGTTACCATGATGGTGTTTAGTGATTGTGTGAATGACACTGTGTGCACTTTCTATATATTAGTATTGTCCTTCTCAGCTGGTGGAAAAGCTGCTTGTGAAGAGCTTTGATTCATCATGTGACTCTTGACCACTGTGTTTGGTACAAAAGTATTACAAAGGTACAAAACAGATATTAGTACTTCAATAGGTTGGTAAATTAACATTATGTCAGTTAATGAAATATGTTTTTTTTACCGTAAATTTACCGATTTTTAAATTATGGTTTTGAACTGTAAACCAAGTGCTGTCCCATAAAATCTAAAACGTTGCTACCATATTTTTTACGGTAAAGTTCTGGTAACCACAGCTGACAATTTTAAGAAATATTTAATTTTTTTTCTGCATAATTTAATTAATTGCTGGACCTAAAAAAATATACAATTTTAATATTACATGAAATTGGGGTTTGATCCCTTGACAGTAGGAAAATGATGGAAAAGAAAAGAAAATAGAAAAAATTAGGACAAAAAATTGCAAATACCAGTTTCATGCAGGCATTTCATTTTTCATTGTCACTGCCCTTGTGACTCGCCATCCCGAAATCGAAATCAGTGAATTTGCGTTCTCTAATGCAGAGTAAACGCTAGTGTGTAGGCACGCCAAGAACAGCAGCCATGTTATGTCCCTTAACAATTCAATTTATGAGATGTATGAGTGAGTCTGGGTGAGCCTTTGTGGTCCACAACAGGAAAGAGCAGTATGGGGTTAATCCATATTAAAACAACAGAGTGAAACAGAACGTATAAAAAGCCATCAGCAGGCCTACTGCAGCTGGGGACAGACCATCATACCCAGGGTCCTTTATAAAGGAATGTGCCTCTCGCAAAAACATAGGTCCATGCTTATAGATCAAACATGAACCGGACGACCTGTCAGCATCCCGATACTTGAGAAAAGGGTGTGGAAGACATATTGACCACACATGCATGCCTACAACAATGGGAGTCCTTAGTGCCTCCGGCTTATTACAGTGACTATCTCGAGTTTATACGCCCACCTGTAGGCCACTGCAAAATATGTTTTTAAAAACCATGCTCTTAAATTGATTATGTTGCAGTTATGTACACCCCCACATTCTCTTATGTTAATAAACAGTGAACGCATTAGAAGCTGTGAAAACAAAGCTATCGCATAATAGTGGCATGCAGGAATGACATAACTTGATTTCTCTGCTTGTATCTTGCATGGAAAGCAGCATTTGATGCCTCTGTGCTTAAGATGTGAAAAAAAAGGAAAAAAAAAAAGCCAGGGTAGTGGTGCTATACACCTCTCTAACGCATTTTTAATTTGATGACAAGCTAAAATGAATCGCGAGAAACAATTTAGGGAATTGCGCAGCTTTCCCAAACGAGAAGGAACGCATGTTCACTTTGATTAAAACTCGGTAAAGTCAGTCGTCAGCTATTTCTCTCAGATGGCAGTAGGCTTGTCTGACTGTGCTCCATTTTAAAGCTTCCTTCGTTGCCTGTAATTATCTGAAAACAACAAAATTACGAGATAACAAAAAAAAGGTCATACTTGTAAAATCCTCAGAATTTGTAGGTAACAGGATAATGTATTTTCAGCATAAAGCTGTACTTACAAACTTGAAAGAGTGATCTGACATCATAGCTCACTTTCAGCAGTTATTTCATCTGTTTCGTAACATTTCTTACAGATTTTTGCTTGTTGTAAATCAGATAAAGATAAATTAGTACAGTACCAGTAATTAGAGCGATAGCGTGTGGGAATTAGTCATACTGTCTCTCTATTAATTGTGAAGCTGTGGGTTGTAAATAGTTACTTCAAAAAAGCAGAAAAATATATGCTATAATAAGTTGAGTTTCTAAGCTACTTTAGTGATAAATCACAGGACAGCGCTGACAACTAGTTTCTGCGTTCGCACGATCTTCACGTTTTGTGCAGCTACTGTTTGTATGAGTGTTAGTGCCACAATGCAGTTGACCATCAGATGTTGCAATAATACAACATCTGATGGTCTAAAATCGCTTGAATGTCCAAACTGGCAAGCCTTAAAACATACAACTGACAAAGTTTAGTGAAGCAGCAAAGCTCACCGCACACGTGCCATCTCTGTGTGTTGACTTGGTTTTCACCTGCGTGTTGATTGGACGGGGCGGAGTCACGTGGCTACACACGCCGTAGTATGCTTTTAAGGGGGAAAGTATTAACAGGATTAAAAAAAACAACATGGGAAAATTACGTCAGTTAGAGGTTCTGAATTTCGCTTTCGATTAATTGTCCAGCCCTAGAGTTGTCTGATTAATTTGATTAATGAAATGATTTGTCCTCGGGTGATCCAGTCAGTCATTTTGAAGAAGAGCTTGAAACACTGGGACAAGAATGCAACCTGAAGTCTGGAAAATATTTGTTGGTGCTTAAAGTGCTTCACTAAGCTGAAATTTAAACTTAAAACAATTTAAGATAACATCTCATGGCTCAATGTCTTATGGACTATCCTCCATTGCAGTCACATGCCCCTCGGATGGCCAACTCCTGTAGTCTGGCCTTGACTAAACCAGCCGGCCACACTCTCTCTAGCATCAAAATCTTCCAGACTTGGCCCCTCTACACTGATTCTTATCAGATCTTCCACTGTCTGAATGAAGGGATGCTCTAGTGTCATCATACCAAGTATTCATAATATTCATAGTATTCATCACTATTCAGAAGTGATTAATGTTGGGACAGTTAATACGGTCATAGTTCTGTTCAATATACAAAGTAACTTTTGTTTTAACATTATTTGTGGTGAAAAGAGATGAAAATGGAATGGGGAAATAGTCAATTAATTAATTATTGTTTCATTTTGTAATATATGTAATGTTTATAATAGAGCCGTTAGTCTGATATCAATTCTTTATTGTAGTAATGTTTGTAGTAGATCCGTTAATCTGAGATCGATTGCTCATGTCTCGCTTTCTCAGAAGGTATCGCGAGAATTTCTCCATACAGGCGAACGTTCTCAGGAGAGATCGCTGGAGCTGCTCATACGAGTACATGCCATCACTGAGGAAACGTCTCATCTCGTGATTATTTCTCCCTGTATATTACAAGTATACTCAAACTGCATTCATGTTTTATTCACTGATAGGGAGAAAAAGAATGAGAAATGTTTAAGGAAACTTTGGGTATGGTTATAAGTTAATTATTTGCAACACAAAGGAAGAAGATGCATTACTGTGACCACCCTTTGGTGAATATGAGTTAAGTGTGTTTAACATAAAAAGTTACGAGTACTGAGGAAACATCTCGTGATTACTTCTCCCTGTTTATTCTGTTTATTAACACACACACGTACAGGAATACGTGGATATTTTTTTATCCCCCCCCCCCCCTCAAACGGCTGGTCACATTTTTTTTTTTAGTCGCACCATTGAAAAATTAGGGCACACTCTACAGCCCTGTAAACCATTAAGGGTCCTCTGGGATCTAAAAGGGCTGGTTCTCAGGCAGGTGCTTTTTTAGTGGTGGATCAGATTTTTGTTAAAGACCACCAGTTAAAAATAAAAATAAAAATCTTGGAGCAGATAGACAATTGGGACCAGTTGGTAAAGGATACCAGTGACAGCTGGGAACCCCCAGGCTCTTAACATGTACCAAGACACCATCCTGACCCAAAAACACTCAAAAGATACACTGCTAGAAGGGCAGCCCCCCAATTATTGACACAATTTGTGATTGCAGGAATTGATGTAATTTCCCTCTTCTTGAAAACTTACAATGGTAGATGACAACCAGCTAACCTTTAAAAAGTCAATTAACTAAAATAGTTATTGTTTTTTTGTGTGCTTGACCCATGCAGCCTTAATAAATAAGGTTATGACACTGAATTTCAGATACCGGTGAAATTTCACAATACTAGATTCCAATTTTTATACCACAGCAAGAACTACTAGCCTAACTAGTATAAATTTCAAATATTAGACAATTAAACCATCACCATGCCAGAAGCCAGAGCTGCAATCATTGGACATTTTAACCTGTTGGTAAGTAAAATAAGCAGCATACTTCAAACGTGCCATACTGTCTATGGCCACCCAGACAAAAAGGTTATTGTTGCTAAAATCTTCACTTTTATATAATTGAGAAGGCTTTAAAACAACAAATGCACATAAAGAAATAGTTTCTACAAGGTCAAATCAAAAGAGCACCAGGCACCAGCACCTTATGAGCACAAAAACATAAAATGGAAAAAAAGTGGTTGGGGAACCAAATCACCTGCCCTAATGAATCAGAAATGGCGATATACTGCCCCCAAACTGACCACCCACCCCACCCCACCCCACTCCACCCCAAAAAAGTGGGGTGGGGAACGAGTGGTAGATTAAATTAGATACAGTAATACAATCCCGTTCAAGGACTTAAGAAACTGTGAATGATACAGCTCTTATTTCTGGCAGAAGCAAACCCAAAACACATATCCTGCCTTATGAATTTATCAGCGTTGAAAATCTCATTCAGGATTCAGAATATCATGGCTGAAACCGTAAGATGGCCAGATGGCCCTCCTTCACACACACACACTGGCAGCAAAGGGAGGGAGTGAATCTGCAATATCTGTGAATGAGCTGCAAGGTCTCAAGGTGCTGGACTGAAGCAGTGCAATGCTATGACTGTTACTTTCAGCACACTAATATGGATGGCCAGGGAGGACAGGAGGTTGGGTTGGCAGATGTGAGGAATAGGAGGAAGAGGGGTGCTGGACTTTGCTAATGTGTGAAAATGAAGGAAAACTCACAAGGGGCCAACAAAGGTATTCAGCACTTATAACAATCAGCATTTCTGTTCTTTGAGTCAATAAACCCAACAGACAAGGGGCTGCTTATCCACACAACAGAAACGTGCATGTTTTTCTAGCATATGCGTATGTAAGATGCAACCAAAGGAGAGCTCTTCAAAGAAGATCAATGGTTTGTTCAGAACAAAACGACAGTACAGCAAAACACAAGGAACCATTTTTTACTTGCTGCAACTTTGATGGCAAGAATTTATCAAAGCCACTGTTTTTCAAAACAGTAAACGGACTCAATGTGGCAAGAGAAGTAGGTAATGCCCTTAACCCAAAAAGGAAGGGCTGGAGGTGGCCTGAGAGACATAACCACTGATTTGTTTAACACAAAACACCTCATAGTAGACCATCAGCAACCCAACTGTGTATTTAACGTAGATGCTGAGATGCACGTGGGTTTGGGTTAAACAATAATTCTCAAGGATATCTTGTTTTTGTTATGAAACCAAGAAGGCTGGAACTGTACCCTACGGACACAAAACAGGGCAAATCACTGATAACACTGTCCTGAGAGATCTTCCTGTATCTGTGATAATTGAGAAGACTACAGCAGCCGAAAATCTCATAGATTTTTGTTGTGGAAAACATTTTCTGAAAAATAAGCCACATAAATCAAACACACTGAAATATTACAAAACCACATAGAAGCCAAATGTGAACAAAAATGAAAAATAATTACAGTGAGAGACTCTTTTTGTATGAGAACACCCAGTGGTCCTATTCTTCTTGTCAAATGCTTAAAGACAGCTGTAGTTTCAAACTGAAAAATTTGCATAAAATAATATATACTTTTAATTTATTTTCCACACATTTCTGCAATGAAATCAGCCCAAACCGCTTACAGACTCATTAATTCATTGTGTAAATAATTACAGTCTTAGGAGTGATATACAGCTAGATAAACTGAACAATTTTATTAAATTTGATTTAAAAAAACAAAACAAAAAAAAAAAACTGGTTTGAATGAATGATTCAATGACTCACTCAAAGACCTCACTTGTTTCATTACTAGATGAATCAGCCTTTTTGAACGAATCTCTAGTCTTGACTGAATGATTCAATGACATCCGCATTTTTAACAGTCCCTTGTCGCCACCTGCTGGTGTAATGATGTAATTGATACAATCTTTGAAGCATCAAGCTACATGCAAAAGGTGATTTTTAGGTGATCTATTTTGATCACTACTGTAGACACCACCGCTTATATCCAAACTTTAAACTTTTATTTTCAATTATTGTAACGGAAATACAGCAAAAAACAAAAAAAAACTTTGATCCATTTTACTTAAAGCACACTTTAAGTACTCTGATACCACTGCAAAAACCACTAGCCTAAAGACAAGTGAATAGCCTGTAAAGAAATAACAAATAGATAACAAATAGCCTAATACTAATTACAAGCATAGATAAATACAATATAACAAAATTAAAAATAATGCCTAACAGTAGTATTCAGGTACAGAAATGTAATAATTACATGTAAAATAACACTGTAGTGTTCACTGTATAAAACAAATAGATAAAACTTTGTTAAAGCTGTGTTTTGTTGTTTGATTAACATTACATTTACAACATCAGGTCACATCTAGACCTAACGCATTGGATTCATTATAGTGAGTGTATCTGATTTCTTTCTCAACCGATTACATTCACTTAAGGCATAACTACATAGACATGCATTTTCTGTAAAGCTGCTTCAAAACAATATGTTTTGTGAAAAGCGCTATACAAATAAATGTGAACTGAATCACTGCCAGTGTTTACAAGAATACTTGCCGACATGGATACTTTGACAATTTTGTGTGTATGTGTCTGTTCAAGCACAAGGAGATGCATAAGAGGAATCAATTCAGTGTTCTTGCATCTGAAATGTGCCTCTCTGTGTGCACGCTTTGAGCGTGTGTGGCTGTGCGCACAGGTAACAGTGCACGAGCACTGAAATGAGTTCTCTTTTCCCTCTTCTTGCACTGGAATGCTTTCAAATTGCTTGAATGTGTGAATTGGCAAGAAAAAACGTGCAAATGATAAATTTCACTCTATGATGGTTAAACTTTGCAATTAATCCGCAAATCACATGCGTGCCAAACCGTGGGGCCTGGTCCATATGGATCATGGATCCACTATAATTTGTTACACCCTACACAAAATAGTCAAAAATCTAGATACTAATTCTGCCATTTTAACAATGTATTGTTAAATTGTGCTGATTTAAATGTCACCAAGCCAATGTTAAAAGATTAACACAGGATTTGTCATATTTGTGTGAATGACATGTGATTCAGTTAGAAGCATCAGTTATATAGTCAGTTAAATAAGAATCAGTTACATAAATTAGTAATGCTTTGCACCACATGCCATTGTTTTCCAACAAAAGTATTAAAGTGTTAGTTCACCCAAAAATGAAAATTCTGTCATTAATTACTCACCTTTATGTCGTCCCAAACCCGCAAGGCTTTCAATCTTTTTGATGAAATCTGAGAGATTTCAGTCCCTCCATTGACGGCTACGCAAGTGACACTTTCAAGCCCCAGAAAATTAGTAAAGACATTACTAAAGTAATCCATGTGACTCCAGTGGTTTACCCTCAGTTCTATGAAGTGACTTTGTTTGAACAAAAAAAAAAAAAAAAAAACAACCTCTGTATTTAAAAAAAAAATATTAATCTCCGACGCACATTCACGAGAGCACCAAAATTAGTGAAAACTGATGACCTGAGATTTCAGGGCTGAAAGGTCCAGCAGAAAAAAAAATAATAAAAAAAGAGCCCTGTAACCAAAGGACAAACTAAAAAGACTTTAATAACTACAGCTTACATAAGTGGTATGTTGGTGGAAATATTCAACAATGACCAATGTTTGGAAATCTGAAAACCTTCAACTAGACCCGCAACTTAATAAATGAATAAAATCAAAGTATATGAGAAAAGTCTTTATCTTTGTTATATGGAGCTATAGAACATCATTATTTCCGTCCCATTCTTCTTTCCTACCTCTGACCTTGCCTTCATTTTTTTTTTTTCCAACCACCCACTTTGTGCATTTCATTCATAAACGAGATAATACTCTCAAAGCAATACTGTCATTCTCCTCGAGGACAAGCATTCCTGAAGCAGACTTACCTTGCCAAGGTAACTACCTTCCCACACACACCCATTTGACAATCTGAACAATGTGAATACACCCTTTGCAATGGCAGGCTCTCTACACATATAAATGGAAGCTACTGGGATCAGAATCAGTTGGGTTTTAGTTTACACTTTGCGAGGGAGCACTTACATCCACCAAAATGAAATAACTCAAGAGCCTGGTGGTCTTAAAACATGAGTACAATGTCCATCATTGACTCCACAGACACCAAGCAGTGAGAAGACACACAGTAGTGTTGACTTGTAAGAAATAACACTCATGCGTTCCTCAAGTTCCACAGCGGTTCTGCTGTATTTACTAGGTCAGCACTACAAGTTATGAACCAGCTGGAAGGTTACATTGTTTGTCAGCGTCAAACACACCTGGTCTGACCCATTTCCCCCACCTCTATGCGTCTCTTTAGAGTATACATTATCAGAGGCCAAGATCTTGACACCAAAGCCAGTGTGAAAAACACACTCTAGCCAGTGTGATGTTTGCTGTCCAAGTTGTTTGATGATTTAAGGACTGCTGGGTTAGATGAGGCCTAAATAATAATTATTGTCAGCACATTTTACAGCTTAGCTTCTGCGCTAGACACAACCCCAAAGTTTAATACTTAGGGTTAGGTATAATAATGAGCCATAATAGTGATGCTTGTTTAGCAAACATCTCTAATGAGCCATGAAAAAGGAAAACAATTTTGTTTTTCATAGTGCATGCTGCATGATTATTTCAAAAGAACAGTCATCTTTGTTTGTGGAATTCATGGGAAGGTGGGTTTACAGTAAAATCCACTAGGCACTTGATATGATTCTTTAAAGCGTCCACAAATTGACAAGTCGTGCAGCACGAGGACACCCCCTCCTCCACACCAGTGCCATTCAAGGAAAATTAAATTGACGGATTTAAGATTCACAAGGAGCGGACAGAGCGCAGCCTGGCACATGCCCTGAATTTTAAACTCTAATCAGACCCCCTGCTTATTGCAGACACTGATTTCAATTGGTGGTGGAAGTGGGGTAGCAGAACACAGAGACTCGGGAAAGATAACAAAAGCATTTTTGTTTTGAAATGTCTGTTTTTTAGTGTTGCATTTACTACTGAACATTTATTCATTTTTTTTATTAATAGGGAGATTAATGAGAAGATCATCTCTAAATGCGAGAAGAAAAAGAAAATGACCTACACTAAAGAACGTATGAATGTTAAAACAGAGATCGATAACAAGTGAAAGACCAAAGCTGAATATTCCAGAGTAGGCCCAGCTAAAAGAGTGTTAAGACTGTACAAGGGCAGTAAAGGGTGCCATATTTGCATGTCGTAAAAACAAACCACTGAAAATGGTGGGCTAAGAGTTTCTGCTCTATTACAGTCATTCTCAACCTATTTGACTCCAGAGCCCTGCATTAGGGCTGCACCATTTATCGCGATTAAACCGCACACGATTTGGCTGCGAAGGCTGCGATTCTTCTATGCAGCTTGTCAGAGCTGTACGGCTCTGTGATCATTAGTAAGCGCTTCTCCATCTGAAAGCCAGAGGGCGCTCTTGCACAGAAACTGTAAATATGCCCTGCTGGCAGCAAAAGATGATAACACACATCATATAGTTGTAGCTGAATAAACAGAAGATTAAAACGCTTTGATTAAACATGACCGATAAAACACACGACTGCCTTATTCTGTTTAAGAAGCCATATCTTCTTACAGAAGGATGCTCAACTGTCATTATGAAGTGAGTTGAGTAAAAACATTATTAAATGTTGTCAGCATGAAATAAAAATCGACCCTACTTACTTTCTTAGAGCACATTACTAATCTTGTGGTGAACAATTCATCCATGCAAGTTGATTCACAAATTTTACATTATTTTAGTCTTTGTAATCTTTGATGAAAGCCTGAAAATGTACTTCCCTACTGGAATGGCCTTCCTTCTCTGATGGTCTGAGGTCAGTTTGTCAGCTTGGGTAGAACATCCTCTCCAACTGTCAATCTGCTGCAAGCCTCGACAGCGAGCTGAATGGAATGACCACTTTTCTAGTTCCAATCAATCCGGGGAAAAACAAGTCCTATTTTTTAGGGCTGCCCTCCAATGATTGGTTGACTAGAAGAGGCTTAGTCGACCAAAATTGTAGTTGGTTAGTCACAGAAAAAACAAAACAACAACAAAAAAAAAAACACTTGTGGCGAAGTCACACAGTCCGTAATGCTGTATTCACACGGGGCGTCGGTGTTAACGCTTCTCGTTTACTTTGAATGGGTGACGTCATGCGTTGTCGAACTGAATTGTGGGTTCCGTCGCATCGCTTCACTCACGTTGCAAGTGGCAAAAGTTGAAGATTTCTCAACTTTTCAATCGCTAATGCAGGCGTCAACCAATCAGATCGCCTTATGCAAACACTCTAGAGCAGTTGCTAGCCAATTGCGTTCGTGCAACACCGGAAAGTAATGTGATTGGCTGTTATCACTATAACAGTCGCATCAACACAAGCTTCAGACACACCCTCATTTGCATTTTTTCTGATAACAGTGGAAACATACACAAGTGGTCATACAGATAAGAGTAATACATTATTATAATACAGTTTGAAACTGTTAAGGGTCTACTTTTATTTGTGTAAACTCACAATAACAAGAAAACGATGTGCCTTTGTAAAAAGAAAACAAATAGGATGCACTTTCTGCCATCTCAGTCTCTATGAACCGGAGCGCGTGACAAAAAGGAACCTAAAGTCAGCGTATAGGCTACTTGCCTCATAGAAATGAGAAATATATAGAACATTTGAAATGTGTACTTTTAAACGAACCCCTCAAATAAAAAATAAATACTTTCTGCTTATGTAATCTGTATGAAAGGTGCATTTCTCTCCATAGGCATGTTCAATATACTGCAGAGATGGCGTGGAAGCATCGTCAACTTCATCTTTGCAGCCAACACTGACTCAGAAAACACTAGTTTATTAATAAATAATCCTGGTTCTTCATAGGAATAACAGTTGTTGAAGGGGTGAATTAAAATAAGATATCTTAATCTTTAGTTGTTTTGTTTAATTTAAATCATTTTACATCATCTCAGGGCCCCCTTGGAAGATTGCTGACTCTAAGGCCCCATGGTTGAGAACCAATAAGCAGACATACAATACACATGACCAAGATGATCAGAAGCAAGTATGCTTAAACTAAGTCCTAGATTTATGTTTCAGCTTAAATTAGCTTTTAAATGCAATAAGTAGCTGGAGATGGAAAAAACATCCTGGCCAAATCATAAATGATTAATATATCATTGTTTAAACAGCACATTGTAAATCACTAACTTCAAGTAGAAGTTTCAAGGCCTAAGCCGTTCACGTGACCACCACTTTTGTGAATGTGCAGCTGGCCTGAATACAACTGGCACTCTAGTCCAAAACCAACCTCACTCTTTACAGTTTACCAGGCTTATTTGTTAACAAACTGAGGGCTTTTCTCCTGTCTAGGTGTATTTCTGAAGGTAGTAGCAGTTCTAAGCTCACGCAAGACAACTCCACAATTACCCTCCTAAAGCATTCTCGCAAAGATCACGACAGACACAGTCACACTTCGGTAAACAGCAGGCAATTTGCGTGGGAGTCAAAGATCAACTCAAAGCAGCAGCTCAGAAGGGGTAAACAGAAAGCCTCCCTTCATCCAAAAGGCTGCTGGACACAAATTGGTGCTTGCAAACATTAAACAGGCCCAATGTTTCATTTTCCTCTCAAATGCTTAGACGCAACCCCCAACTGTTATCGATCAACCAGACACAACATCAGACATGGTAATATGTAAACAACATCTTTAAAAATCAATATTATTGCATTTGTAAGCAGGTAATTTAAGTGTGTCTGTTTGAGGTGGCCTTTATCTGCCCAGTTTCTTCCATCCAGAGCTGACATGTCTCTGTCTCCAGGCCATCACGTTAACATCCTATGCTACATTAAACTTGCGTTTCTACAGCATGCTGAGCTAGTGAATCACGCTGCCTTCCCTGTAAGACAAATCTTCCTTCCTGGTTTCCCTCTGCTGAGACCACAGGCCAAGACATCTCCATTGAATCCATAGAAATCCACCTGAAAAACACTGTTGCGCTTGCTGCCACAAGAACTCGGCATGTCGACCGTCAATGAAAAGCTGCTATTTTTTAAACCGCTGCTTTGTGTTCGAGGTACACGGAGGAGAAGGTCGCATGATGTACTCAAAGCTGTTTTCCTCCAAAATGTCAAAGTGCAGCTTTATTCTAAAGGCCTCTGACACCACAGAAAGTCTTGACCTGAGTTGTACTGCAGCATTACAACTACATGAAACATTTTTTCCCCCTTCCCAACACTGTACTATTTTTGCTTTTTCCTCACTCTCTCCCATCTCTCTTAAAAACTTAAGTGTAAAGCTGTTATTTCTGATATTGGTTTAGCCAATTATGAATTACACAGCCGAACCCTGCCATTACAGTTCTGCAGGATAAAATTATGTGGAGCTTGTAGAAGACCCAAAAACCATCTGAGCAATGGCCCTATATCAAAGAAATGACAAATACGTTTATATGACATGCCAATAAGCGTGTACACAGAAAGTCACAAGTCACACAGCATGAAATTCTCAACTGAGAATTTTCAAAGTCATCTAAAATTTTGCCTATGTAACAACCTTATTTCCAGCGAAAATAATATTATAATAATTATATAACTTGTATTGCGAAATATGATTTGTCATATTGCCCAATATCCTTGATAAATGTGTACTAATCAATTATAAACGTGCACTTCATTTACAGAAAATAAAATTAGGTATTATAAAAAAATGTTTCAGTGTTTTATTTATTAATTTATTTTAAACTGTGCAATGAAAGTGAATGGGGTCCAGTGTTTTCCTTTCACAAAATATTTGTCTATGTTTGGAATGACATGACGGTGAGTAAATAACAGAATTGCAATTCTTCGATGAGAATATTCAACGTAAATTAATTTAACAGAAATTGATTAGACAAACAATTAAAAAAGGAGCACTGAAAAATGTGAGGGTTTACTGACATCAGCTGAAAGATATTAATGTGCACCGTTTAATCGTTGACAATAAGACCAAGAACGTGTATTAAGAATGTAAACGGAGTCACGTTTGATTTCCTGTCAACTTTAAACCTCAATGAAAGAACTGGTCAATTCTGACGTTATGGCACACTAGGAGATTGCAAACTAAGCTTGGGCCACATGGGCAAAGCAGTGTGGCAGAACATTAACTCATTAAGCAAACGCACATCTACTCAGCGGGACTGCATGTTATTGCATATTATAGAAGTGCACGGTATTAGACGGAAAATCTATTTGCTCGGTGCCAGTCAGTAACACGGATATTTCTCAGCTTTCTTCTTCTCAGCTCCACACCTCTGCTGATGATGCAAGTCTTATCACAGTACCGATAGTACGCAGCCTTGCATTAGAGCTGTTTCCCGCTGCCTTTAAAGCCCCCTCCCTCAGAACAGAGCCCCAGGGTTATTTACAAGCAGTGCTACAGAAATCTAGGTTAGGCTGCAATTGAAGTGTGAACTATTGCACACTGCAGCAGACAGTGCCTCCAAAGACTGAAGCAGCTTACTGGAAAATAAACAATAGATCTGCATGTGTATGTGTGTGTGAAAAAAAAAAAAAAAAAAAAGACAAGTTTGTGGTAGGAGCAGCGAGCCATCAACTTGGGCTGCGGCGTCATCTCAAATCCAATCACCCTACAAGATTACGTGTCTGATTACGAAAGCACTGGAGTTATGAGAGGTCCGGTGCATGACTCTACACAAGCTGCACACTGGGAATTTTCTCGTGGGTGCACCTTTTCCGCTCAGCCTCGCCTCACGGTCAGCACCGGTATGGCGTAATCCAAGTTTAAGGCTTTATTGGTGCAGAGAGATTTGTGCAAAGCCCAAATAGGTACCTCACAGACTCAACCGTGCAATCATCTACAATAAACTTTCAGGCACCTGTCAGGGGGAAGCACCTCATACTTTGTCTATTTTTAAAAGCAAACAACAACTTAGTCACATGTGCAGGAAATAAATCAATATTGTCATCCTCTACTAACATTTTCTCAGCACTCCTCCAGAAGGATTGCACCATAAATGGACGTTTTTACAAGGTACACCAGGAATAAATATCTCCGTGCACTGGTTAGCTCAAACAAATTAAGGCATAAATGAACATGCAATTACAGAGCCAAGAGAGTTCTTCTCAGGGGCAAGTGAATCAATAACCCTTGACAAGTGCAACAGTACAACAGGCCAGTACATCTTCTGCAAGACGATCAGCCCAAAGGGTATTGCAATACCTGCAATCGCAATTAAATTAAGGGCACCTGAGAAATCTTTTTTTTTTTTTTGACTAAATTAGCCTCCCACAACAGACTTTCAATAGGGTCCCTAGTTCAATCTTGAAATGGTAATAAGAATATAAAAATTACAGAAGATGTTAGAGAACTTACACAAGAAAAAAGGGCAGGAAGGAAACTTATACCTGTCCTCTAATTTTATCCCCCTTTACTCACTGGATTTTCCCTTGGGAAGGAATGAGGGGGTTGCAGAAAATAGACTCAACTACATGCCAAGGCAGAGATATGGCCTTATTCCAGAACAACTCACTTTAAACCTCGTTCATACGAGTTATTCAGTGACTAAACGACCAACCGACTCAACACTGAGAAAGTAATGTGGGAGTTTTTTTGTTGTTGTTGTTTTATAAACTAAAAACTGGATGTACAGTATATAACGTTAAGTTTCTGGTTAGATGGTCTGTTTGACCAAATTTCAAATTTCTTTTCAAATTTGACACTACCCCCTCAATGGTAAAGGAACTTCTTGTATCGACTGCATAAACTGCACAACTTTTTATGCATCATCCATTTGTTCTCAAATGCATCATTTTAAACGTAACCATTAGCTATGATGTAATATTACTAACATTGCACAAAACAACTTAAGCAAAAACAAAGAAAAACAACATAGCATAAATAAAATAATGATATGAATTATGAATATTCCAATAGTAATGTGGCATGTTTTTATTGTTGGAAACTAATGATTATTTAGATATTTTTGGGTAAAAAAGCAGGAATTAAACAATTTTCAGGTTTGCAAAGACACTTAAATATCAGTAATTGTACCCAGAACAACAATATTTAATATTTAGATTAAATGTGGACACAATGCAATTCAAGTGTTTTTGTTACTTCAGATTCCTCTGATTAAAATCACTGTAAACACAGACACATTATAACTAACAGACTGACATTATAAACTTTGTATGAGGCTTTTTCCTCCCAAACCCGAACACAATTTCACCACTGCCTTGTTTTAGAGTCAATCATATATTCAGTTAAAACTGACTGCACTTGGAGAGCATTTTCCTGTTCGCTGAGGAGCAGAAGACGAAAAATTCAAAAATTGAAGGATAGCATGGATACCAAATGTCTGGCATGTGCATGGAGGTCTTCGTGTCCCTTGACAAGAAGGGAAAAAACCCCTCACACAGCTGAAAGGTTTAAAAACGTCTCCATGGAGAGGCAGACGTGATGAACATGCTAAAAAGCCAAACAAGCCAATAAGTAAAAAAAGAAAAAAAAAAATCCTCCTGGTTCATTAGTGCTACACACTGAGGTTACTTTGTAATGTCTATATGAGGACGAAGAGACAAAAACAAATTTACAAAACCATGGGAGCGTTACAATTTGATTTAAACCCAAATGCAAACCTCTTTCATCAACATTTCTTTAAGAAAATGCCAGACACAACACACTATATTATTTACATCGTACAACAATACATCAAAGCCAAACCTGATGTGTAAACATGAAAAATTAGACAGTGAATTAAAACAACACAATCTTCAAAAGTCTGAAAGGGCGCCAGAAACGGTTAAAAACTCAAGAAACGACGAAACCAACATCGGAAAGAAAATTCAACGCGGAAATTAAATTTGACTGTCCCATTTTTAACATTACAATAACAGATTTATTTATTTTTTCTGCTTAGACGGACGTTATTGATTATCTGTTGGTAATCAATAACACAATAACATCTGAAATGACCCAATAATGTCCTCTGAAATGGCAATAAGCGAAATAAATAACCAGATGATGATAATAACGAGTGATAAGAATGGTGCTATACCGGAAACGAGTTCCCTTTATCGCTTTTTCAGGACATCAATTCAAAATTCAGGTTACTGATATCGAATGATAACCAACGTGACAGATTAATTAATCGATCGCCCGAGACCTTCATCTAAACCTGAAATAAACATTAACGACGGACATCACAACTGTACCAAAGCTGAGCTCGCTATAGTTTTCATTAGAGGGGAGAAACAGGAACAAAAGCGACGTTGATTCGAATCTTATGAATATGTGAATCCTGTGATTCGCGATAAGACCATTACAGCTTTTGTAAGGTAAAAGCGTTAAAGCCCATCTCATGACGTGACGCGATTGACGCGACGCGGAAAAACTAAAAGACCCTAAAGAGCTTATTCGGTTATAAATCAAGCGCCCTGGTTGATCGCGTCGCGTCGGCGCTCGTTTGCGGTGTAGATGGGGGTCTTACACCTGTTTGCATTTGGTTTGCATTAGGAGCGTCAGTCTCTCTGCAGCACATACACAGCCAAGCCTAAAAATATTAGCTATGATTCAGTCCAACTGCCTCAAATGCACTTTACACGATGTCTTACCTCGTTGGGAATAGATCGGAGTCACATCGCAGCTATTATAATATCTTGATGTCAAGCTTATAGACGCATCCGAGCGCAAGGAAGAGAAAAAAATCTCGCCCTTCTACCCCTCTTCTCTCTCCATCTACACAAACCAATCTGCACACACACACTTTCACTGTCCAGCCTCAAGACCCGACCAGCCGAGCGCAGAGTCGGGTACATCGATTGAACAATTCACTGTGCAACCACGAGACGCGACCAGCAGAGCCCTGATTCATATACGTTAATTTGACTTTTTTCCTTTTTTTTCTTTTTTTGTTACAGTAGGCCTATACATCCTCCCATTTTTTCTTCTGGGTTAAATACATTAGATTTATGTTTATTTAACACAATTTTTCTATTATTTAATATTTAGTTATCTGCTTTTCAACTTCTTTAAGAACTATTTGTATATGGACCTACTTACTGTACTGCTTGACTAAAAATAAAAAAAAATATATAACAAAACTTTCACTAGATAATAATAATAATAATAATAATAATAATAATAATATAACAATTAATATAACAATAAATTAATAATAATAACTAACAATTGTATTATTATATTATTATTATATTATTTTTATTATTATTATTATTATTATTAGTAGTAGTAGTAGTAGTAGTAGTATGATCAACATCATCATCATCATCATGTCCTTACTGCATATCAACGTCTTTTCTATAGTAAAAGTAGGCCTACTGTACTGCTAAAAAAACTTTCACTGTTCAGCTTCAAGACTCGACCAGCAGAGTATGTCCTCTCGATTCCAGAGACCACTAAAATAGAGATGAATCATGATTCAATTCCCACACACACAAAAAACAATAACAAACAAACAAAAAAAAAAAACAATATTTAGCCTACCGTTTCACACCGGTGGAGATGAACAGACTCGATTCCAAAAGAGGTAAAATCCGTTTCAATGCTTCTTCAATGGCGTATAAGACTGTTGTTTAAACCAAATTTCTTCTCGTCTGGTTATTGCTGTAGGTCGGTGTGATGTTTTCATTCGTTTGTTTATTCACTCGTTCCTTTAACGCTCGTCAAACGAGAAGGAATTGGAAAATGAGGATGAATTATTCCTGGCAAATCCACAGGACGACTGCGCAGCGCTTGATTGTAAGTTCTGTTTTGAGTCTTTATGACGAAGAAAATCAAATTAAAAAAGAAAGATAAAAATGAAACTACATGACGACAGTCAGGAGCGGTCACATGTCGAGGGTTTCGGCAGGCTCGCGCATTAATGAAGAGGGTTCTTGAAGAAATGGTGTCTACTCAGCGTATGTTATCGGAGTGTGAGCTGCTCTGCACTTGCTGTGTAACTCAGTGTCTGGGCTTTGAAGGGGTATGCAGGAGGAGGAGAAGAAGAAGAAGGAGGAGGAGGAGGCATGTACCTTCACACCCCACCCCTTACACGACTCCACCTCACTGCTACTGTCCACTGACTTGACATGACAAAGCACACGATAGATAGATAGATAGATAGATAGATAGATAGATAGATAGATAGATAGATAGATAGATAGATAGATAGATAGATAGATAGATAGATAGATAGATAGATAGATAGATAGATAGATAAGCAAATAGTACATTATTAAAATGCTAATAGAAAAAAAAACATTCAACATATTTATAATAAGCACTGTAATTTTTTATAAATATATAATATATTTTCAATTTTTAACACATATATATATATATATATATATATATATATATATATATATATATATATATATATATATATATTTGTAATATGTAAAACTTTAAAAATCAGCAAATACTTTATTATTTGTTATAAAATGCTTAACATGCTTATTATTGTCATTGAAATATTTAAGTAACATAGC
The DNA here is from genome assembly GCF_024489055.1 of Chanodichthys erythropterus. Lineage (NCBI taxonomy): Eukaryota > Metazoa > Chordata > Actinopteri > Cypriniformes > Xenocyprididae > Chanodichthys > Chanodichthys erythropterus. The sequence goes on from NC_090230.1 coordinate 5,969,203, forward strand.
AAATATATAATTATATATAACATTTTTATTATTTATTAATAAATATGATGATGATTACATGTTAAATATTTTTGATATTATATAAAACATTTATATATATATATATATGACTTTGATTAATGACATTAGCACATATCACATGATAAAAATGCTTTTCATTATTATTTATTATTTTATTATTATTAATGTAATATATATATATATATATATATATATATATATATATATATATATATATATATATATATATATATATATATATATATATATACAACATTATTACAATGTTAAATTATTATTATTGTTGTGTTACACGTTTTAATATATATAATATATATATATATATATTGTCCCCAAGCATATATATATATATAAATTATATAAATTATATGATATAATTAATGATATGATATGATATAATTAATGATAATGATAATTATTATAAACAGATATAAATAGATAATTGATATTGTGTTTCTGTATTTTTCACACTTTCTTATCCCATGTTAAAGCTTAACCTTACTTTTTCCCTGACTTTGACGGGACATGTCTTACCAGGATAGAGTAAGATAAGGTTTCTTATTCCTCATGAGGTCTACAGGCCCCTATATGTCTCAAACAGGTCACATAATCCCCTTAGACACAGAGATATCATATACACAATGTTTGTATCAATAACAGGTAAGATATCATCAGCAGTACACCTTGGCGCTAGAGCTATTTTTTAGTGAATCAGCCAACATTTGAATTGGACGGTGAATACCCAGATTTGAAGGGAAACAAGGAGACCATTGGTCCATGGTGTTTATGCTTTTTTTCTGCAGAGGATAAGATTATCAACATCTCCACAGTTTCTCATTCTGCAATCAATATCCAGCAATTTCTGGATATAAAGGGGGCCATCTAAGAGACAACCTGGGGTGGCTATCACAGATCAATAAAGGCCATCTTTAATAAGGGCGAATGTCCCCAAGCAGTACCTGAGATCACATTTAAAGGAAATAGTCCAAAAGCATCCAGACATTTGATTGATGTGGTAACACCTGGAAGCTTCCAGAAAGGTTGATTAGAAAAATATAGCTGGCCAGTAAGCAACCTTACTGCATAGTTTATAGTAGCTATATATCTCTGCCTAAAAATTATACAAATCACTAGTAGACCTATTTAATCTAAATTCAAAACTTTTTGCAACAAAATCTGAATTGCTCTAGAACTGCTCCAACTGCATGTCATTAGTGGTACTGCAAAAAAAAAAAAAAAAAAAAAAAATCCCAGTTCTGGTCAGATTAATTACAAATTGTAGTCTATTACTAATTACATGATTAAAAAAAAAAAAAAAAAAAAAAAAGATAACTTGTGATAACTTTTAATAACATAATAAATAACTTGATAACATATTGATATAAAACAAAGAATTTTTATTCAATTTTTTGTTATCAACAACACAATGTGCATTAAACATTACAATACATTATGCCAGGGCTTTGTTAAGAAAATGCATGGGGGGTTGTAGAGAAAATGTAAAAGATAAAAAAGAAGAAATAGGAAGAATCAATACATTTTGAATAATTTACTGCCATTTTTTGAATATTGTGTAATTATGTAATAGATAAAAAAGTAACTGTATTCTGATTATGAGTATATTAAAATGTAATATAATCTAATTACAAGTATTGTAATTTTGGAATCTGATTACATAATCCAGATTACAAGTAAAGCCAGGGACACACTTAATGACTAGCTAAAGCATTCTAAGCCAGAGCTCAACACACAAAGACACAATGTTTCCTTCAGCTTGCAGCCTTGGACTGAAGCAGATTTAAATACTTACACGGCATTTAAACACCAACTGTAAACACCGACTGAATGTAACTGGCTCTGACTTGGCACATTTGGGCATGATCAGTTGTAAGTATCAAATGACATTCCTAATCGGTCTTACGATCATTAAGTGTGTTCAGGGCTTAATCAATTACCTAGCACTGGATATTCTGCTAAACATCTTCTTTTGTGTCTTGGTTGAAGTTTCTAGTATGCCTAGTAAGACCTTGATTAGCTGGTTCATGTGTGTTAAATTGAGTTTGGAGCTGAACTCTGCAGGATAGTGGCGCTACAGGGCTGCATTTAACTCCACTTTTAGACATACACTCACAAACTTCCCTAAGCACTTCCTCTCAGGGAAATCCTCATTGCCATTTTTCAGTACATTCGACTTTGTCAAGTAGACGAGGGAAGTTTACCCTTGATGTCTCGATTTTGACCCATGGAGTGGGTCTACTAAATATGTACACTTCAGGCAGATCCGTAGGCCACAATGCAACACGTCACAGCAGGTCACACTTAATTTACTCACACGACACAACTCTCTAATGTATGAAATTGGAGTTATGACATTTAACCACATTATACTTATAATATATATATATATAGGGCTGCATTTAACTGGGCTGCATATATATATATATATATATATATATATATATATATATATATATATATATATATATATATATATATATTTATATATATATATACAGTATATACACATATAGCTTAAGTCAAAAATGAATTGGTTTTTGAGGAAAACATTCCAGGAATTTATAGTGGACTTCAACAGGGTTCAAAGGTCCAAACTGCAGTTTCAGTGCAGCTTCAAAGGACTCTACATGATCCCAGACGAAGAATAAGGGTCTTATCTAGTGAAGCGATTGGTCATTTTTAAAAATAATAATAATAAATTATATACTTTATAACCACAAATTATCAGCTTACATTAGCTCTGCAAAGAAAAAAAAAAAAAAAAAAAAAAAAGGTAAAACAACAATGTAGGACAATTTTCAAGTTTGAGGAAAAAATTAGATGACAGTTTAAGACCTACCAAGGTACTTCCGCCTACGTCACGCATGACCTTTCAACATGATTACGTAATGTGTGCCGCATTGCAGAGCTAGTGCAAGATGAGCATTTGTGGTTAAAAAGTATATATTTTTTAATTTTTTTTTACAAAATGACCAATCATTTCACTAGATAAGACCCTTATTCCTCGACTGGGATCGTGTAGAGCCCCTTTGAAGCTGCACTGGAACTGCAATTTGGACCTTCAACCCGTTTGAACCCGGTTGAAGTCCACTATAAGGAGAAAAATCCTGGAATCCTTGTACATCGTTGTCATATAAACGTTCACTAAATACACTAGACACCGGTGGGACTAATCAGTTAATAGTTACCAAACAGGAAGGAATTAGAAAATAAGGAGACAGGAACTAATCTGAAAGGAAACATAGGAACATGAACAAAAACACAAAGAAAATTACATGACCCTGACAGTCTCACATTTTTAAATGCAAAAGCACATTATGTGTGAATGGGCCTTTACAGATTTGAAATGACATGAAGGTGAGTAAATGATTTTTAAAAGCACTATCTCTTTAAATAATTTCAGATGCACCTAATCAGTTTTCTGTGCACAGGTAAATTAATCTTCTTTAGGAATGTTAAGTATTTGAGGAAAATAAATGACTGGTAAGCTCATTCAATACCTCTATCAGATGTTTTCTTCTTGCTAATAATATATATATATATATATATATATATATATATAGCAAATGCCAAATTGTGGTACATAAACTACAGTGGAGCACAGTTATAGGTTAGTCAGAGGAGTGTATCTAATGTAAAGTGACAAAGCAATGTCCCTGAGAGCAGTCACGTTTGCAGGGCTTCAAATCCTATTTGTTTTTTTCACTTAAGGTATTAAAAAGGAATGACAAGCCAGAAACAATACTGTTCTTGGCTCTTTTCGATACAATTTTATGAGGTAGTGATAACTAATACTGTACAGCTATACTGTATGCATGTCCCAGCAACCTACTAATAACATTTTACAGAGTCATAGAGAATGAATATGCCAAAGGGGTGGTTGATTATGATTTCACTTTTTTAACTTTAGTTAGTGTGTAATGTTGCTGTTTGATAATAAACATCATCATCTGCAAATTTACAATGCTCAAAGTTCAATGCAAAGGGAGATATTTTCTTTTAAAGAATTCTCTGTTTAAGGATTACAACAAACAGCTGGTAAGGACTACAACGAGCTTCTTCCCGGGTTAATGACATGACTCTGACATTACCCCACACACAGCAAGGTGCGTCCTCGCACAGTAAACTATACAGCGATGGAGGGAGGGTGGGGGCTCTGGAGGAGGATGAGTAAGGGACCACTGACGGCTCTCCTGGATGGATCCTTGGGGCTGATGGATGGAGGCGGAGCTGGGCGAGGTGGACATCACAGTGAAACCGCAGGGACAATAGCCCAGGTTGACATCACAGGCCCGGAAATCTAAGGCAATGCCGCCTGATTGAGGGACTGAGGTGAGGACGGAGGCCTGGCAGAATGGGGTGACAATGGAGGGAGCGAGGAACAAGGCGGAAACAGAGGGAAAGAGGACCCCAGTGAAGCTGGATGGGTGGAGGGCTGAGGCACAGCCGGAGGCCCGGAAGTCCATAGCAAAACCAAGGTGACAAGAGACCAAGGTGGAGCCGGAGGGACGAGGGAGCCCAGTGGAGCCTTAAGTTTTGTTTATACTTTTGCCTGGCTCTGAACCACGAGCCTCCATTGACTGCGCATACTCCTCCCCAAATGGATGAGACATTTATACGTGACACACTCGCAGTTGAACAATTCTTTGAAATAACGGCGTGACTCGGAGTAATTGTTCTCTAAACCATCAGGAAGCAGAGAGATGAAAAGAAGTATGGAACACGTGACAATGTTTGTTACACTTCATCAAACCCATGCTACAAAAGAACCAAAAAAACATGTAAAACTCAGTAAACCTTGAGATTATTACTTGTGACATTAGAACAAAACATCTGGATATGAGAACATGCATTTAAAACTATATTAAACAACAATCTCTTAAATATTTTCTAATTTCATTAAACATTATTTAATTTCATGAACATTTTTATTAAACATAGACCTTAATTGTCATTAAAAAGGCTTGTTTTTGCTATTGTAGGCTCATTTTGTAGCGCAAACTGGGTGCCTGTAAGATGTCGGTACAGACGTAACTGCTCGGGCAGAATAGGCTTGAAGTAGGGCATCTTCGGAAATGGAGTTGCCATGCCAAATGGAGTCAAATGGGGCCGAAGGACTGACCGACCAAGGTGGAGACACCAGTCTGGAGGCCCGAGATTCACAAAACTGAGTTGGTGGTGAAGTGGCCCGAGGCAGAGCCGAATAGCTGGCAGTAATCACCAGTGAGGGTGGAGCTGAGAAGCTGTGACACCAGTGGAGCGGGTGAGTGACTGTGACCTGACGGAGCCAGCAGAGATAGAGACAACGGAACAGGAAGGTAGCATTGGAATATTGAACATGTGACTTTGAATGAGTTCAGGGGTGGGAGCTGGCTCTGCAGTGAAATTAATCAATGGTTTCAAAAGCTCAATTGTGGACTCTTGCGCTAGAACTAAAGCATCGCTGGATCTGGCGATATGCTCCGGCCTCTGGACGGATGTGGCGACTGGCTCTGGGATGGACTCTTTGTCTGGCTCTGACTCTGTGGTTGGAGGTGGCTCACGCTCATGGTCTGTGGCTTGGCGGGCTGGGACGTCAACTCTGTGGTGTAGGTCTTCTCTTGCTGTCTGGGACACTCCGTGCTGGGATATTTAATCCCTTCTGGCGCAGGCAGAGAGATTGCTACTGGTGTTGGAATATGTGCATGGGAGTCTGAGATAGTGGTGTCACTCTCGACTACTCCCACGGTGAGGGAGGATAAGCATATCCGAATTATCCGAAACAGAATTCAGTCTAAATCAACTTTATTCCAGCAAGAGAAATATGTAGAAGAATCTCAGGAGAAACATATCTTTCCACACATGTTATCAATGTTAACAAATCACTGACAAAGAACTGAACAAAACAGGGGGTGCTTAGACGAGTAACAAGGTAACTAATTAGATGACAAGTGAAAGTAATCATTACTTCATGAGAAACCAAGGAAACTAACAAAGGTGAGGAGAACACTAAACTTAAAGGATATACAGGAAACTGAAACACATGACCAAAAACACAATGAAACCAAACATAACTCTAAATCCGAAATCCTTATACATGTTGTATGATCATTCATATATTTATTTATTTATTTATTTACAGGGCTTGACATAACAGCTGCCAAATGCGGGTAGATTTCAGCTGTGGCGGGTAAGACAGCCACTCCCACTAACCACTTTGGCGGGTTGAATATAATTTCAGCCTACAACCAAATCAAAGGTAGCCAAGCTCATCTTATCACAAAATTACATTTCAATCACAATTCTTTATCGATTAACTTTCAGTTAGTGAAGGCAGGATAGTTGGAATCGCATTGAATGGCACACAACATAAGCGCTCTGTCGCGCGCGCCATCGGTTCTGTTCTCCTTGTGTCTGAATACTCGAATAGCCTACTCAAATACACGCACACACAGATGTCAAAACGCCCATCGTGCGGAGTATCTCGCGTGAATACAGTTGGTTATGGTTTAAGTGGACGTAAACAGGTGGGTAAAAACTGGATATGTGTTAGTATATATTAAGTCCATGCATTCAGCCACCCAAATGAATACCTGTCTGTCATAAACGTTAATCAAACATCAAAAGATGTTAAATAAATGTATAGGCTACATGTTAAAGAAACCTACTGTAACTGATTTTTTTTATTATTATTATCATTTACTGTTGTATTTGTAATTTGCTTCTTTGTTCTTTTTTATATAGCCTAACAAAAATAACTTTCTCATATTATGCTCGTATTGCCCACCCCTTGCCCACATAGTGCATACCTGCTGATATACAATATAGTCTTGATTTGGGTGGTCAGTCTGCATTTGAAAGTTTGAAAGGGTTTTAAATCTTCTGAATCAAGTAAAATGACTCAAAATCAAGTAATTTAAGCATGCCAAAGTCAACTTTAATCATATAAAATGTAATCTCCCAACAGCCAAATTGTGGCCAGTGAAAATGCTGAGTGGTAACTTTGGAAAAAAAACATTAGCCATATATATATATATATATATATATATATATATATATATATATATATATATATATATATATATATATATATATATATATGCTCAGGTCAAAGTGTCTGAATAATTTTTGGTCCCAAATGTTTTTATCAGTTTTACTGGTAGTCCACTGTATGAAGAATCTTTGGGTATAATATGTCACAGTTTACTTTATGTTGCTATCCTCACTTACATCAATGAACTATAGTGTCCTGTACTCACTAGTAATATATAATATATCATAATGAGAATCATCAGTAATGAGAATCATCAAAGCAAATAATTACATTTAGAAGCAAACTCTAAAGTAAACCAACTGAAAACTCTTCAGTAATAAGAATGGTTGGATAAAATGGGCTTAATTATCAAAATAATTGTTTTATGAAAATAATTATATGACTATATAAATATATAATTATATATAATATATAATTATAGAAATATATCTTTATTTTCAAAATGATATATACAAAAAATATAAATCCTCCTAAAAAAAAAGGAGCTTTTGTGCAATATATCATTTACTTTACCTTTATTGTACTGTGTGTGAAATATGACCCTGAGATTCGCCCACTTTATTTCATTATCGTTAGATAAAAAAATTACTGCAATTGTCGCTCACATAATTCTATCCATCTATAATAAACAACTGAATACTGTGAAACATCAGATTTGTGACAAACAAACATGCCCATTGCAATTTAGTTATGCAGATCATACCGTATCATAAAAGCCAGCCATCAGACTGGGTCTCAGCTGTTCACATCTTTAGTTTGGCTGTATGGGATTCTGAACGTTTCTACACTGCCAAAGGATTTAGTTTGTTCACAGTAGTTCTTGAAATCAGAAAGCAGCAGCACTCAGCATTAAGCATCTGCTTGCCTGGGATATAGAGTGCCATGAATATTTAATACAGAGGATATGTTTACTGCTCAGGTTATGTTTAAATGCATTGGCTAGAAAATGACATCTACATGCTTTGACGCATGAACGTTTGCTCATAATGCGTGTGTCTGCTTTAGTTTTGGCTGCACAGTTGAGCACACACCTAGATGTAAGTCTACGTTCATTTTGCGCATGCCTACCTGCGACGGACTGCTTTGTTTTCCGCTCCAGAGGCGATTAACCCAGTCACACTAGGACATCTCGATGAACATGATGTCTTTCTGATTAATAATTTATTGCCACTACAAATGGGCTCTATGCTGTATGAGGAAAGCTAGTAGACAGACAAAGAAGACAGCTGAACGCCCCAAAAACTTGGCATCATTGCTCTATAGCAACTGTTCCAATTAGGACATTTGCACATCTTTTACGGTCATCAGGATGGCATCTGTTTTTTTTTTTTTTTAAAGGCGCCTCTGTTGGTCAATTTATTTGTAGAGTGGCCAAAAATGTCTCAATTACTAGGTTAAATGAGTTCAGTGAAGCATGGGAGGACATGGCTTTGTTCATCCATGTCTGAAAAAGAAAAACAGCTGCAAAATATGAATGCTGACATATGCAATGTGGCAAGCCCATAATGCATAGCGTCAATCTGTGCGGCTTCCCTCTTAGACTAGAACAGTTTAGTCGGATGCATCACACAGAAAAACAAAAACACATTCAGATTCATAAATGAAATTATCATATCTTTGTGGGTGGCCTGTCCTGACATGCAATATATTCCACATGCAATTGCGAAAATGTAGCGCTCGGCATCAATTATAATCCTGATAATATCAGTTTTGAACATAAACAATGTGGCGCCTAAAGTTATTAATTTTAAACCTAGCAGTCATATATATGTCATATTGATCTATTCTTTTAAAACACTATCACTGCCTTGGAAAAAACATTCAGCCTGAGGTAAGTAAGGAAGTAAGTAAGTAAGTAAATGAATGAAGGAATAACAATTTTAACAAAAACAATTTTAAAACAACTGTCATTTATTTAAATGATTTTTAAAATTCTTTTAAAACACTAAAACTGCATTGATAAAAAAAAAATATTTCGACATACATACATAAAACAATTGTAACATAAAACAATTGTAACAAAAAACAATGTCATCTATTTAATGACTACTTTGATAGAGCAGGTACTTTCAACACACACACACACACACACACACACACACACACACACACACACACACACACTGTTAGAAATGACAGATTGAATCACATTAGCATCTAAATGGTGTGTCAGAGGCCAGCGAATCACATAAATATGTAATCTCTGTGTTATATATCCTATTAGAACGCACACCTACTGTTAGAGAAGCTACATCATTAACTCGTATTTAAAGACAAACGCTTTCATAATCCATCACTCATCTAGTTAAAAACACTTAAAAGCACTTTGTTTGTTACCACTCATAGGAATCAGAATGTGTTGTTGTGACATGTAAATTTAGTCAAACAGATGCAGGCAATGTGGATGTGTTATTATGTTAAAATCTGGGTGTGATGTTTAAAATGTTTAAAAACATTTTAACATTTTAAACTGAAGCATGGCACTTATTCTGTATGCTTTCAAACAGTAGAGTTTCCAGCAAAATTAAAACGCATGAACTGATAAAAATATGGCATCAACGCTGTGTAAATTTCTTTAGATAAAAGCATCAGCCAAATGCATAAATAAACCCTTTAGAGGGTAGTTGAGAAATGGACATAACAAAATACATCAAAAATGTATTTATTCATTTTTATTTTATTTTGCATGTATGTTTATAATCTTAAATGCGGAAAAAATAAAAAAATAAAAATAAAATCATTGGTTAACCCATATTCCGGAATCATACAAAAGACAGACTGGTTTTAGCTAAATGCACTTTTCTTTTTTTTCTTTGTCGGTTGTTAAGTAAGAACTGAGAAAATTAAAATTGGAATTGATCAAACTAAAAATCATAAAGAATTTATGTGTTCCCTAAATAGTTAGTTCATCCAAAAATGACATTTCTGTCCTTAAGTACTTCTGTACTTTTTTCATCTTTGGAACACAAATTAAGATAGTTTTGATGAAATCCAAGATATTTCTGATCCCCAAGAGAATGCAACGTAATTACCACATCCAAGGTCCAGAAAAGACATCATTAAAACAGTCAACATGACTACAGTGGTTCAACCTTAATGTTATGAAGCAACAAGAATACTTGCAAAAACAAAACAAAAATAACGACTTTATTCAACAATTTCTTCTCTTCCCTGTCAGTCTCCGACACTGTTTACATTATATAGACAGTGCAGCGCTTCCAGGTTCTACATCAGAACATTCTGGTAGAGGACTAGAACTAACTGTTATGAGTATTTCAAACAATTGATCTTCAAGTTGCTTTAAACACTAATGCTAAAATTATATCTTTTTATACATGGCCTTAAGACAAATTTGTTTTTGATTTAATTTGCTTTTAACTGTTTTCTCATTCTTAAAAAAAAAGAAAAGGTGTTAATATCATTCAGCAAGTTGTAGACATCAGCAGTTGGGTTCAGAAAATCCATTGCCAGACATACATTCGAGCAGCTGAGCAAACAACAAGGGAACAATGAGAACTAATCACTCTGATTATGCCTGTGCAGACGCTCACGTACAAAAACCCACTTTCACACCCACGTTTCTCACGTTTCTTCCCAGTGCAACCTGAGCGCACAAAAGACGACATCTAATGGGAGGGTCACCCTCAGGTAGCTGGAAGGCTCTGATATCATATGACAAGGAGCCAAGATAAACATCTGAATGGACATGTTGACTTGTAAAAGAAATGGAGGTTTGGAAGAAGGTTTTAAAGGGGCAGCACCTGTCTCCTTAGCAAATTAAAGACTTGTGGGTTTGAGGACATTTTTATTGCTCAGGAGTGAAAATTCTGTCATCATGTTGTTCCAAACCTATTTGACTTCTGTGGAGCATCTTAGAATTTAACAACATATACTGAAAATCAGTGTTTTAGACCCCACTGATTTTCATAGATAATGACAGAATTTCCATTTTTAGGTGAAAATGTCAGTTTAACCTTTGTATTATGTTGGAATTCTGGGTATTCTACGATTTTTATGTTGTGGGTCAAATTGGATTTAATACAATTCACGAAAAATCACTATGAGGAAAAAAAAAATCTGGTAAAATGGTAAACCTTTAATATTAATTCTTGTCACACATTACAACAAAAGCAATAAAAAACAAAACAAAAACAAACTATTTAACAACCGTTTTTACCTTTTTTTTTAAGTATGGATATTACAAACAGTATTGTAACTATTTTTTATTTAAAATTGATTTTTTTCTGTGATCTCAACTACCAGCAAAATTAACATTCTTGAACTGACAAAAATGTATACCCTCAACGCAGTGTTTCTGGGGATAAAGGTTTCTGCAAAATGCATACATATAGATTTAAATACCCTCAGAGGGTAGCTGAGAAACTGAAATTAAAAAATACATAATTTTTTTTATTTTTTTCATTTTGGGTCTCTGCAGCTGTGGTTAACCATGAAATTGGGGGTCAAATTGACCCATGAATGTCAAAATCAACAGAAATTTTATACATGCGTTACACAACACCTTAGATGGTCAAAATTTGCAGGCATGTTCATGACCCTAAATAACAAATTGCCACAAAAGTTTAGGTTAATCAAAATATTTCAATTAAATAATAACTCAATTTTGCATTTTGGATCAAATTGATACAGAGGTTAAGTACTTTGTCTGATATGTTCCTAAACATAAAATAAAAAAGACATACAGTAAGAGCTAGAAAATGAATGTAGGTAGTATAGCTTAGATCATTGAGAACAAGAATGTTGGAGTTGATATTGAGATCTTGTGATTGGAGACTTCTGAAAGTCTACAGTATGTTGGTACCTAGGGTCTGTTTCCCAGGAGACAAATCTGAGAAGTAGGAGACGGAGGAAACAAATGAGATATCAAAGAGATTTTATTCATGATCTTTCTTTTCAAAGATCTGTTTCATATGATCCTTCTTAACACTATTAGTACCTATTGAAATGCATCTGTACCTGTAAATACCTGGAGGTAACAGGATCAGCCCTAACTTGTGTACCTTCTGCAATGGGAAAATTGGTAAGACCCTCATTATCCTACATGTAACACCCCTCGATCTTCTCCTCTTCGTTCCCTTGGGGCACAAGGACGGGTCACTAAAGTTTCTAAGTGGGGCGACATGTGGAGCCAAGCCATTGATCTTTTGTTTTGGAGATTCCTTCAAAAGCCAGGACCTAACATTGGTATTTTCAGCCAATCTGTGGAATTCCAGCCTTTTGTAGTCACCTGAGGCCTTTCTTTTGAGAGAAGCATGTACGTCCACAGGGCACCAAAACTAGAAGCGTCTCACCTTGCTTATCAGTTGTTCTTTCATTAAGAAGCTTGTTTATCCCCAAACATTCCCCTCTGTTTAGTAGAGACCAAGGGAATGCTTGCTTAGTGCCAAGAGATCCCTTAAGGGAAACCTCAAAAACAGCACCCTAAAGCCTTCGAGCCATGGAGGCATTCCACAAATTCAATCCCAGACGGTGTTGCAAAATATAGTCACCTCCCTGAGACACATCTGAAAGGGGTTAGAGTTTTTGTAGCTGCGCATATCATTATTCAGCCTGAAAATTACTGTCATTGTGCACTGGAGTGGGTTGCAAAAGCAAAGCCCTTAACTCCGTTCTCCGTTATATGATGTCACTATCTTTGTAAAGCAGAAAAAAGACACTCGAGGGACTCTCTGGGTGTTGGGCGTATTCAATGAGCCATAAAGTAAATAGTAAATAATTGGCTCTTTTGAATCCTTTATGGGAATTCTTGGCCATAAATGCATTTTTCAACCAGATTGTGAGCGAGCTACTTTGAGAGGAGTGTGGCAGATACACTTCTTTGAATGCAAGCGTATGATCCATCGATTTGAGAGTAAACAAGAGCATCTCAGAGCCATAATTTACATTTTGTTAAACCAACATTTGCAGCCTCACTCCCAGTAGTCCTGTCCAAAGGCAAGGCAAAAATCAGTTGCCTTGGATCTCGGCTATCTCACGATGACATTTTAGTGAAGCCTGGGGCTGTTTGTGCGTATCAAGCTTCTGATCAATTCCCAAATCATAGTTCCACTCAATAGGAAAGGACTTATTACTTGCCTGAGACCACAATAAAGCCCAAGCTCTAGCTGCACCGGAGCCGTACAGATGACGCAAAATGCTGAAACCGGCTGTCTGGGAATGTCAAGTTTGCCCAGACTACAGTCTTGCGTGTACACAAGCCAGAGAGTAACGTCTCTGTTTCTATGGTGATGATTTTGTAGTACAGTAATTACATTAGATTGTGATAATTTAAATGAATTAGATGAATCGCATTATGAGATGGTAGCGTAATGCTGTTTCGCTGTTATTAAATCTAGCCCTGCATTAAGGGCTATTTCTTGTCGTACGCTTGTACGTTATTATGAATAATAAATACATGTTCAATTTAATTATACAAAATCACTTTTAAAATTCCAACCTTATTATCAAAGATTCCCAAATGCCTGTTCAAGACCTTCAGGATGCTTATGCTTATATGACTCATAATACTATAGGTACATGCTGTACTTGAGGGATTCAATTGAATTTAATTCAATTGAATATGTCTGGAATTAATTTACAATGCAAATCTTGTGGGATAGCAACACTGCTCTAGGTCGAGGGAAGGACTAAAAGTGAACATTAGAGGTTAAAATGATGGAATGTTGCTAGGCAACATATAATTTGGCTCTGTTATCTTGCATGCATGTCATTACCCAAAATTATGGTTCTACATTCTAATTATATGTTTAATTGGTGCATGTGAACGCAGCATCATGTGAGGCCAAAAGTGCATGTTTTATGAAGAGGGTCATGGAGGATAACTGCCAAACCAGTACAATAATACTGTTGGATGGGAGAGAGCAGTAGGAGAATTTTGTTTGTTACACGGGCGCAAAATGTCTTTCGAACATTTCATTGATTGGCCTAAGTGGAAAACAAAAAACAATGTCAAAAAAAACAAAACAAAAAAAAAACCCTACATTTAGTGATCGATTTATTATTGTTTGCACTCCTGAAATGCACATAACCAAATAAAATGCCAACTTCACCAACAATAGAAAGCGTACTGGCATTTTTATCATGTGAGCACTATGTTTCCTATATGTGTGTAGTTATTATTGTGCAAAACATGGTTATTATCGCCAACAATTAATTAAAAACATTTTTGGTCATTTAAATAAAGCTGAAATAAAATAAAATAAAACAAATATTAAATGAAAACTTTTTTAAGTCAATTAAAATTTAATTGAAGGTCTAAAATACTAACCGGAAATTAATAAAACCTAAAATTAAAATAAAAACAATCAAGCAAACAAACAAACAAATAATGTTTAAAGCTCACTGCAAAATTACTAAAAATTAAACTAAAATTAAAACAATACTGGAAATACACAAATAAAAGCTAATTCAAAATATAAATAATATTATATATAATGTAAATAAAGACAACATTACACTGTATAGTTATATGAACAAATCTTTTTTTTTTTTTTTTTCAATTGTCAAGAGGACAATTATACACATTTGAATGAAGCAAAAAAAATAAACAAATAACTCCATATAATAACTAAAAATGATTATAAATTATCAAAGATAGGTGGCGTATTTTTGACAAAATTAAGTAGATGACCCCAGTTTTTATACAATTTTTCAGTGGAACCTCTTAATGCAAACTTATTTTTTTTAATATATAGAAAAGACAACAAATCCTCTAACCATGAAAAAGGAGGAGCAGATTTAGAAGACTTCCAGTGAAGTAGAATTCGTCTGCGAGCTATCAATGAGGCAAAGGCAAGAACGTTAGCATACTTTTTTGTGTTTTTATTTAAAACCAATGGGACCCCAAAAATAGCAATCAGAGGGCATGGTTCAAGGGAAATATTCAAAATTTTAGAAAAAGTATCAAAAAAGGAATACCAAAAATCGTCCAGCTTTGAATAAGAAAAAAACATATGGGTATGATCAGCAGCAGCCAGAGAACACCTATTGCAAGTGACATACACACTTGGAAATAGCTTACTTAATTTGAGGTTTGTAAAACGGATTCTATGGAAAACCTTAAATTGAATCAGACTTAGTCTGGCGCAGGATGAAGAAGAGTTAACCCTGCCAGCAGCCAGTTCCCACCATTCCAAATCCAAACTACGTTTTTCTTCCCATTGATGTTTAAAACGAGAGGATGATAGCAAAACATAAGGAAGAATTAAATTGTATAAAACGGATATAGAACTCTGTTTCTGTAATAAGCACATCTCATATAAACACGGTTCAGGCAAGTCTGGAAAAGAGGGACAATGGGAATTAACAAAGTTGCGTGCTTGAAAAAAAACGAAACAAATTAGACTGTGGTAAACTGAATTTTTATATGAACAAATCTTGTGCACTACAACCATCAAAATTAAAATCATAATTACAAAATTAGAAATGACTAATGAAAATGTTCATAGAAATGACAAATGAAAAAAATTATACAAATAAATTAAAAATAAATCAAACAAAATTATTTAATAATGACATCAAGCTGTTTACATTTGATTATACCACTAAAAAGTACATTTTAATGGTCAGATGTGGTGGAAATAGTTCCTTAAGTTAACAACTCAGTTTTGACAGTGTAAACATCAACAAAACAAAATAATCAAATTCAGAAATAACCAACATGTGCTAATGCTGTTGTACTTAATTCCCATTTCAAACACGGCTAGTGAAGAAAGAAACCAATGAAACTTAAACAACTGTGTAATTGGGAATTACAGACAAATATAGTATACTGTCTCTAAAAGCACTTAAGGAGGCACTTTTCACTGCTTCTGTCCCATCAGTCATGTTTAAAAGCCTAAGAGCAGGAACCTATTTTTCAGAAATGAATCCTTTTGCACGACTTGCTTTTGGGTAATTTTCTGCTCAAGATAAAAATGCATTGATTTCACATTGCATCTGTGCACATTTTCATGGTTGTAGTAATCCATTGACCACCTGTTCACCCCCTCCATGGCGCTGAGGCCTAAGTAACTCAGTCACGGCTGCTTAAAACTTATTGAACCATGGAGGAAAGGTCAACCCCCACTGAAACCTCGCCTACCATCCAACCCAATGAATTCCACATACTCCCACAGTCAAAGTATGGGACTAAGGCCTTGAACAGACTGCAGACTTCCATACGAGATAAAAAGACGTAGAATACTAAATGAACATGCCTCAACCATCTCAAAGTGTTCTTTTAGAATCCAGATCAATGAAATTTGGATGTTCTGAAGTAGCTCAATGGTGTGATTACTCGAAACCTTCTGCTCTTTGTAATTGCAAAGTGAGAAGAGATTGGCCCTACGCCACCAGGCCACCTCTGTTCCAGACTGTTATTGGCTGGTCATTGTTATTTAGATGTGCTGACAGGTTTGCACTCCCCCACCCTTTAATGCCACAGTCCCGATTGTGTTGCTTTGACCAAACAGATGCGCTTGAGCTGCAGTTAATTTTTTTTCCAGAACAATGCCTTCAACCCCTTCTTGGCTAAAAGCAAGCCTTACAAATCAGCTTCAAGCCTTAGCTTTCTTTTAAACAGCAGTAGTGAACGGGAACATGTAGCAATACATTTTCACATGAATTGGAGTTTCTATTTTGGTGTTGCTGGGCAGAGTGTTGTTTATAGGTGGTCTTGGTTTAACAAAAGAACAAGTTGGACCAACAAGACTAAGGTTGGGCTCTGAAGAAAGTATACACTTTAATAATTTAGTGCTGGTTTTGGGATGTACAAAGGGAAGATATCTACAACCCAAACACAGGGGCATTATTTCGAAATTTCACGAGCTAGAACAACTCGCATGGGGCTTTGAAAACACCTTCAAGAGACACAGAGAGAGCAGTTTGACCAGAGTTTGCTGTCTGTTTAGATTCTTTTACAGTTTACAGTGAGAACCTGGGGTACAACATGGATCCCCACTCATGAATCATAAATGTAGGGTTTGTCAGACTGAGCATGTTACATTCCTGTTTTACCCACAAATCAGCAATATGTCCGTAGAAATTATGAAATTTGTAAAACGTGAAAACAACCTGCATACATTGATCCAAAATTGATTCAGGTCATCTGTGGTATTCGTCAAAATACAGAACAGTAGGATTACCAGGTTACTATGAAATATTTGGCTCTACATTTTGTTAATTTTGTTACTTTTTGCATTTTGCTAATTGAACTCTGATGATTTGACTGAGAATATCTGGGCATACTTCTTGGCTTTGGTTAAAATTGAATATGCAGGTCCGGTGCCAGATTTGACTCTATGCCTAAAGCTGTAATGATCTGGAAAGGGAAGTCTTGCACAGAGAAGCTGGAATCACACTGTCCTCATTCACAGGTACCTGTTTTACTAGTGAGAGACATTAGTCATGACACCCCTTGTGCTTTTTCACCACTCTCCAAGCTGAGACTTGGCGCACAAAGCGGGGTGAGTAGCACATATTAATTGCCACTGAAGAAGACATTTGCTCATCTCACCTGGCGTTCCAAGGGATAAATGATGCGGAAGTGGACCGGACCTCTGATAAATCAGTGCCCAATCTGTACAGAATGATTGCTTGTATCTGTGGCAGGCCTGCAGTGGTTGACTAGATTGGACAGGCATATGGTACACGTTATCATGCAATATGAATTTAATAAAACAAGTACCGTAAGCACCCGTTTAAGGGTCTGATCCATCAGGAGCACCACTTACATGGAATTTCCACCCATCCTTGAGGGAAAGGTCCTATGTTTTTTTTGTTTTTTGTTTTTTTTTACTTTGGTGCACAGGGAGCATTGGTGATTCCTTTCTAAAACAACACTGCAGAACATTCTAATGATGCCAGTTCCAGAGGGTTTAATACCCAAAACGTTCTGTTTTAGAACATTTCAAACAGCTCATTCAACAGACGTGAGTGTGTTAACAGAAGAAGGTGCTGAGCAGCCGATGTGTGCAGGGACAGCTTTCAATGTCAGTAGGACAGACGCTTCTATGAATCTGAATGAAAAAGAACACTGACTTGACAGTAAACCAATGTAACTCCCCCTCTTAATGATTTCTGCTATTCTATGCTATTTGTTTCATTATTCTCACTTCTGAAAACTTCTGTACTGAAAACAGGGAAACAGTTGTCAGCAGTACAAATGGTAGTCCTGGTATTGCTCTTACCGCAGCATTGTTAAGGTCATCTCCTGGGTCTCATTGTCATCTCTGCTGTAAAATAAGTCTTTGAACTTCTACCATTAAGTAAATTCGAGCCCTTCAGTAGTGATGACACGGTCTCATTATTGAGGCTTCAGTGTGTAGCGCCAGATGCACTGACCCTTGGGGGTGTTCGGTGACAAGGTTGTGGAGATGATGTATATCTTACTGTGTGATCTGCTCTCATTTTCCTGCCTTATTACAGACTAGAGTCATTCAACTTTGCAAAGAAATTCTTGTGGAAAGGAGAACTGTAAACACTATAGCCAAAACAATCTCCTCTTTTCTAGTCAGGGGAATATATTATTTCCTTGTGAATCATCTATGTTTACTGACCCTTTCATTTGTTCTCACCTGCCTGTGACATGTGTTGTTGAGTTAGTTCACTGATTATCTATAGCACCATCATTATTTACAGCCTGTTCACATTAAATGCAACTAAAACACTAGAAAGTATAAAAATATTAATTTCTTTTGCCAAAACTATTCAGAACTGAGTTCAATGTCACATTTTTTGTCATGTTTGAAATGTTGGTGAGTTCTCTCTCTCTCTCTCTCACACACACACACACACACACACACACACACACATACACACACACGCACACACACATTCGTTTTTGTGAATTGTGGTGACATTCCATAGGCGTAATGGTTTTTATACTGTACAAACTGTATTTTCTATCCCCCTACACTACCCCTACCCCTACCCCTAAACCTAACCATCACAGGAAACTGTGCACATTTTTACTTTCTCACAAAAACTCATTCTGTATGATTTATAAGCCTTTTGAAAAGTGGGGACATGGGGTAATGTCCTCATAAGTCACTTCTTTTTTGTAATACCTATGTCATACCCATGTCATTATACACATTTGTGTATAATATTTATGAATTCAATAGACAGTAATCAAAAGGAAAAAGCTTCAGGAAAGCCTCTTTACACAAACAGAAAAAGGTGGACAGTTGCAGGCTGCTTTGTTTGACATTTTTGGGCATGAACGCTAGACATGGAAAAATACAGTGTAATTTCAATGCCTTTTATCTGGGCTGTTTTTCAAGCTTGCTGAGAGCCATATGGGCATCATGAGAAATATCTACTTTTCCAGAATCTGAATCTGTTGTTTGCAGTAATCCTCTTGTTTCAGAGAGCAGGCCTTTCGTTTATCTTTGTTTCAGGAAATACTTCTGCTATTGTCTCTTCATACAGGGGTTATATCTTCCTCCAAGGCGTCAATATGTTGGGAAGTTTCTCTGAGCACACTTTAAGTCTATTGAACCTTGTATCTCAGTGTAAGCATTCCCTACGAGGCAATTGATTTTAGCTTCAGTGAGCAGCCAATGGGAAAAAAATAAAATAAACACAATGTCTGGTGGAACATTAATAGGCTCTGTGTCGATTCATTCAAGACCTCACAAGTAATTTTCACTGAGGTTATGAAATTTCTATGGAAAAAGAAACCGCCAGTAGTTCTGAAGTTGGAGAGTTAAAGTAATGAAACAAAAAACCCAAATAATCTTCATCTTCACAAGCATGGCACAATGTACATGTACCTTTCATCTAAGCTTTCTGGAACCGAGAAATCAAAATATGTTTTGATAATACTGAGGTATAGGTGGGCCATTTCAGGAATGCATGGCTGAAATCCAGCTTACCTCACAGGTGTTTTCAGGTTAAGCCCCGCTGAGCCCACCACAGCAATCTTCATGAAATAACTATAAACCTCCTAGGGATTGATAAGAAGCCCTGTAACACCAAACAGTCTGACCTGGTCCCAAAGCTTTCTCGCTTATTCCAGTCTCGCTAATCTAAAAAGCCGAAACATGGGATTATTAATTTCCCCATATTTTAATCTTTCAACTGAGGACCAATTAATCATGAAACATGTTTGAGGTTTGTACGATTTCCTGCATCTCTCTTTGAATGGTTTCACATATTGTGTTCTTTCAGGTTCTCAATTGGTGGGTTGCAAAATAAAAGTGGGACACAGATTTGTTCTGATACACTGTACAAAACAATCGTAATTTTAACATAATTTTAAAATGCTATAGTAAAAGCCTGTTGATTGGTTAAAGATACCTTCCATGGTGAAAAACTGGAATAGATCTCATAGGACATTTCATGTAATTTTACTGTAAAACATTGTTAAATATACAGTTTTTGCAAGTGAAAAAACAAAAAAACAAAACTTACAGTATAATATACAGTGAAAAAAAACATAAATTGACATTCCAAGAATTCTCTGCGTGACTCTTCACAGTTATGTACATTAGGATTTGAAGTTAAATTTTATGTTGATAAAGTATTGTTTATTGCAATATTTTAGTATTGTGTGCCATACTGTGATATGTTGCTACTCTATTTTTACGGTAAAGTTCTGGCCACCACAGTTGCCCTTTTTTAATAAAAAGCAATTCTAAAAGCCAATAATAAAGCAAAACCAGTTGAGAACCGCTGATCTAGGGTGCAGGTCAATTTATGGTGGCCCAATCAAGGACCATCCACACTGGGAACAATATATACGAACTGATACCAATACCAATCAAACGTTGCAAGCATTGCAACTGCGTCTCAATTTTCTGTATGCCGTCTTTGCAATAATACATTGGGTTTCTTGTTAGCAAACATCAAATGGCCTTTGTTTTTGCAATTCAGACAAATATGAAATCACAGTCATTTTTAACCGGAAAAGTCTCTGTTGGAGGCAATTGTCACTGTGGCATTTTTCTTAGGAAAAAGCCAATGTATTACCAACCGAGGCTGGGCCTGAAGCACATGCCATTAGATTAGCAGTGTGTTACTGTAGCTCCACTCACTAACAAGGCCTATTTATATTCCTCACACAGACACTAACAGTTTTATCCTTACTTAGTTAGTGCTCCTGTCAGCTGAAGCTATCTGTTCTACGCCTCACAACAGACAAATTTAGAGGGAGAAAAACAGGTCTCTGTGCCGCTGAAAATACATCATCACATGCAAATACGACTGATAACGTGAGACATAGGAGTCCAAAGGGGAAAGATTATCAACTATTTAGGCGCCGTGGGCTCTAGATGCAAAGAGCCAATTGCTTTCTGTTAACGGTGCTAACCAATGATATCGCCGTGAGACTCCCATGACTCCACGCTATCAGGCCGACTACATTCTGTGCAATTATCAACAGCATGGATTGATAAGAAATAAATAAAAAAATAAGAGCAAATTTTTTCTCTGCTTCCATTTACCTGACAAATAATTAATTTACTTTCAGGTTCAGAAGTAAAGACTTTAGCATACTAATCACACTATATGACAAGAGTTTATAGACAAGTAATTAAAATATATATCAGATATGATACGAGAATGTATTCTGTGTGACTGGCCGCTAAATGTAGCTCTTCTAGATTGACAAAATTGCGGTGGACTGGCGAGTTTAGACGTAGGTTCAGTGATAATGAAATGTCTAAAAAATATATATATTTGAAATATCTTCATCTTTGGTGACTTGTCACCACACAGTTTAAAAAATGTAAGCATATTCATTTATTTTAAAACAATCTATATATACATACAGTGCAGTTGTGCTAATAAATTTACGTACACCTTGCAGAATCTGCATGTTGCTTTTTTATTTAGTAGATAGTGCTCTGATTAAGCTATTTCAGTTTGTTATTAACATTTTGCAGATTAAGTAGGTGCATGTAAATTTATGACCAGTTATACTAATTATAGTAGCTATTACAAAAGGTAACAAGCAACATAATGTATGATGCAACAGGACAGTGTTAATCAATGTTTCCTCTGCTAGACATAAAAAAGGTCAATCTGCAACACCAGATCCTGCTAAGGCTGAAACTCCTCGATGAATAGTTTGCTCTTTCCTCAGGTACAGCTGGAGCCTGCTGTGTTTGCTTTGACTCTCACCCAGAGTCTCTACCTGTAGGAAGGTCATTGGGAGGGAAGGGAGGGAATGAGTGCATGCGACCTGAGAGAGCAAGATAAACAGAGGTAGCTTCGCTCCACTTAGCCGTGCAAATAGTCAGGATATTACAGCAAAGGGGAAAACTGTCACCCGTGGCTCACTAACCAGCTGTTTGGAATTAGGTGCAAATAAAGGGACTAATTGATTTCCATTTTCACAGAGAACCTCTTGCAACAAGCTAATTGGTATAGAATCAACCAGATTGTGATGAATTGTTGCAGCTTAGAGGAAAACAATGAACTTTAAATGAGTGAATTTTACATCTTTTAAGATGAATGGTTTGTTGTCAGGCCTGATCCAGCCTTCTTAATTTGAACACTGGGCAGCAGCTGGAAATGCAATTGTCACATGCTGAAGTGGCATTTACTCTTCTCACTTACACACAAACACATCCCTCTTTTGTCTGTAGCCTGACCTTGGAGTTCCTCAAACTTCATTGTCAGTGTGGCATTCAGAGATGGACTCAGCTTACAAGCTAATGCACATCAAGAACGGATCTAGGCATCTATCCTCTACCTTGCCCACCCAATCAGAATTTAGGCACAGATAGTGTTAATCTTTTTTTTTTTTTTTTTATGATTCAAACATTGATTAAAAATAATATGAGGCTGGCTGTGTGTTGAGATTTGATCAAGGGCTGTAGAATGCCCCAACAAATGAAAAAAACAACAACACCAGTAATTGCTGTATTTTAATTTTATTAGCTGAAAGTAATGGTGGGGCATGTAATACACTCACAAGGTTGCTTCAGTCTGTAGCGGAAAAGCCGAGGCTGAGAAAAGAGCACAAGCAAAAATGGGCAGAAATACAGTATTTGTGCGCTATCAAGGTATGAATTACAGGGAGTTTAATGCATCTTCATGAATATGTATTTTCATATTTACTTATAAATATACATTTCTATAACTCTTGACTAATTTTAAATGTCATCGGCCACCACTAAAATGGATTATACCATTGCAATTACCTGAGCAGTTGAAATATACTAGAAAACCTAGCTCATTGAAGAACTTGAATTTATTGCATGGACGGAGTGTTTAAAATGCATATGCATAGTTCAGTCGAAACCTTCCCCTCTTTGGCTTGCTGTTGATGCATTTTAAACTGAATGAGGGAAACTGTCTGCTTTAATAACAACACTGAAATAAGAACGTGCTTTTTATCTTTCAATCAGTTGGGGGGGTTCACACAGAACGCATTTTTGTTGTTAAAAACACAAGAAGCAAGTCAGTGGAATGAATAAAGACCCGTTTTTAAAACATTTTTTAACTTGAGCATCACGTTTTTAGAATGCCATGTTATGCATGAGATGCCGCAAATGACGCAAACACAATGATTAAAGACATCCGTCTACTGTGTGTTTACAATTCAATAAAATGGGAGAAAAAATCCTTACACCATGACCAGTGTTGGGAAGGTTGCTTGGGAAATGTAATAGGTTACAGATTACAAGTTACCCTATTTAAAATGTAATAGATAGTGTAACTATTTCAATTACTTAATGTAATGTAACTGATTACATTTGGTTATTTTTTGATTACTTTTCTAAATTTCTAATGAATGTTTTCAACTGTTAATCATTTTTAAACATTTAAACTGCATGGTTTTAGCACCTCTTTTTACTTAAATACAGATTTAAAATCATAACAGGATATAGTTTAATAGCTATACTGTTTTTGAAATCAAATTTTTGTGACAGGAAATATTGCATCTAAATGCTTTGGGGGACAAAAACATATACATAAATCCAAATAAGAAATAAAACAGTTATCAAATAAGCATGTGTCCTGTTATGTGTCTTAAACTCCTGAAACATTGATGTCTAATATATTTTAGAGCAGCCAATGCAATTTGGGAAAGAAATTAATCAAATCTTACACATTTACCAAAAGATTACAGTTACATTTATTTTGTAATTAAATTACGTAATTCCTTTACATATAACTAGTTACAACTAGTTACTCCCCAACACTGACCATGACCTAACATTACCTAAGTGACAAGTGATAAAAGCTACCTGATAATTTTCACATTTGTTGGCCACATACGTCATTTCATAAAAGCAAAGAAATTACAACTCATGAAGAATAACAATTTCATAATGGTTGCTTTTTTTAAAATGAGGCAACCTTGATGACTTATGAGGCTTACACATGTGACCGCTGGATGGTAAAGCCTTCAAAATGAGACAAAGCTTATATTTTGTCAATCACTTTAGCTGTGTCTCAATTTCAATGGCACAACCAAGGCTGTCCCATTTTGAAGCTCCTTCGAATGCAGCCTACAAATACATCCTTCATTTCCCTGGCCACTGAGGATAGAACGATTTGATCCTTCATGGCCCAGCCTATCCCAAGGTTCATTGCACGCAAGTGACGTTTTTATTATTATGATTATTTATTTATTTTTTGAAAATGCCAGTTGAATATAACTTTCAAAAAGGTCCAGTACAAATGTTACTGCCGCTCGTCAACGGCACAGTTTCTATGCGACGAGCAGTCCTTTGTAGGCTAGACCATCCCATTTAACAATGCTCGGTTTGAGCTTTGCAAACTTTGAAGGTGTGGCCTTTGAAGTCTGCATCCTTTGTAGGATGCTGCCTCTGAATAGAGACAATGCTGCAACATGTGACAAAAAGGTATCCTTTCCATGCTAATCCAAGTTTTTGTTAAAATGTTTAATGTTAAAATTGTTTAATATTTAATACTTAGATGGTACTTAATATTTAATACTTAGATGGTACTTTTTGTCCATTTTGTTGCGAGTGCAGTGCGCTTGCAGAGAGACCCCACCCACATGCTCTTCTGAATGGCTGTTATTTTTTGATTGATTTTGTCTCGTCTTGTAGTTATTTCATGTCTGGAATCGTATTGCATTGTATCTTAGAACACGGAGTAAGGTATCCTCAACAACCCCAAAATCTCATTGGACCAAAGTACTGCTTCTCATGTATATTAAACATCAAATATAGACTAAGAGAGACTGATTGTGGAAGGAAACATTGGAGACTGGCAAAAGCCTGGAGATGGAACTTGAAAATACAGTTGTGCTCTTATTGTTTTACATACTTCCGTTGCATATTCATTACGAAAGAGAACAAAAAAAAAAAAAAAAAAAAAAAAAAAATCTTAGGACACACTGTTATACTTGCATTAAAAAGTCCTGAGCCATGTCTAGGGACAAATATCATAGAAAATTTGAGGGTGAGCATTTTTAAACCAGCACTAAAACCTACTCACAGCACCTTGCAACTGCATTGCAACACCCTGGCAACTATCCATAACAACCTGGCTTCATGGTGTTCAATTTTGCACGGGCAACCACTCACATTTACTTCAGAAATCTTGTTTACCATGCCATGGTTTAACACTCAGAAAAGCAATGTAGCACCCACAGAAATGTTCTAACAAAAAAGATCTGAAAAGAGCCTTTGTCCTTTGAGTGGGCACAGTATCCCCATTCTTAATTATCGTATCTACTGCTTCTAGCAGAGGAATAAAGTAAAAGCAACACTTATTGACATCCTCCAAAAACTATTTTATCTCTACACTGACACTCCTTACAGAATCAGTGACTGGGTTCTCAAGAGTTCCAATGACTTGGCGATTCAATCATTACAATATGATAGCGAATGACATAGCCTTGTTGAGTCAATAGTTGGTAGTGATTCATGTTAAAGACACACACACATGCACACACACACTTCACAAGCTGGGCACAGAGAAGCTATTCAGAAACGCCACCGTCCAATATTCTCTACCCCAGTGAACCAAGATACAGTGGCAGAATCAAATGTCACAGAATCTAAGAAGGAAATTAAACAGACTCTGAGGTCTATTTAGGATATTAAACTAAGCCAAGCATGACATCTTCAAGAGAATTTAGCTGATCATAGGAAGCATTTTTTTAAGAGTTCTCAAGCACCTACTTAACAATATTGAGCAGCATTAGACTCTGAGAAAAATGTGAGTGAAGGCTTTTCAAAAAGGGAAGGACTTAAATATTGTATCAAGTAAAGGATCTCTGAGGTTTAGCTGAAAAATCTGAAATTCTGTGGTGAGCGTAATCCTTGAGAAATTTGCTACTTTCGACATGATTTGAAAGGAGTAATTGGGGAATTTAAATGCCAATATAGCTGCTTCTTAAAACTGTATTTGTTTCAAGAATGTCACAAGGAAAAGTAATTTCCACCAACTGAAAGCAGCTCACACTAGTCTTGTGTAGCCAGACTTTGACTTTGCCAAATCCAGTTATGAGTTCTTTTTTTTAAAAGTATGCGTTGTCTGTATAGGTTTCCAGACTGACTGCTGCAGCCTCACTTCCAAAAGTAAATGCCAGCCAATTGGACTAGAGCTTGCCAGATCGAGAAAGTGCTTGCTAGACCAAATTTTTATAAGCCAAGTTTCCATCCAGTTATTGTGATGTTTTGTTTTACCTTTCTTTTTGTCAGCATTGAAAACTCAGCAGTCTTCCTTAATTTGACAGAAACCCCACTTATTTTTGTTGAACTTGTGAGATTTTTCACATCCTTGTGATGCACCTTTGAACTACAGAGAAACTGTGCTTTAACGGGAGCAACACCACGAACACGTACACTGTATGTAATGGATGTAGGCTATTGGCCAATTATGTCATGTTTCACCAGATTTATTTGCATTAAAGCCCTTTTTGACAAAAAGTGTTTCCAAACCATTTATTTATTTTTTGACATTTGAAGTATCGACAGAATTTATGCGCTAAAGATAAACAGAAAAAGATTGTGCAGACATTTGAGGAATTTTATAGACAAATGGCATTTCCATTAGTTATATCGCTAAACATTTTGAAGCGCTAAACCTTTTTCGCAAAAAAAACAAAACAAAACAAAACAAAAAAAAAAATCTTTGGATGGAAACCCGGCTGTAGAAAATGCGGTAACACTTTACAATACTGGTGCACTAATATGCATTAATTCATGCTTAACTACTGTACAGATAATCATGTTTTAATGTATGACTCATGAAGAACTAAACCATTAATGAATGATTA
Source organism: Chanodichthys erythropterus (assembly GCF_024489055.1). Lineage (NCBI taxonomy): Eukaryota > Metazoa > Chordata > Actinopteri > Cypriniformes > Xenocyprididae > Chanodichthys > Chanodichthys erythropterus. Next base: position 5,996,487 of record NC_090230.1, read on the forward strand.
CTGCATCAGCAACTTATAAAGAGTCTATATGATTAATAGATTAAGTAATACATGAATTGCTATTAATTAAATGTTTCATGATGTATTAATTCAATAATAATATATTTTATTAACTATTAGTGTAAGTTAATGTGTTAATTACCACAATGGTTTGAAGCCATGTATTTCAACTTCAAACTGTCTGCTTTAATTAATCATTAGCTAATAATTTGCAAATGTATCATTATGTATGACTATTCTTGTTGAGGCACATGACTATTAACTAATTGTTAAGTAATATGTCATTATGGTTTTGACATCTAAGCCATGGATTTCAATTTCAAACCATCTATAACTGTGATTCCACTGTACCAGATGAACTGCTGCAACCAGAACCTTGTTGTTCATGGCACAGGAATGTGTCAGGTTAAGCTTGTGGTCAAGGATTTAAAGGCAGAACACTGAGAACATAGAGCAGGACACTGCTATTTCGTAACACTGTGTCTAGACCGGACAAAGAGAATAGAACCCATTATAATCAGTGATAGTGACGCTACACTGGATACGGCATGACGCAACACAGCAAAACAAAACGTCACTTCTGTTACAAAGGACAAATGACTTGCAATAGACTGTCATGTCCAGTGTAGACAGCTGTTGTGGCATGACTCGATAATGGTCGCATCCAGTTTAAACACAGTGCAACATCAATCTGTAGTTCAGATTCTGGTGTGCTGATATTTGTGTGCAGCCCAACTTACCCATTCTTCAAACACATTCTCTGACGTTACACTCACTGCATGTGCAACTTTCAAAACCCATTAATGACATAGCACTTAACAAGTAGTTAAAGGGTTAGTTCACCCAAAAGTGAAAATAATGTAATTTATTACTCACCCTCATGCCATTCCACACCCGTAAGACCTTCGATCGTCTTCGGAACACAAATTAAAATATTTTTGATGAAATCCGATGGATCAGTGTGGCCTGCATAGCCAGCAATGACATTTCCTCTCTCAAGATTCAAGAATGATTCAAGAATGTACTAAAAACATATTTAAATCAGTTCATGTGAGTACAGTGGTTCAATATTAATATTATAAAGTGACGAGAATATTTTTGGTACGCCAAGAAAAACAAAATAACAACTTATATGGCTGATTTCAAAACAACGAAGCTTCGGAGTGTTATGAATCAGCGTGTCGAATCATGATTTGGATTGCGTGTCAAACTGCCAACGGCTGAAATCACGTGACTTTGGCGCTCCGAACTGCTGATTCGACACGCTGATTCATAATGCTCTGAAGCTTCATGAAGCAGTGTTTTGAAATCGGCCATCACTAAATAAGACGTTTTTTTTGTTTTTTTTTGACGCACCAAAAATATTCCCGTCGCTTTATAATATTAATATTGAGCCACTGTACTCACATGAACTGATTGAAATATGTTTTTAGTACCTTTATGGATCTTGAGACAGGAAATGTCATTGCTGGCTATATGCAGGCCTCACTGAGCCATCGGATTTCAACAAAAAATGCTTTAATTTGTGTTCCGAAGATTAATGAAGGTCTTATGGGTGTGGAACGGCATGAGGGTGAGTAATAAATTACATTATTTTCATTTTTTGGATGAACTAACCCTTTAATAGTCATGTGCCTCAACAAGTTCAACATGTTCCTGGGTCAACATCTTTGTTGATCCTGGAACAACATTCAAATCAACCAATTGGATTTGAGGGACAAGTTTACAGATTATGTCAAGTTTAGGCTTAAAATCATGAATTGGTGCTTCTACATCAGTGTTATTCATCTATCATTTACTTCTGATTTTTGGGATAAGTTATGGGTAGGGTTAGGTTTAGGGGTAGGAATAGGGTTAATACTAAATATTCAGACTGGAATGTTGTTCCAGGATCAACAAAATATGTTGACCCAGGAACGCATCTAACTCAGCAAAATCAGGACGTGCGTGTAAAGGCATCATGGAATATGGGAAAATTCATGATTTATGCTTTGCCTATTATAAAGTTTGAGACCAAATTAAATTCGCTCTTATCAGTCAGACCAATACTGCTTTCTGTGTTGTTTACAAAGTCTGATTTCTATTGCATACAGGGAATGAGGATATTTCCAATTCATCATACGTCCCATGCCTTGCCTTCCAATAGCTGTTTTCCACAGCAAAGTGTGACTTTCCCCTCTGCCAGATATAAAGGCCGCATCCAAACACATTGCACATTATTTATAGTACACAAACTGACCCACATCCATGCATGAGCAATGCATGCCCCAGTCATCACTAATGATCTCTTTCTACCCAAGTTAGAAGTGGTTGCAATTGCTTGCAGGATAGCATTTTGTGCCATTAGACTCTCCTTTCACTGACCTGACAAAACAGTGCCCGCATGGATGAATTTCAGATGGAAATTCATGGATGAGAGTCCAAAGCCTGGTGGCTCAGAAATGTTATGCTGCATGCATTAAGTCAGATAAGATTCAGACATCTTAACACATCCCAGAGTTCACTAGATTGCCAGTGCACCAGTTCAAAGATATATAATTTACGCACTGAACATGTCATTTTCAATGCACTTAAACTGCTTGAAGGAATGCGGCTGATGTTTTGAGGAGCCAAAAGTCCTTTTCATTTTCTGAAAAACAGATGATTTCTGTCTCAGTCCTTTTTAATTTCATGCATGCCTGTCATGTCATTAAAAGCATGTTGAGCACACACAATGCGTTGTATGTACACTGATTTCAAAGCTTTTCTCATCAGAGCGGATGTCAACAGATCGGCAGTTTAAGCACAAAACGGAATGAGGATTAACAGTTAAAGCCTAAGCAAAGAAAAGGCGAACTGAGACAGGAATGACAGTGCTCTAGCAGAATATAGTGGTTAGATTACAATCGAAGAAGGGTGTGAATTACACAGTGACCTTCTAGAGGGTTGTTGGGCAGTGCTTGAGGTGGGCTGAGCCAGTACTTCTGCACAATTCTCTCGCACCAGAAGGACTAATAAACCATTGGTAATCTCTCTGTTCCTGCCACTCTCACTAGACAAATACTGTTAACCATGCAAGCCAATGTTTTGACCATTGGCATTAAATTTGGTGCATACTGTAGCATAATTTGACCAAGAAACCTCCACTCAGTTATGCAGTGTGACTAACATAAAAGTCTACCACACTTTGCTTGATTTTAAAGGTGCCATCGAATTGAAAATTGAATTTACCTTGGCATAGTTGAATAACAAGAGTTCAGTACATGGAAATGACATACAGTGAGTCTCAAACTCCATTGTTTCCTCCTTCTTATATGAATCTCATTTGTTTAAAAGACCTCCGAAGAACAGGCGAATCTCAACATAACACCGACTGTTACGTAACAGTCAGGATCATTAATATGTACGCCCCCGATATTTGCATATGCCAGCCCATGATCAAGGCATTACACAAGGGCAGGCAGTATTAACGTCTGGATCTGTGCACAGCCGAATCATCAGACTAGGTAAGCAAACAAGGACAATAGCGAAAAATGGCAGATGGAGCGATAATAACTGACATGATCCATGATAACATGATATTTTTAGTGATATTTGAAAATTGTCTTTCTAAATGTTTCGTTAGCATCTTGCTAATGTACTGTTAAATGTGGTTAAAGTTACCATCATTTCTTACTGTATTCACGGAGACAAGACTGTCATTTTTTTTCATTATTAAACACTTGCAGTCTGTATAATTCATAAACAATTTCATTCTTTATATATCTCTCCAACAGTGTAGCATTAGCCATTAGCCACAGAGCACAATCAAACTCATTCAGAATCAAATGTAAACATCCAAATAAATACCATACTTACACGATTAGACATGCTGCATGATGAACACTTTGTAAAGATCCATTTTGAGGGTTATATTAGCTGTGTGAACTTTGTTTATGCAATTAAAGGGGCCGCAGCCTGAATCGGCGCATTTCTAATTATGTCTCAAAATAGGCAGTTAAAAAAATTAATAAAAAAAAAATGTATGGGGTATTTTGAGCTGCAACTTCACAGACACATTCAGGGGACACCTTAGACTTGTATTACATCTTGTAAAAAAACGTTCGATGGCACCTTTAAGTGACATTTATGCCAGTTTCGAACTACACAATATTTTTGTCTGTTATGACAGTCACTGTGTCAGATTATGTGATTTTGACACCTAAATATTTTGTTGTGTCATGGATAAGAAACATGTCAGACTACACATTGCTTCCCGAGTAGTCATCACTTGCCATCTTTAACAATGTGTGTGATGTCATCGAGAAAACAGAACTAGCGACTGACTTCTGGAAACAAGTGTGTAAATAAACAATAGCTCTGCCTAATGCTAATGCCAGGACTCACTGGGTTGCTGAAGCACCTCCGCTACCGTTCAACAGCTTTTATCATTTTTCACTCTGTCGTGGTTGTCCCTTGAGAAAACATCATAAAGGCAGGATTATTGTTATTGTTAGTATAGTATTTATCTCCACAAACCTTTCCTCCATTGCATAATTCCACCTAGCAGCACCAGTACCATTGTCTCTTTTTAGTTTTGCCATGTTAGAAAGCTTCTGTGCTCATATTGGTCAACGGGGCCTAAACTCGGGGGCCCCCAAACCCCATTGAATCATATATATATATATATATATATATATATATATATATATATATTTTTTTTTTTTTTTTTTTTTTTTTGAAACTGACCAATTGTTTCGCAAGATAAGGCCCTTATTCATCGTCTGGGATCGCGTAGAGCGCTTTGAAGCTGCACTGAAACTGCAGTTTGGACCTTCATCCCAGTGAACCCCACTGAAGTCCACTATATGGAGAAGAATCCTGGAATGTTTTCCTCAAAAACCTTGATTTCTTTTCGACTGAAGAAAGAATCTTGGATGACATGAGGTGAGTAAATTATCAGGAAATTTTCATTCAGAAGTAAACTAATCCTTTAAACATACCCAGGTATCATAAGTTGCTTTCTGGAATACCCCTCTGGTAAACATACTATAAAAGAACAACACACTTTACTCTTAAGGGAAAATGGAATTATTGTTCTTCTGTGACATGACAGCATGACTCAGTAAAAGGCGAGTGAGGAGTTAGTCATACACATTAAGATTGCGTTGAGTTGGCTACTCACCCAATCGGACTGCAGAACAGAGAATATACTGTCTCTGGCGGACCATCTTAGTCCTTGTGTTTATGAGACCATCTTTCCCCGGTCACCGTCAACACTGTTATAGCAATTCCGGCAGGTCTTGATCTCAATTTTTTACCACATTCAAAACGTTTAAAATCCAATTTTTAAACAAAATTACATTTTTGAACTGTGACTAATTGTAACTACCAGCTACAATTTGAGAGCAATTTCCACTTTTCCCTATATCATGCCTCTCTCCTCTATTTTAAGTAGTGAAAGGTTAGCATGCATCTGCCTGCTATTTTAAAGTTAATAACACATGCAAGACTCGTTTGCAAATTTTACCACTTATTAACTTCTCGTGGGTTGGTTTTCTTTGGATGGCTCCACTGCTGCAAATCCAGCAAGGAATGTTTGATAGGAAAGATACAGCTAATAATGCTACAATGTATGATAGTAGCATATAGCCCAAGGCTAAATCTCTTTATTCAGGCCCAGGCTATATCATTACTAACAGAAAACAAACTAATTTGGTTATAAAACGCTGACAACTAAGACATAAGGTTGCTGAGAGTGCAACTTGTGAAGGCGGAGAAACTGTTATTAATGCTCAGACTTGTTTTGTTTTGTTCTGGTGCTAGATGTTTTTGCTAGGTTTAAAAGGCGTGATGCCTTTCATTTAAAGGAACAGTAAGAGCTCACCCAAAAATGTTCAAATCATTCACTCACTTTCATAAAAGGGCACATACAATGGGATATTTTGAAGAATATGTTGATCACACATTCATTTTTGTGTTCCAAAAAGAAAGTCATAGTCAGTTGGGAATTACATAAAGGTGAGTTATTGATGACAATATTTTTTTAGGTGAAAAATTTAGGTGAACGAATACTTTCATGTAATATTTTTCACGTAATGGTTTTTATGCTGTACAAACTGTATATTCTATCCCCTTACACTACACCTTCCCCCCCTAAAAAAATGTCCTCATAAACCATGTTTACATTGTAATACCCATGTCTTAATACACATTTGTGTCCTCATAAACCATGTATACAAGAAAAGACACACACACACACACACACACACACACACACACACACACACACACACACACACACACACACACACACACACACACACACACACACACACAAGTTGGGTTTCCATGTTTAATGGGGACTTTCCATAGACATAATGATTTTACTGTAAAAATTGTATATGCCCTAACCATAAACCTACAACACAAACAACTTTCTGCATTTTTACATTTAAAAAAACAAACAAAAACAAAACATCACTAAGTATGATTTATAAGTTGGTTTCATCATGGGGACCATAAAAAATGTACCAAATAAATTTAGTCATGCAGGTTTGGAATGACGTTGTGGTAAACTGGAGGATTTTCATATTTGGGTGAACTGTCCCTTTAAATGTACAATACTGCATGGATTATTTTTCCACAAAATTACATGTATAACAACACCACAGATTAGTTATAATTGCAAATGTTCAGCTCTATCATAAAAAAAAGTGTTTTAAGTAATGCATTGACATTTTATACTAAAAGACACTGTTTACATTATATCCCTGTAAACGTATTTCCGATACCTCTTCTCAGGCAGTTGAAACATCGCACCTCACTGTTCGTCTGTTGCTTTGTTTGGATTTGTGCATGTAATCCTCTTTGCGGCTTAAAATGATACGAAGTCAGAGAGCCAAAAACCTCTGTCGCATAGAGCATGGTTAGAAAGAGAGAAAGAGAGGAACTAGGAAGAGCAATTCAAATAGGATGGCCATATTATCAGATTTCATTTATCAGATATTGCATTTGTAATAGGGACAACATTCCTGGACTTATTGAGCCCAGTTTAGAAGAAGATTTAGAAGAATCTTTTGCCATAATGTAATAACTTGCTCCGCCCCTGAAACAACTTTCTTTTGAGCTGATGTCATCAAGCCCTCTTATTTTTAACCTCTTCCCTTTTAACCACCTGGTTCCATTTTGGTATGTACTGTAACACCCACTTTTCATTCCTAGTCAATAGATGAAGTGCCACCCTAAAGTTTTTTTTCTCACTGAATATTGTTTAACTCTAAAATATGTCCAATTGAGGATGAAAAATTCTCAGATGATACATTTTTACTGTGACCAAAAATATTGAAAGGTGGCGTGTTGCCGAAGAAATTTACAATGAGTGGTTTAATTTATCAACTGAGAACTTTGTTTATATATATATATATATATATATATATATATATATATATATATATATATATATATATATATATATATATATATATATACAGTACTTTGGCTTGGAAATGGTCATTTAACCCTTAAATGCATACCTCGGGTCTTTAGTGACCCGGGATACATTCACTACCCTCCTCCTCATTCATTTTTTAATTCATTATAAAAAAATATAAAAAGAAAAAAAAAAATCATAAAATTATAAAAGAATGCCTATTTTTGTATTCATTTTTTGTAAAAATTGTATAGGGTCGCTAACGACCCGAGGTGTGTATGAGTGTACGTATATTTTTTCTTCCCAACAATAATTGAATTTTAGATGACGGAAAAAGTGCAATTCACCTTTATTCCACAAGATGGCAATGTCTGATACACAATGCTGAAGTGACGATTCATTCAGACAGAAAACAAAATAATAAGAAAAACATGAAATGGCTCAGCGATTTACTGCAGAGCAAGTACTGAATGCAATCAAATATGACTGTAACTGTTACTGGATGCATCTGGTGAAGCTGTTAGCGATCGAAATATTGATTTTGAAGATGTTGAAAATTAGTTTTGAGAATATGTTTGAGATCGCAAATGGGCTCATATTCATGACCTCAAACATAAAAGTAGCCTATTATTTGCTGAATTTAATGGGAAATGAGCTCTGACGAGGACAGTGATGATGGCATAAAACATCTGCTCAAACGGAGCCCTTTCAAGCTCCAAAAGCTATCAAAATATGCTTTATTTTATTCTTCTGTAATTGTTACTCTAATATCAGAGGAGTTTTATATTATCACGACAGGTAGAGATCCTTCCGTGTTAGATATAGATTTGGGTCGATAAAGAATATGTAAGAATGATTGGCGAAACAGTCATGCATTTAAGGGTTAAATTTGAATTTCCACACAAAACACATTTTTATGTTACTAGACATAACATTTTTACAGAGATTTTTTTATTTTTTAATTTGTTTTGCGGCACATACAGAATGTTTCCTTGGAAGACTGCACATCTCAAAACACTAAAACACTTGCACGACACTCTAGCTAAGCTGTTAGCGAAGGTTGTCAAACCAAACAGCCAATTTCACAGACAACGGCAAAAAACACAACCCACCCCACCATCATGAACGGAGCGTGAAGAATCTAACGGCTCACACCTCCCCATATGTTCTAGAACTCAGAATGCTAAGTTACTAAAACAGACTTCCAGAAGTCGGGACACATTCCCAGGCCAACAGATCCATCAGACAAGAGTCTCTCTACATCATCTGATAGTCATCAACACTTTTCAGCCACATCTCACCTGCCCTCATTTCTCAGATGTTCATTTTGATTAGTGCAAGACTGGGAGCTAGTGCTAGCCTGAGGAGGGGGAAGGGGGCTGTAATCACACAGAAGAAGGAGACAGAAGGGGCTGACTAGCTTCAAGCCGCCACATGCTGTTGGCAAACATGCCTTGAGAATGTAAATCTGTGGCGCTTCCACCCCCTCCACCCCCCACGGCTATTTCACTGTCATTTTAGCCCCCTTTTCTCTCACTGAATGCTCAGTGCTCATGGAAATGGATCTGATGTGCACTTTATAAAGCCAACTATTGACCATGTTAAGCCAAAGAGGGGAAAATGCAAATATCACCCCTATTGAAAAGCATGACAGTGATGAGAATCTTTGATTAAGATTCTTTGCGTCTTTTTATATTAGAAAATTATGCTAGTAATTATCTGCTTTTAGAGACTTGATAACCCAAAAGTTAGCCATTTTGTGTAGGAAAACACAGTAAAAAATGATATTTTAACTGAATTCTTAATTTGAATGTGAATAAATCATTGCTTAGAGCACACAAGATACTTTAACACTAGAACTACCAAGGCAGTCATTTTGACCGTTTTAAAGATTTGCAATGTAATAACTTTGTTGAAATAAAACCCATATAACTACAGTTCCATGACTTTTCTTAAATTAATGTAAATTTTATTTTAACATTGTTATTTTATTAAAATTTCAAAACACAAAAGAGTTCTGAGTATTTCTACCTTGAATGGCCATAGCGGTCAATTTGACCGCACATATTGCAGGCGTATCTCCTCAGCGCTTTTTCCCGCGGTTAAAGATGTGCGTAGCTGTTGCCTAGCAACCTTTCTCTGGCAGTTTTGTATGCTTTTGATAAGCTAAAACTTAGCTTTACCGTCAAAATGGCAACAAGAAAGAAAATGACTGTCACTGAGGTTTTATCCTTGCTTGAGAACATTGATGATGCAGAGTCTGATGGAGGAGCAGAGAGCGATGTCTCTTGGTCTCTTGACAGTTCGTCTGACACTGATTCTGAGGTTCTGAGTCCTAATATAACAGAACTATTTATTCATTCTAGATTTCATTAGAGGCTGCATAAAATTGTTTCCGATTCGTGTGGTCCAAACATTTCCGATAATGCTAAAGCATTGTAAACTCCAAAAGTCAAAATGTATTGAATAAAGACAGATGTAATCATTTCCAAAATTCACAATATGTTTTTATCTAACGAAATATTCTGCTTCATTTTATATTTGTTGACATTTTGACTTTCAAAAACAACATTTTAACTGCGGTGAAAAACTTTGATCTCCAGCTTGCCGGATGCAAATTGCAGAAAGCAAATTGCGGCATGCACTTTTGTGGGAGGTCTAGTAGCTCTTACACAATAATATCACGAACATATTATATTATGTATGCTTAAATTACCCCACATTTTTCATTAAACATGACCATAGAAGCTTTGAAGTAAATATAACATGAAAAAAATGACATTCACTGCTGTCTGGTATGAACAGTCAAAATGACCGCTATTGGCAGTTCTAGTAGTTATGGAATTCCGGTAGTGCTAGTGTTAAAGTAATAGATCACCATTATTTACTCAACTTCATTTCATTTCTCAATGTCATGTCATTAGCACTGCATGGTAGCGATTAGCTGCATTTCAAGACTAAAGGTTTATCGTTTTTTACAAGAACCCTGTTGAAAAAAAATAGCATATATGCTGGTTAGGTATATTTTGAAGCATAGCAGCTGGTTTAAGCTGGTTTATGCTGGTCCTAGTTGGTCATGAGCTGGTTTAAGCTGGTCCTGAGCTAGACCTAGTTGCTTAGGACCAGCCTAAGATCAGCACTTGACCAGCTTAAACCAGCTCATGACCAGCTAAGGACCAGCACAAACCAGCTCAAACAAGCTGCCATGCTGGTTTTACAACAGGGATAACACAGTGAAAATGTAATTTTAACTGAAGTCTAATAGTGTGAATGTGAATAAATCATTGCTTAGAGCAGGGGTTTTCAAACCTTTACGACATGCGCCACCCTACGTTTACCTAATTTCACTCGTGCTTGGACCTCGAATGGGCTCCGCCAGAGGAGCCATCACGGAGCAGGCTCGATGAGTGGTCCCTGCCGGGTTCCCGCCAGGCCCCTCGTCAACGCGCCACACCGTTTTTCCCAGAGGTTCACAACGAGCTAACGAAGTAGTGGCGCGCCCCGTATTCTGCCCGCCTATGTACTATGCATTATTCAGCTCTCACCTCTGTGGATGGCTCTGAAGAGAAGGGTTACGAGCATCTACCGCCCCTGGACGAAGCGGTGGCGGCTCACCTCTGTCCCCCCACGGCTGTGGGTTGGAAAACTAAGAGGGCCCTTCCATCCAAGCCCTGCAGGACCACTTCTGCCCTGGCTGGCAGAGCATATACGTCCGCAGGCCAAGCTGCCTCAGCGCTGCACACCATGGCTATTCTCCAGGTGTTTCAAGCGAAGCTCTTCCGTTCTCTGGATGAGTCCGGCGTCGATGCACCTGCCTTCCGTGACCTCCGCAGCGCCACTGACATAGCCCTGCGTGCCACAAAGGCCACAGCTCAGGCCATTGGACGATCCATGGCCAGCCTGGTCGTGCTTGAGCGTCATTTGTGGCTCAACCTGACCGAGATTAAGGAGATGGACAAGACGGCCTTTTTTGATTGCCCCGGTCTCTCCTTCTGGTCTCTTCGGGCCAGCAGTAGAGGGCCTTACGGAGCGTTTTACTGCAGCACAAAAGTCGTCTCAGGCTATGCGACACTTCCTGCCTAAACGCTCTAGCTCCATGTCTGCTTCCAGCCACCCCAAGTCTGCGCCGGCACAGCAGAACAAACCTGCCCCCTCTACCTCTCAGGCAGCACCACCCAAGGAACAATGCCATCGTAAGCACTCCTCCTTCCCGAGGCAACGTCAGGGACCCCTGCCTAAGATTACGCTGGACCCGACGCCTCCTAAGCCCTCCTGAAGTTTCAGGAAGGAAGAGGATGGGGCAAAGTCTCGCCACGGCCGGACCACCCCAAAAGCTCTTTCATTCCACCCCCCCTCCACCTCGTTCAGCTCCGGGCGTGGGAGATATGTTCAGTGTTGTGCTAACTGGGCCCAGTGCTGCGTCCATGCAAAACGCCATTTTTATGGCGAACACTATGAATATTCTACCTTCTCTAAGAAAGAGCGAAGTTCCTCTTCCTCTCTCTCTGGTGTACGGGCCCCCGATTGGCAGCCCGTCACCCGATACCATTCAGTTGTCACGCGGGCCGAGGCCTGGCGGGCCATCCCCGGAGTGTCAAGCTGGGTTCTGGGAACCATAAGTCGAGGCTACTCGCTTCAGTTCGCCCGAAGGCCCCCGCGCTTCAGCGGGGTGCTTCAGACTTCAGTCAACACGGACGACGTTCATGTCCTCCAAGCAGAAGTCACGTCTCTTCTGAGGAAAGGAGCCATAGAAATAGTCTCCCCCTCAGACAGCAATTCGGGGTTCTACAGCCGCTATTTTCTAGTTCCCAAAAAAGATAGCGGTCTCAGACCCATCTTAGATCTCAGGCTCTTGAATCTATCCCTCATGAGACGCAAGTTCAAGATGCTAACGCTGAAGCAGATCCTCGCGCAGGTTTGCCCCAGGGACTGGTTCTGCTCGCTGGACCTGAAAGATGCATACTTTCACATCCAGATAGCCCCCCATCACAGGCGATTCTTGAGATTCGCGTTCGAGGGTGTGGCTTACCAGTATACGGTCCTTCCATTCGGACTGTCCCTAGCTCCTCGCACTTTTACCAAGTGCATGAACGCGGCGCTTTCCCCACTGAGACAGATGGGAATCCGGGTTCTCAATTACCTCGACAACAGGCTCATCCTAGCCCAGTCACGAGCCGAGCTGGAGCATCACAGATCCGTGTTACTCAGCCACTTGGAGTGCCTGGGTCTCAGGGTCAACTTTGCCAAGAGCTCACTGCTCCCCAGCCAGCGTATAACGTTCCTGGGTGCAGTTTTCGACTCAGTCCGAATGACGGCTGTAGTCTCTCCAGAGCGCGCTCTGGCCATTCAGCAGCTCGCGGCATCGGTCAGGAACAGAGCCTATTTCCCTCTGAAGTTTTTCCAGAGGATGCTAGGGCTGATGGCTTCCGCCTCCCCGGTTCTGCAGCTCGGCCTTCTTCGGATGCGGCCTCTGCAGTACTGGTTGAAGTTCCGGGTCCCTCCTCACACCTGGCGGCACGGCCGCTTGCGTCTCAGGGTCAATCAGGCCTGTTTGGCAGCTCTGAAACCCTGGATGAACCCTGTATGGTTCAGCCAAGGGGTACCCCTACAGGCGTGTCCAGAAGGACGGAGCTCTCAACGGATGCGTCCAACACAGGTTGGGGCGCTCTTTACGAGGGCAGACCGGCTTTCGATTCGTGGTCTCATGAGGAATGCCATCTGCACATCAACTGCCTCAAGATGTTGGCAGTGATTCGAGCCCTTCATGCGTTCCAGGCACACCTGACAGGGCGCCACGTCTTAGTCCAGTCGGACAGCATGACAGTGGTGTCATACATAAATCACCAGGGCGGTCTTACGTCCAGCCGCTTATGCGCTCTGGCGAAGTTTCTTCTGGAATGGGCATCACCGAGGTTTCAGTCGCTCAGGGCGACTCACATACCCGGGAGAACAAACTTGGGAGCAGACATGCTATCTCGGAGCAATGTCCCCTCAGACGAGTGGATGCTCCACCCCCAGACGGTTCTCATGATCTGGGAGTTCTTCGGGAAGGCAGAGGTAGACCTCTTCGCTTCAGAAGGCAACTCTCACTGCCCAATTTATTTCTCGAAGGAGGAAGCACCCTCCTTTACGCTTTTCCCCACGCTTTCCCCCCACGCTTTTCCCCCGATCGCTCTGATCCCACAGGTCATCAGACGAATCAGGGAAGACAAGCACAGAGTCCTCCTGGTGGCCACGCTCTGGAGGAGCCAAGTTTGGTCCTCAGAGCTGTTCAGGCTTTCCACAAAAGCTCCGTGGCCGATCCCCCTGAGACGGGACCTCCTCTCTCAGGCGAAAAGGACGATTTGGCATCCCCAGCCAGAACTCTGGGCTCTGCACCTCTGGTCCCTCGACGGGATCCTGCTAACCTCCCTGGGGACGTGCTGAATTCCATTTCTCAGGCAAGAGCTCCGTCCACGAGACGCCTCTACGCCCAGAAATGGTCGGTCTTTGTTGACTGGTGTTCTACACGCAACATAGACCCAGTGGAGTGTGACGTATCTCCGATACTGTCTTTTCTCCAGGAGCGTTTGAATCTGGGTCGCACCCCTTCAACGCTCAAAGTTTACGTAGCAGCCATTGCAGCGTTTCACGCTCCTATTGCTGGCCAGTCAGTGGGACGAAACAACCTTGTGGTGCGTTTCTTGAGAGGTTCTAGGGACCTGGGATCTCTCTTTGGTCCTCAGAGCTCTTAAAGGGCCTCCCTTTGAGCCACTGCGTTCAGCTGACCTCAGGCCCCTGACGCTCAAAACCGCTCTACTGGTTGCACTAGCATCGGTTAAGCGAGTTGGTGACTTGCAGGCCCTCTCCGTGAGCCCTGAATGCCTTGAGTTCGGGCCCAACGACTCCAAAGTCGTTTTGAAACCTAGGCATGGCTACGTTCCTAAGGTGCTCTCGACTCCATTCAGAGCACAGGTTATTTCCCTCTCAGCACTTCCTCCCTCGACGGACTCCCTCGTCGCTTCAGTCGAATGATCTGAATTCCTATGGCGAAATGCCCGCTTATATAGCCCTAAACCTCGCCCATTTCGGCGGGAATATTTGCGCACTCTGTCGCCATAGGTCGCGCAGCTATGCCGCGCCGCCATTGGTTCAACAACTTGTCTATGAGTGAACCAATGACGATGCTGTTACACTGCGTTATTGAAAAAGGCTTCAGTAACGGGGAAAAAGGAGACATTTCCCCATACGCAGTACTCCGTATCTCAGGGAACCGAGGTTACGTTAGTAACCGAGTACGATATATTTAAAAATATCCTTAGTCCTCCAAGGTTTATAAAGGTTGTGAATGGCTTCCCAAATTTTGAAGACAAAAAAACAAAAAAAAAGCACCCATACTACTCCAGGGGGTTAATAAAGGCTTTCTGAAGCGAATCGATGCGTCTATGTAAGACAAATATCTTTATTTAAAACTTTGTAAAGTAAAATAATGAGCTTCCGGCGCAAAAGCCATAAGCATTCAACGTACTTCCAAAAAAACGTTAACTTCTGCGACATAGTACACAATGCCATGACGTTCTACACTACGCCATGACGTACCATGCTATGTCCTATGCTACAATGCGTAGTAAGTCATGACGTTGTGTAGAACGTTATGGCATTGTGTACTACGTTGTGGAAGTTAACACTTGGAATGGTTGCTTACCGCAGATTTGGCGCAGAACCGTAGCTTCTGAATTAACAGTTGCTTGCGCTCCCCTAGCCCCACAAGATGAAAACCCCTGGCTTAGAGCAAAGAAGACACTCTAAAGTAATAGTTTACCCAATTTTTGTCATTTTTTACTCCATCATATCACGATAAACCACTTGAACCACTTTTGAAGCATCATTTGTGCGTTAGTTTCTAAACAATTACATTTTCACAAGTTTACACTTAATCAGAGAGAGTAAAAGATTGCGTATTTGGCGTGCTGTCCGAGGAGAGGTCTCCGGGCTCAGTATTTGGCCCGAACCCAAAGTACTTCCCCTGTATCTTTGGTTAAGATAGTAACCAGGTGTGTGTGAGGAGACGAGGTGGTGGAGTGATGCAGGTGAGTTGGCTACATATTTATAGGCCTTCCTCTTATGCTGATTGGGTCGATCATTTGAACGTTGCTCCTCCCGAACTTTGTTAATAAAACATAATTTATAGTGGTGTTAATGACATTAACTCCATTTTGAATCTTAACATGGACGTGAATTAGATTTTCAGGGAAAGAAAAAAAAAGGGTTTCTAATCTTTTTTGGAGTTTTACTGGCCATTGTCACTATGAACTATCCTTTATGTGAAAAAGAGTACTCAAAATTTCTCCTCTTGTGGTCCATGGAAAGTAGCACATCGGCATATGGGATTTTGGTGAACTGTTTCTTTAATTTAGCTCTGCATTCTGGCAATGTATTTCAATCATTTGCATAATCCTATGCTTTCGCATGTTGCTCTGTGAGAGTACAACATAGAGACGAATTCATTATAATTCAAACAAGTCTGAGAGAGGATTAAACAAGGAGAGCACATGAAATACTAGAATAGAGATAAACTGTTTACTTATATGCAAATAAACAAGTGATTCATGTGCATTCCAGCAACAGTAAATGCTCTCAAAATGCTCAAACATGATTCTAAATATTTAGTTTAACCTAAGCATAGCAATTAACCTCCAGCCGTCCAGCCGCATCAAATTCAAAGCTTTTCTGCTGCTGAAATCCTAGTTGTCACTTCTATGTTATTAAATCCTTTAAAGGTGCCCTAGAATCAGTTTTTACAAGATGTAATATAAGTCTAAGGTGTCCCCTGAATGTGTCTGTGAAGTTTCAGCTCAAAATACCCATAGATTTTTATAATTAATTTTTTTAACTGCCTATTTTGGGGCATCATTATGCACCGATTCAGGCTGCGGACCCTTTAAATCATGCGCTCCCTGCCCCCCGAGCTCTCGACTATAATATAGTGCATTTACAAAGTTCACACAGCTAATATAACCCTCAAATGGATCTTTAAACGATGTTCGTCATGCATACTGCATGCATGTGTCGGATCATGTGAGTATAGTATTTATTTGGATGTTTACATTTGATTCTGAATGAGTTTGATAGTGCTTCATGGCTAAAGCTAACATTACACACTGTTGGAGAAATTTACAAAGAATGAAGTTGCGTTTATGCATTATACAGATTGCAAGTGTTTCAAAATGAAAATAGCGACAGCTCTCTCGTCTCCGTGAATACAGTAATAAACGATGGTAACTTTAACCACATTTAATAGTACATTAGCAACATGCTAACGAAACATTAAGAAAGACAATTTACAAATATCACTAAAAATATCATGTAATCATGGATCATGTCAGTTATTATCGCTCCATCTTCCATTTTTCGCTATTGTTCTTGCTTGCTTACCTAGTCTGTTGATTCAGCTGTGCACAGATCCAGACGTTAATACTGGCTGCCCTTGTCTAATGCCTTGAACATGAGCTGGCATATGCAAAGATTGGGGGCGTACATATTAATGATTCCGACTGTTGCGTAACAGTCGGTGTTATGTTGAGATTCGCCTGTTCTTCTGAGGTCTTTTAAACAAATGAGATTTATATAAGAAGGAGGAAACAATGGTGTTTGAGACTCACTGTATGTCATTTCCATGTACTGAACTCTTGTTATTCAACTATGCTAAGGTAAATTCAATTTTTGATTCTAGGGCACCTTTATGTTTATGTTTCTTCCCCTCAGACAAGTAGTCTGGCTAACATCTGTTTACATATAGAGGTGTTCAGAACACTTGGGGCATAATACCAGGGGACTGATTTTAGATTAAACAGAAGGAGAATAGTACTTTGAAACACTTCCCACTGTCATTTATGGTTTTATAACACCTCCGTTTAGATGTGGCCAAGCCTTTCACACCTCACCCCACACCCGGTAGTGTAGCATCTGTGAGTCTGCAGCAGTTGGGTCAAAAATGTTTGATTGAAAGTATTCTTGATTGTATATATATATATATATATATATATATATATATACATACATAAATAAATGTGTTACTAATAACATTTAGGTCCAGTCACTATGTTGAGGAATTACTCTCCCTAAACCTCATTATTTTCAAAAGTTCAGATGGACCCTTGCTGACTAACTGGGTAGTTCTTTGCCAGAATAAGCTGCAGTTTTTTTGTCTGGCTTTGACTCCTGTGAAGCGAACTGAGATCTAAGGAGGAGCGAAGCAATCAACCGCTGCCATCCTAAGAAGGGAATTACACTCAATGACGGCTATGTGGACATATAAACGAAAGAGAAAAGTGCCGTCACAACACCGCAGGTGAAATATGTGGTCTTAACTAATGTTGAGCGACAACATTTGCCTTTCCTGACCACTCTGACAAGCTAGGATGATGACCCTGTGTTGGGCGAGGGCCTGTATACATCACAGCCAATCTGTCAGAAGTGTAACTAGGCTGTATTCATATTTCATGGCCATTTCTACAACCTGTCCGAGTCTACAATGATTAATACAAAAATCCTTTCATCGAGTTATAAAAAATGTATAAAGACTTGCTGAATGACTTAGTTCAACTTCAGGCAAAGACAGAGTTTGTTCTCTCGCAAGCTTTTAAGATGCTCTCATTGATAAGTATGACACATTTCAAAATAATTGATCAAGCAAAAAATCGAAGTATCAATATCAGGGTCTTTGTGCACATTTCATGGTGAAGCTGATCCAGCTTAAGCTGGGAACTGTTTTTTTAAAACATGGCAGCTGGTTTCTTGTTGGTCTAAACTGGTCATTAGCTGGTCCAATACGGTCATTAGCCAGAGCAATCTGGTAGACCATCTCGGACCAGAAGGAAACCAGCTACCAGCTGGTCACAGCAGGTTTTTTGGAACATAAACCAAGACGAGTTTGAAAGAGCAAAACCAGCACACTCTCATGGCAATTCGGAGTATTTTACGCTTTGGCGAATTGGTGGCTACTACTATGGACACTGCAATGGTTGTATAATTGCTTCACATTTTGCAGCTTCTTCTTTAAAAACAGTTCAACATATAATTAGGGCTGTCAACGCTAACACATTAATGCATGCAATTAATTCACAATCCTTAATGTGTTAAAATTATTTAACACAAATATGCTAATAAAGCATTCGAAATGGCATCATTAATGTAATTTATGTCACACAGTTGAATGATTTCAGAAGTCAGGAGTTTATCACACTGAGCATCTACAAAGGCGCAAGCACCTGTAACTCTGGTAGGTGGAAATTTCTATTCTAACCCTTTAACCCGATTTAGCTGTTTGTGATCTGTTTGAAGCTGCTGAACTCAGGGAAAGTTTTCAGTCCAATTATCCAGTAAGCAAATGCATTCAAACAATTAGTCCAAAACAGTGCTAATGTAAAGAAAGCCAGGCTCTAAAATCTGAAGTTTTGTTCTATAATTTTTTTTTAATTTCTTTTGTCTTCCGTGTGGGCTTTGGTGTGCATAAAATTATGAATTCGCCAAACTTGAACTTTGGATTGCTGCAAAATACGAAACTTATTCTCTTTATCTTGTGTTTCCTGTCTCCCGTATGCACATGTATATGAATGGATGTCAATGGAATGAAACATGTAGTGCGACCATCCCTTTATACGTACGTTTTTGAACTGCTTTAATCTGCATACTTTTTTTTTTAAAAAATAAATCTTACATTTCCATACAAATTACATCATATGAATTTATACAAAATTGTGTAAAATAGTTATGTTTTCTCATGAGTTACCAGCTTAACTCAGACTTTCCTTACAACATCAGACTAAAACAAGTTTGAATGAAGTGACCTTTAAATGAGAAATAGAATTCAGAAACTGAGGCATTATGTTGTATTTGCATTGTACTGAATGGAACCCAACGTGACTCCTGGACAAAAATGTCAGTGTCTCTGGATTTAAATAAATAGTGCAGGTTTCAGGCCTCTTCTATCTTGAGCCTTTCAATGTATAAAGGATATCTTTGGACCTTCATGCTTATGTTTTTCTAAAAAACGTACATTTCCACATGAATCACATCATACAAATTCATTCGAAATCGGCACCTTGTAAAATAGTTATGTTTTCTCATGAGATCAGGTTGGATGGAAACCATGCTACCGTGTTCCAAAACACAGCTACCAGCTTAACTCCAACTTTCCAGGCAATATCAGACTAAAAA
Source organism: Chanodichthys erythropterus (assembly GCF_024489055.1). Lineage (NCBI taxonomy): Eukaryota > Metazoa > Chordata > Actinopteri > Cypriniformes > Xenocyprididae > Chanodichthys > Chanodichthys erythropterus. The sequence goes on from NC_090230.1 coordinate 6,016,075, forward strand.
AAAAAGTTTGAATGAAGTGACCTTTAAATGAGAAATAGTATTCAGAGACTGAGGCGTTACATTGTATTTGCGTTGCACAGAATGAAACCCCACGCAACTCCTGGGAAAAAATGTCAGTGCCTTTGGATTCAAATAAATAGTGCAGGTTTCAGGCCCCTTCTATTTTGAGCCTTTCAATATAAGATGAGTTTTCCGTTAGTGAATCCAAGTTCCTAACAAACCAGCATGCCAGGGGTCCCAATGGAAATGAAGGATATCTTTGGTTGAGAGCTTGCCTAAGCTGCTAGTGTCTGGAGTGCTTTCTTCTCAAAAAAATTGCTTTAGAGCAATGAAATAGAGGAAATGGATTTCTCATTTGGGAATAAGTGCTGGAACTTCTTCCACTAAACAATGAACGTATTTCTTTCCCTCTCCTGTGCGTGCTAAGATTTGGGAGGGTAAAGCTGTTATCCTCCAGCAGTGGCATCCTTCAAAGAACTGCAACAAATCCCAAGGAATAACCGTGGATTCCTGCTTACTTCGATTCAGTAGGACTAAGAGCCTGTTGGCATTTTCTCCTACTCTTTATCTCAATGTACTCCCAACTGGATCATGTCTAACCAATAGCACTCAAGTGATAAACATTGGATGAAACTTAACTGGGCAATTGTAGTTTTCCAAAAGAGTAAGAATGGACGTCTTTGGTGAGAGCTGACTTGCTAAATTTGCTATTCAAACCAGGCACTCGGAGAGTATAATTAACTCTAATTCTCCTCACAGTTGATCCCTTTGGTGCGCTATTTATCCAACCTGAATATTTTAGGATGGTGTGTCATGTCTTAAAGTAAAGTCACATGTTGAGAGAACCTTTTTTGACACATTAGTCTGGATCCAACTGTTGCTATCAACAGGGGAAAGTTTAAAATTAATGACTCTTAAAATGTCATGTGGTGAAATGTTCATGTAAAGTATACACTTTATTTGCACCTTGAATACATGTGAGTGTACAGATCACAATCTTTATCTTCAAAAGGTTTTTAAATGTATTTTTTTTAAAGGATAAAGTGTTTTTCGACTAATTTTTTTTTTTTTTTGTGGGGGGAAGTTGCACCACATTACATGTTTACTAACCTTGCCTTGTCATAGAATGTCAACATTTTTACATTATTCTAACAGACTCACTGATACTTACACAGTCATGAGGATGAGGAGAACTTTCATGTTTGTGCATGTTGGTTGCGCCATATAACTTTTTCAATGGTTGGTTGCGCCACATGACTTTTCACCAGAAACCAGCATTGTGCAAGCATGCTCTCTTTACATAGAATATGTATTCAGCTGGACTGAAAATGCTACCTGGAATTTGGATGCCAAAAGAACGAGACATAATGTAGTCTAAAACACCTGTAGCGGTGCCCCAAGCCAGAAGGACATTAAGAGAGACAGACAGAACACATTAATAAGCGCTCAGGCTTGCTGCCTGTCACATTATTCAGGAGTCTGTCTGCCAATGTCCTCAGTCCTGGTATGTGGTACTCCAACGTCAACATTATGTTCCAGAGAGGCAGGGATCTCACTTAAAGATGACTCACTTACATTGTTCTTGATCGAAAATGTTGTCTTCTAATGTAACACAGTGGATTTCACCCATTACAAAATAAATAAAAGAAATCATGTCATGAATATGTATCGGTCATATTTTCAAAATTAATAAAAATGCATATTTTGCTTATAGAAAATAAGGTCTACTTGAAGGACTTTTATGCTTTTTTACTGTAATGAAAAAAAAAAGTATTATATTTATGTAGTATATCATCATCATCATCAATTTATTAAATAAAGTGAAGCCTAGTTTAGTTTCTCTATTGCATTTATCATTAATTATTATATGATTTTATATTTTATTTGAATAATGTATTATTATCATTATTATTATAGAAATAATAGAAAAAAAAACAATGATGATACATATCATCATTACGTATAACAAATAAAATAGGCTTCATTATCTTTCTGCACTAAATAAATAAAACACATAAAATAATAAATAAACCAGATAATAATAATAATAATAATAATAATAATAATAATAATAATAATAATAATAATAATAATAATAATAATAATTTTACTACTATTTACATGTGGTGCATTTTTCTTTTTTTTTTTATATTTTACTATTTACATGTGGTGCATTTTTCTTTTTTTTTTTTTAATATTTATCAGCTATTATTCATATAAATGTGAATATAAACAATATTCTTAGGGTGCGTTCACACTTGTCATGTTTGGTTCGATTAAAACGAACCCTGGTGCGATTGCTCGGTTAGTGCGGTTCATTTGAACATATGTGAACGCTGCCATCCGAACCCTGGTGCGCACCAAACAAGCGGACGGAGACCGCAGAAAAGATGGGTCTCGGTCCGCTTCCAAACGAACTCTAGTGCGGTTCGAATGGTATATGAACGCAACACGTACCAAAGACATGTAACCGAACCAAAAACAGGAAGACGAGACTGGACTAAAATGGACAGAATCCTCAAGCATGTCGGTTTTTTTCGTCATAGACGCGAGTTTGCCCATGACAGACATCAGACGCGCGTCTCCACGCAGCAGATCGTTTATGTGTAACGTACTCGGTTACTAACGTAACCTCGGTTCCCTGAGATACGGAACGAGTACTGCGTATGGGGAAAGGTCTCCTTTTTCCCCGTTACTGAAGCCTTTTTCAATAACGCAGTGTAACTGCATCGTCATTGGTTCACTCATAGACAAGTTGTTGAACCAATGACGGCGCGGCATAGCCGCTCGGCCTATGGCGACAAAGCCCGCGAATATTCCCGCCGAAATGGGCGGGGTAGCTATATAAGCAGGCGCGTCGCCATAGGATTTCAGGTCATTCGACTGAAGCGACGACACTGAAGCCGCAGCCTCGTGGCACGGCATGTAACGCAGTACTCGTTCCGTATCTCAGGGAACCGAGGTTACGTTAGTAACCGAGTACGTTCCCTTTCGATGCTTCACTCGTACTGCGTATGGGGAACGAATTCAACCGCGCCGTGCCACGGCAGGGAACGACTGGACTTGTCTTGGACACCGCGAGGGAACCAGAGGACAAGTGAGAAGGCTGGAGCCGTCGAACCCTTGTTACACTACTAAAAGGGGAGTTAACTCCCAGAGTGGCATGAAGCGGATCTCCATAGAGGCAGCTGGATCATAACGAGATGACCGAGCTTGTAAGGTCGGGACATCCAAATGATAAAAACTGACAAAAGTGGACGGCGAGGACCAGCCGGCTGCCTCACAGATGTCTTTAATCAAAACTCCACTAGACCAGGACCAAGAGGAAGCAATTCCTCTAGTGGAGTGGGCTCTAACTCCTATGGGGCAGTTGAGGCCCATAGAGGAGTAACAAAGAGTGATAGCATCGACTATCCGACACGCAAGACGTTGCTTTGAGACTGAAGACCCTTTGGTGCAGCCACCAAAGCAGATAAAGAGCTGATCGGATTGCCGGAAAGGCTGTGATCGCTCAACGTAGGTCCTTAATGCCCTGACGGGGCAGGCCAATTCCAGCTCTCGCTTGTCCGACGAGGGAGGAAGCACTGAGAGGGAAATGACCCGTGCTCTGAATGGAGTCAAGACCACCTTAGGGACGTAGCCATGCCTAGGTTTCAAAACGACTTTGGAGTCGTTGGGCCCGAACTCAAGGCATGCAGGGCTCACGGAGAGGGCCTGCAAGTCACCAACTCGCTTAACCGATGCTAGTGCAAGTAGCAGAGCGGTTTTGAGCGTCAGGGGCCTGAGGTCAGCTGAACGCAGTGGCTCAAAGGGAGGCCCTTTAAGAGCTCTGAGGACCAAAGAGAGGTCCCAGGTGGGAACAGTGAGAGGACGAGGAGGATTTAATCGCCTAGAACCTCTCAAGAAACGCACCAGGAGGTTGTTGTTTCGTCCCACTGACTGGCCAGCAATAGGAGCGTGAAACGCTGCAATGGCTGCTACGTAAACTTTGAGCGTTGAAGGTGTGAAACCCAGACTCAAACGCTCCTGGAGAAAAGACAGTATCGGAGATACGTCACACTCCACTGGGTCTATGTTGCGTGTAGAACACCAGTCAGCAAAGACCGACCATTTCTGGGCGTAGAGGCGTCTCGTGGACGGAGCTCTCGCCTGAGAAATGGTATTCAGCACCTCCCTGGGGAGGTTAGCAGGCTCCCGTCGAGGGACCAGAGGTGCAGAGCCCAGAGTTCTGGCTGGGGATGCCAAATCGTCCTGTTCGCCTGAGAGAGGAGGTCCCGTCTCAGGGGATCGGCCACGGGGCTTTCGTGGAAAGCCTGAACAGCTCTGAGGACCAAACTTGGCTCCTCTAGAGCAGGGCCACCAGGAGGACTCTGTGCTTGTCTTCCCTGATTAATCTGATGATCTGCAAGATCAGAGCAATCGGGGAAAAGCGTAAAGGAGGGTGCTGGGCCAGACGTGAGCCAGCGCAATGTCCTCCTTCGAGAAATAAATTGGGCAGTGAGAGTTGTCTTCTGAGGCGAAGAGGTCTACCTCTGCCTTCCCGAAGAACTCCCAGATCGTGAGAACTGTCTGGGGGTGGAGCATCCACTCGTCTGAGGGACATTGCTCCGGGATAGCATATCTGCTCCCAAGTTTGTTCTCCCGGTTGTGTGAGTCACTCTGAGCGACTTAAACCTTGGTAATGCCCATTCCAGAAGACGCTTCGCCAGAGCGCATAAGCGGCTGGACGAAAGACCACCCTGGTGATTTATGTATGACACCATTGTCATGCTGTCCGACTGGACTTAAGACGTTGCGTCCCGTCAGGTGTGTCTAAAAGGCGCGAAGGGCTCGAATCACTGCCAACATCGAGGCAGTTGATGTGCAGATGGCTTCTTCATGAGACCACGAGCCGAAGGCCGGTCTGCCCTTGCAAAGAGCACCCCAACCTGTGTTGGGTGCATCTGTTGAGAGCACCGTTCTTCTGAACACCGCCTATAGGGGTACACCTTGACTGAACCATACAGGGTTCATCCAGGGTTTCAGAGCTGTCTAACAGGCCTGATTGACCCGAAACGCAGGCGGCCGTGCCGCCAGGCGTGAGGAGGGACCCGGAACTTCAACCAGTATTGCAAAGGCCGCATCCGTAAGAAGGCAGAGCTGCAGAATCGGGAAGGCGGAAGCCATCAGCCCTAGCATTCTCTGGAAGTACTTCAGAGGAGACAGGCTCTGTTCCTGACCAATGCCGCGAGCTGCTGAATGGCCAGAGCGTGCTCTGGCGATACTACAGCCGTCATACGGGCTGAGTCGAAGACTGCACCCAGGAACATTATACGTTAGCTGGGGAGCAGTGAGCTCTTGGCAAAGTTGACCCTGAGACCCAGACACTCCATGTGGCTGAGTAGCACGGATCTGTGATGCTCCAGCTCAGCTCGTGACTGGGCTAGGATGAGCCAGTCGTCGAGAAAATTGAGAACCCGGATTCCCAACTGTCTCAGTGAGGAAAGCGCCACGTTCACGCACTTGGTAAAAGTGCGAGGAGCTAGGGACAACCCGAATGGAAGGACCAAATATTGGCAAGCCACGCCTTCAAATGCGAATCTCAAGAATCGCCTGAGATGGGAGGCTATCTGGATGTGAAAGTATGCATTTTTCAGGGTCCAGCAAGCAGAACCAGTCCCCGGGGCAAACCTGCGCGAGGATCTGCTTCAGCGTTAACATCTTGAACTTCCATCTCATGAGGGAAAGGTTCAGGAGTCTGAGGTCTAAGATGGATCTAAGACCGCCATCACTCTAGGGAATGAGGAAGTAATGGCTGTAAATCGCTCTCTGAGGGGAGACCATTTCTATAGGCCCCTTCTCGAACAGAGACATCACTTCGGCTCGGAGGACGTGAGCGTCGTCCGTGTTTACTGAAGTGGGAAGCACCCCGCAAAAAACGCAGGGGTCTGCGAGCAAACTGGAGCGAGTAGCCTTGAGATATTATCCCCAGAACCCACTTGATACTCCGGGGATGGCCTGCCAGGCCCGCGTGACAAGGGGTTGAATGGTGCCGGTTGGCGGGCCGCTGGAAGGGGGCCTGCATACCGGCTAGTTTTTAGAAATGCTCATGCATCCTCATGAACGTGGCTTGCGGGGTGAAACCGGCAAACGACACGCTGAGAAACTCAGTAAACAGATATATGCTTCTTGGAAAAATATACATGTGTCCCACCTGAGTCAGGGGAGAGCATCAAGATATATTCCACAGAGCGGTGTCGGAAGTGAGACCGCTCTACCTCAATGAACATGGCTTGCAGGGCAGAGCCAGCAAGTCACATGAACAGAGGTCCAGCATAATGAGCATGTTAGTTCCACCAAGCACAAGTGAGCATTGAGCTCGCTTTCAGTGAGCGCATACATCCTCATGAACGTGGCTTGCAGGGGCAGGGCCGGCAAACGACACGCAGAGAGACTGGAATAATATGCTACATCAACTGATATGCTGAATATAAATAACATAGGTCTCACCTAAGACAGGTGAGAGTGTCGTTATATTTCTCAAAGGACGCTTGCAGGGCAGAACCGGCAAGCAACGCGCTGAGAAATTCAGCAAACTCGGCAGAAATACGCTGTATCAACTGTATATATACACATATATATATATATATATATATATAACATATGTCTCACCCGAGACGGGGGAGAGCGACATGTTATATTTCTCAATGAAGCGGCTTGCGGGGCAGAACCGGCAAGCAACGCATAGAAAAACTACAGAATCAGCTCCATTAATACAGTATAAAAACATGTTTCTCGCCCGAGTCGGGGGAGAAGGTCACGTTATATTTCTCAATCGACGCGGCTTGCGGGGCGGAACCGAGCGAGCGACGCGCATTGAGATAAGGAAAAATACACTCACACAAATAGAAAATGTATCATGAGTCTCGCCTAAGTCAAGAGCATCATGTCAAATTCAGCTGAGAGATTGTTAACTTCTGCAAAAATCTGCTATATAAACTGAATGTTTATAACATGGGAGTCACCCAAGAGGGGGAAAAGTGACATGTTATATTTCTCAAACGCGGCTCGCGGGCAGAACCGGCGAACAACGCATAGAGAAGACTGAGTGCATACAGCAGAAAGATGCTCCATTAAATTAAGCATATAACATGTTTCTCACCCAAGCTAGGGAAGAAAGACATGTCATATATCTGAATTAACGCGGCTCGCGGGGGAGGGACCGGCGAGCGACGCACATAGGGAGAAATAAACTCACTCAGATAGAAAATGTATCACGAGTCTCGCCTAAGTCAGGGGAGAGTATCATGTCAAATTGAGCTGAGAGGGCGAGAGCTCGCATCCTCAACGAGCGCGGTTTGCGGGGGAGGACCCGGCAAATAACGCGTTCGGAGACGGCATTTGAAGCAAACGCCAGCAAGAAAGTAGAAAAATAAGCTCTGTACTCACCTGACGGAAGACGGCAGGGAATAAGCTGAATGCTCTCAGATGCTGAAGGCGGCACGAGGGCGGCGCGGTGAACAGCTGCTAGAGAACGAAGATCCGCGGAGCGATTGGCTCTGCATGTGCCACAGTTGTGGCGCGGCATTGAGGCAACGCCGCCGCCATGAAAACGGCGATTGTAGCTCTTTTAGAGCAGCGAGAGCCGCTGGGAAAGCTCTTTTAGAAAGCGGCGTTAAGCCGCGGGGAAAAGCTCTTTGAACGGCGCCGGATGGCGGCAGGAGACGCGCTGAGAGGCGGCCGGAAGCGGGAAGCGGGGCGGCTCGGAGCGGCGCTCGAAGCGGCAGTCTGCGAGGGCGCCGGCGCTGTCTTCGTTCGGCGGTCTCAGCTCAGTCCGCTGCGGGAGCCTCTTCAACGGCGGCGAGAACTTCTCCCAGGCGAGCTTCTTCCAGGCGGCGAAGGCTTCAGCCGGAGATCAGCGAAGAGTGATATGAAGTCGTCGCTGAAGGAGAGAGAACTGAAATCCTATGGCGACGCGCCTGCTTATATAGCTACCCCGCCCATTTCGGCGGGAATATTCGCGGGCTTTGTCGCCATAGGCCGAGCGGCTATGCCGCGCCGTCATTGGTTCAACAACTTGTCTATGAGTGAACCAATGACGATGCAGTTACACTGCGTTATTGAAAAAGGCTTCAGTAACGGGGAAAAAGGAGACCTTTCCCCATACGCAGTACGAGTGAAGTATCGAAAGGGAACGGAGGGATTTTCCCCGCTGTTTTGACTACTTTACACATTTTATAAACTCGTCACGAGTTTCCAGCTGGCCAAAATACCATCACATGCAGGCTACGGACAACTACACACACACAACGAGCGCATTTACCTCAGAAAACAGCATTGTTTTGGATGTCTCAAAATAGGCAATACGTCATAAAATCCGACCAATCACGTTGTGAATGAATCCCTATGCCTGAAGGTTCGGTATCTTTTGGTTCAGTGATAAAATTGCCAATCTGAACGCTAATCGGACCAGGACTAAATGTTTTTTTTTTTTTTTTTGGTCCGGACCAAATGAACCAACCGAACTACAAGTGTGAACGCACCCTTAGGATCATATTCATATTTTTCATAAACATATACTCTAGTGTTGAGTAACAAAAAATGCCAATAACTGAACTATATAACAGTCACTATAGGCTGTTTCCAGCCTTTTTTTTTTTTTTTTTTTTTTTTTCTCCCGAAAAGTAGAGTTGTAATGTAACAAGACAGTATTTGCTGCCTTTTGTCACATTAATGTAATGTTTCATCAAGTCCCTGCACAAAGTTTTAGGGGGGTTTTCTTCTACTTTTAGCAAAACTAATGTAGCATAACAACATTAGTTATATAAATTAGGCGTGTGTCTCAATCAGCTCCCTAGTTCAGCAGTCAGGGCACTGATCAGGGAGTTGCCCATTTTAAGGGCTGTCTCATTCGCAGAATCCTTCCAGTGCACTGAAATGTCCGCTCCCTAAATAGTCCCACAATGCACCGTGAAAACCAGGGAGCTTTGATGCTCACAATGTTCCCTTAATGAAAGTTCGGAAGCGCGAAACATAAATCACGTGAGCCGACTCACATTAAAACATTAAAAAAATCCCCAGTAGCCTAACATTAAAAAAATAATAATAATAATGTCAGAAAGATATCAGTTCTGCTGTTGTTTATAAATACCAGTAGTGATGTTGTACAATGAGGACATTGTCATGTCGCCGGAAATAGTATCATCAGTGTCTCAATGTATATAGTGAGCCAGGGTCCTTACTGTCCTTAACAGTGCCCGAATTTGTGTACAAAATATACTGATTCACAACTTAGGGAGCTGATTGAGATACACTCTAAGTGTAGGCTAAGTCCAATGTTAGCATGTATGCTAGTCGGTTTAGTGCTGTCAGTCAACATCAAAAACCCTCATAGAGCTAGCTGAAATAATAAATTGTCATTTAATAACTAACAAAATTGTCACTAAAATAGGTTAAATAATAGCTAGCTTTCTGTTAGCTTGTAGTAACTACCTAGCTTCTAGCTTAGCTAATTCCAGTTTCAAAGTAGCTTCCACATCCCTGCAAAAGCCAAAAAAGTAAGAATGAGATGAAGGAAGACAAAACATCACTTCACAAAAACATTAGATAAGCGATAAACATTGACCTTTTCAAGAGGAATACAGTCCTTGTAGGCAAGGTTAACAGATGGGAAAAGTATTTAATTCAAATTCCATCTGCTTTGGTGTTTACAACAGTCATTCCTCCTTTACCCCAGCCATTCGCTCATTCTCTATTCTGCCTCAAATCATCCATAACATCCCCATTGTGTTTTCATTTCCTTTAAAGCCCTTAACCTGCTTCTAAATGTGTTATAAATAATTGATCAGCCCAAGGGAAACTATTCTAAGTGCACCCATGGGAACCGGGTCAATAAATCTGGCAGGCAACAATGCAGCCGAATGATTCACAACATGGCGAGTAAAACGTGATGTGGCAAGTTGCTGACCACAAGGCTACCACACCCAAGGGATTGGGAGTGGAATGCTCCCATCTAATGAAGCTTCAGGCCTCAAGACAACATTTGTTGTTCATTTTGCCACCCGTGACCACCATTTTGAAAGTAAATCTATGACTGCGTTTACACTGGCACAAAAAAATCATTTTTTTTCTCACATCTGACACAGATTTGAGACACAGACACTGATTTTTCCGCATCCGATCTCAGCCACTTCCAAATGAGGTTTTAAATCAGATACATATCTGATATCTGGACATCCGACCTACATCTAAACACGCATATCTGATTCCCCTTGGAATTCCAAGCCATCACAAGGCTTGGGCAACACATTTGCCCACAAAGATAGCTTTTAATGTTGTGTTATGAAGCAGACTATATCTATCTAGATATCTTTTCCTAGAGAGAAATTGTGTGCACACACACATTCAGCAGCTGGTTTTCATCCTATGCCTGGTTCATTTAAAAGAAAAATAAGCTGCACTACTGAAAGCTACATTATATTTTTTTACTTCATCAATGAGGTGATAACTTCAGTGTTTATTATTATTATTATTAAACCAAAAGCTTCACTTCAGAATTCTAGATTGAACAAGATTCTAGATCTGCAAAACATCCATGTAACGTATCCATTCTGGCAGGTAATCATGGCCACTCGACGTGAAATATATAAATCATTTTAATAGAACGGCCATTCAGAACCTGAGGGTCTACCATGTGCATAGTAAAGCTATCAATGTCAATCATTTTTGGCAGGAATTAATGTATAGATATCGGATACCAGTCACTTCTAAAGTGAATGTAAACAGATATGCCAAGAAAAAATGGATATGGTCAAAAGATCGGATCTGTGCATTAAGACTTGCAGTGTAAACACAGCCTATGAAACATATTTAGCTGATCTTCACTGGGAAAACCAGTGTTGTCCGAATATAGCTTATGCATGCATTTATTCTGTCATCTCTGTGTATGTTATTGAGGACCACATGAAATATGTGATGCAGATTTGCATACACAGCCCACAACTGGCCAAAAATAGCGCATTTGAATTGCATAATGTTGTGGCCAATCATTAAGCTGCCTCTTGGATGCAGAGGCACGTTGGGATGCTTTAAAAAGCCGTTGCAGAACAATGGAAGGCTGGCTTTTCTCATCAAAAGCCTGAATAGCGAGAGAGGAAAATAATCACTGTTATTAACGGTGCGCTTTCATTTCTAGGGAGTCTTTAATGAGGTTGGCTAAATTTTCCTACAACACCTCCTTGCGTCATTCAGGTAGAGGAAGCTTTCATTGTGTTGATGAAGCATTTTTTTTTTTTTTTTTTTTTTTTTTCTGTCCTGTCTTTGCATTTTGTTTGGTCACTAATAACTCATCCATCCATGTCTAAAATATATATTTCTGAAGAAAACGCAAATAGTGTTTATCAGACCGCGTGATACTGCCATGATGCTAGGGTATTCTTCGTGGTTGCATTGGTGTTGCCAATTTTTTAATGGGTTGTTATGCATTTGTTAGGTGTTCTAGGTGGTTGCTAAGCAATAGATAATGTATTCTTGGTAGTTGCTAGGGCATTGCTATGACGTTCCAAGTGGTTGCTAAGCAATAGATAAGGTGTTCTGAGTGGTTCTGGGTGGCTTTTAATGAGCTGCTAGCAGTGGACAAGGTGTTCTGGGTGGTTGCTAGCTTGTGTCTATAAAGTTGTCAAAGTGTTCTGTGTGGTTTCTAAGGAGTTGCTATGGTGTTTCTAAGGTGTTCTGAATGGTTTTCAACAGGTTCCTATGCAATTTCTAGGGTGTTCTTGGTATTTTATTTTTTGTTTGTTTGTTTTGTTTTTGTGTTTTTTAGCAGTAAATAAGGTGATCTGGGTGGCTGCTAGTGTGTTGCTATAAAGTTGTCAAGGTGTTCTGCGTGGTTGCTAGGGTGTTGCTAAGGTGTTCTGAGTGGCTTTTAATAAGGTGCTTAGCAGTAGTTAAGGTGTTCTGGGTTGCTGTTAGGCCATTGCTATAAAGTTGTCAAGTTGTTCTGGGTGGTTGCTAGGGTGCTGCTATGATGTTGTTAAGGTGTTCTGAGTTGTTTTTAACAGGTTCCTATGCAATTGCTAAGTTGTTCTTGGTGTTTTTAATGAGGTACGTAGTAGATAAGGTGTTCTGGGCTGCTGTTAGGCCACTGCTATAAAGTTGTCAAGGTGTTCTGAGAGGATTTTAACATGTTGCAATAAAATTTCTAGTTTCCTAAGCAGTTGTTAAGATTTTCTAAACTCTTTGTTGTGAGTGGTTGGTAGAGCATTGCTATGTGGGTTCAGAGTGTTTTTTACCATTGGTACTATGCATTGCTTGTGTATTCTGGGTGGTGGCTATGCAGTTGTTAAGGTGTTCTGAGTGATTTTTAATGAGTTGCTGGTGTTGTGGGTGGTTGGTAGGGCATTGCTATGTGGTTTCTAAAGTGTTCAGATGTTTTTTTGTTGTTGTTGTTGTTGTTGTTTGTACTTCTGTGCATTTTTTGGCTTCTAATTGGTTGCTATGCAGTTGCTAAGGTGTTCTAAGTAGTTTGCAACAAGTTGGTATTTAGTTTCTAGGGTGTCATGTGAGTTGCTATCACATTGCTACAATATGTGGTTGCTAGCATGTTGCTATGCAGTCACTATGGTGTTCTGGGTGATTTTTAATGAGCTGCTATGCATTTCAGTGTTCTGAGTGTAGTTTAGATGATGTGCCAGTTGATAAGGTGTTTTTGGGTGGTTGCTAGGACATTGCAATGAGGTTGCTGGTGTTCTTAGTGGGTTTTAAATTTGCTATGCATCCACATCTCCATTTATTTTCATATAAATACATATTAAAATCATAAGTCTGATCACATAGAAAACAAATAGCATTCCTCGCCTCAATAAGCCTCATGATTTGGTGTCCCTATGTGTTCTTCACACAAATCACTAGCATTAAGTATGACTAATAGTAATAGTGAAGCTTCGCTAGCTGTATTAAAACAAAAAGCTCAAATCCCACCAATCTTAATCTCATGAAATCCTGTTTTCATTTATATATTATTTTTTAATATAAAATATCCTTGCTGCCTCACACCTTATCTCTATATTCTAACAGATATTCAGCAAACCATTCAGCAGATAATATTTTACTACATGGTGCATTATGACAGCCTCAAAACACATTTACATGTCACAGACTGAACTTTTTAACTGAACATCATCTTAAACAGATGGAATAACTCAATTCTCTTTCCTAAAATACTTTAAAACAGGCAAAACAAATCCTTCATGCTTCTCTAGATGTTTAATTTAACCTTTAAGGCAATGCTGTCTTACATACATTACATGCCAGCCCCATGGGTTTGTGGGTAATCCCTAAACAAGCCATGATTGCAGCAAATGCTTCTGATTGGATAAAACAATCCTTATCAGACAAGTAACAGCACTTCCCTCGTGTTTAGTTTATGTACAAAGTCTGCTTGTCAAAACATGCCCTTTTAGTCATGAAAATATGAATAAAATTAGTTGGATATACCTCACATTTTTGTCCGTGTTTCATAAGGTTGCAAATCAATGACTCATAAATGCAAAATGGAGAGAAAAGTGGTTTTGGATTTATTCACATTTCAGTGGTCTGAAGCCTTGAAATGTCAGAAAAAAAAAAAAAAAAAAAAAACAAAGTTATTTCCACATCTGGAAAAGTGAAGATGAATTAATTAAAATCTATGCTCAGCTCTAAAATATTTAAATCCAGTAAAATATTTAAACATTCTTAAAACAAGAAGATTTACTTTAAAAGCAAAAGAGTGGGTAGAAAATATTTTCCCTTTTGGATTTTTAATTTATATATATATAATATATATATATATATATATATATATATATATATATATATATATATATATATATATTAATTATTTTATTTAATCATAAACCATATACATATTGTGATATTTTAAAACATTTTTGAAAATATCGAATTATACAAATTCACTGCCATCTTATAAAATACTTTAATTTCTTGTGAGGTCACGTTGGATGAACCAATCAGAATCAAGTATTTCAGGCTGCTGTGTAAAAAAGTGTTAAAACTACCATTCAGTACCATTTAGCATCTTTTTTACCCAAGCAAGCAGAAAATAACATCCTTCCTCTCAGCATTCAAACGGCCTCTTAAGTCAAACATAAAATTTCATGTCTGTCTGGATTTCAGTGCTGTAAATGCATAAAATAATAACTATTCTCCTTCATAAAACTGTAAATTCCTTGTAGCCTGTCATGAAACATACATAAGCCCTTAATAACCTCTCAAAGGTTTCGTGGTGCAAGCATAATTTTACAATGAGATGGCATTTTAGGATTTCTTCTTTAATGCACTAAATGTCAAATAATTCACTGAAACTGCTAGTTGTTTATTATTGACAATCACTCTCAGGCAATTCTCAGGCAATAATCTCGCAGTTATGCTTCTACAAAAAGCTAGTATTTGCAGGATAAGGTCATACTGGAGGTACTGTACACGGCCAGTAGCTGCCTGGTACCGCATTCCCCCCTGGGACTCTAATGTCTTAACAAAGAGATCATGACGAATATCCAACACTAAGTGCTGAGTCTACACTGACCTGAGAGCTGCTTTCCTCTAAGGCAGGAGTTTATCTCCTCCTCTGAGGTTAGTAGAGCATCATGGGCTGCTTACAGACCTACGGTCCGCTTGATATTTGAGATTGTTGCTATTCTGAGCTTGGAGACATGGAGACACTGCACAGAAGATGAGATGAGGGAGATTTAGACTTGACTGAGAATGAGAAAACCCATACAAATTGTTCTTTGTGTTTCTTGAACTATGAAGAGTAGTCCATGATTTTTAATAAGAATCTGGGTCAGGGAACATTTTATCATGCCATCATCATTAAAATAATAATTACTACAGGTTTATAACTAAGCTAATATACTAATCTAAAATAGTGAAATAAATATAAGCTATTTCAATATGTATATTATGAAAATCTTCTGTGATTCCATGTGATCTCATGGCAATTCGTAACTACTTACTGTTTTGGTGGCTGATTCATATGAATAGGTACAATCTTATTTGTATGTTTTCAGACATCTGTATCTGTTTACACCCCAGTGACAGGTATGTTGGGGTGGGGTTGGGTGATTGTTCATTATTACTATTTAAAAAAATAATAATAATAAAATGAATAAAAAAATTGTCACCTCATAAAATAGTTATGTTTTCCTGCAAAAGTGCCTTTTAAAAAGTATTTAATCCACAAGTCTCATAGTTGAAGAAATGCCTTCCAGTTTTTTAGAATTATGTTTTTCTGTTCCTTGCTGTGTTTCTCTCTACTTCACAAGGTCAAATAAAAAAGCACTGTTGCTGACAGATTTTCACTCTGATGTTTAAAGTAAGACAGTGTGGAAGGTTAAACGTGTCTATCATGACAAATCAGACTTTATATGTTCTGAGCATAAGTTTAGAACAATGTGCTGACACAATAATGCATTTGTCATGAAACAAAAGTTGAAAATAGCTTTGACATGCTCTTCTTCTGTTCCAAAGAAGACTTAGCAGGTATTTACTGAATGTATTAAGCCTGATACATGCACCATGCAATTCAGAATGCAACGCAAGTATGTTGCATTCTCAGTAGTGCCACAAGAGGCACTATAGTGAAAATTAGCATAAACATCTACATCAGTTTTCTCTTTCAGATCAATTATGGTCAACAGTTGGATGAGAATCTAGCTCAGAAATCTACGCTACTTGGTACGATAATAATTAGTTAACTAAACCATAAAGTTACCGTTACAGTAATACTAAATCTAAATCTTGACCCTTTGGGAAATCACCTATTTAAAAAAAAACTAACAAAAAAACCCCAGAGGAGAGTCCACTGGCAAAAAGAGAAAGCAACAGAGTTCGTAATAAAACAAGAATCAACATTGGCTTGGCTTTTCAGAGATGGTGAGAACTGAGGTATTTTAAATGTTGTGATGGAGATGGTGTTTTTATTACTCAACAGGTGAGTAAGATATTTTATTGAACAGAAAAATTGCCATATGTAGCTCTCTAACTGAGTTCATTGTAAAGCATTATCTATTGTGAAGGGTCTTTTCATTATGATTGTTTCGGCATTGTGCTGGAATTTATTTTCAAAGAAGTACAGTGTCTATTAATGGGTTTAGACCGCGTATCCACCAACTGAAAAACTGTGTTTTCAACTGAAAAAAAAAAACACTGTGCTGCTGAAGCGCTCTCAAGCGCTCACAGATAGGCATTTTAAGCAGAGCACCTAGCGTTTTCAGCTGGCTAAAAACGCTAGGCACTCTGCTTAAAATGCCTATCTGTGAGCGCTTGAGAGCGCTTCAGCAGCACAGTGTTTTTTTCAGTTGAGACGCTTTGCTGCTATGATACAGAATATCCGCGCCACTGTTACTTACAACTGATTTTGCAGGTAATTTGTTTCAGACTTTAAATGTCGATACACTTGCTATGCTCGGAGACCAGCAATATTAATTCGTCGTCCATTTTGTTTCGTTCTGTGCTTGTTGATGTTGTTGTACAGCAAGAATGTTGTGACAGTTGGTCGGTGTTGTATTTGTCTCGCCCTTCCCCCACTCTGATTGGACGGCTGACTAAAAAGTGACAGCGATAAGCGCAGTGTTTTACTCAAAGTTGAACATTCTTCAACTCGAGGTGACCGGTAAAAAACATTGAGCTCTCAGCGCTTGAGCATGAAAAAGATGCTCAGCACCTCGTTACGCTCCTGGTGTTTAGAAAAATGTGGCGCTCCCATTGAAAACAATTGGAAAAGTACACTAGCCGCTGGAAAAAACGCTTTAGTGGACACACAGCCTTAGTGACAGTAAAGTCTTCAGCTAGTCAGCTTGAGATCCTTTCTGTCTAAACTGGTTATATCAATTAACCCTAGTAGTGAATGTTTTATGAGCAGTAGGATAACCATATGCATCTGCACAGTCACACAGAGCCGAAGCACAACCAAAATGCATGCAGTTTTGTTTTTTAACTGCTAGAGGGACAAAAGTTACATAATGTACCTTTAAAATATGGTAAAACCAAGGTTCTTTTCGTGAGTGACATGATAGCATAAAGAGTACGTTGTCAGGTGTACGTGTGTGTCTGTTTTAATTTTGCTAGGCTATGGCTCAATACACAAGAGTAATTTCTCACCTGGCATTAACTGTATGACTGACTGACTCAGTAAATTCAGATCTGGGTAATAAGCTGCCTAATGAACCCATATTTAAACCCAGCATACTTAATAAGGCTGAGGAAAATAGTCAACCTCAAAGTTTTTAAGTGATAAGATCATAAGTGATAGTGTGCTCAATATAAAGAATTCTGACATTGTTTAGGCTACTCACCCATCTAAAACCATTTGAAAGTGTTCATGGTACATTGTTCACTGATAAGAGATCTTCCAAATCTCAATCACACTTGTGTTTAGTTCAAACATTTTAAGAATTTAGTCACTGGTGCCAAATATTGTTGGGTTTTGTGTTTGTTTTAAAAAATGCAGTATGCTAATTTGAATCTGAATTTACTGTTCTTACCATAGTAAGTACAAGTAATGACTACGTCACCGTAAAATGTAGTGTTACCAAATAGTATGAATTCATGAGACTTATATAGCATGTGAATCATATGGACTATTTTTCTTATTCATTAATAGTGCTGTTTTTCCTATTTGTCCTTGATGTTCATGGTAGTTGCATGAATGGAAAAGACGGGGTTAAACATACTTGAAAAGAATTTCATTGTCTTTCAACCATACAGGTTTGGAACGACATGAAGGAGAGGATTTTTTATCTTTGAATGCTCCATTCCTTTAATGCTAAACCCTGAAAACCAAATAAAGCTGCTAAACTTATAAAAAGATTACAGAAAATGTGCATATCAGTTAATTTGTAGCATTTACAATGCTTCAGATATCCGTTCTCAGTGCTGGGAATACCACTGGAGCTGTTATTGATAACAAATTGTGATTTAATATCTGTAACACCGCCAGCCAGGTGATCCGAGAGCTGTTGGCTCTTATGCACCGTCTAATGTTGATCCAAATCACTGTGGTGGGTATAGTCAGTCTCTTTGTAGTTGTCTCTTTGCTTGTTCTCCCTCCTACCATCTTTTTTCTCCTGCCAGACACCCATCTCTCCTGCAATATTCTCACCTCCATTTATTTTTACGCCACAGTTTAAGCACCTGTAATTCGAGCCAGGAGACAGCTGCAAGTGCCGGCCGCCTTGTCCAAATACGTAGGGCCGAATAAAATTAGCCAGCGCCTGCTATGCCAAAGAGACACCAGGGATCTGTGTGTTGGTCCTTGTGAGCAACCGAATCCCAAAAACTAATCCTAGATCAGATTTGACATCACGATGTAGTGATGAAGATTTGGCGAGGATTTGATGAGACTGATTTGAGACCTGTCAGATACGGGAATGGTAAACACAAGACCACACAGAGAGAAGAGGGTGTTATGGATGAAAGGCACCTGGTGTCATTTTCCACTGTCTGACACGCACACCACAGGGGGACAACTTGATTACATTATGGGGTGTGGTGGTCCAGTCTCATGTTTTCCTTCACAAGGAAACATACAGTATCTCTTTAAAACTGAGCAAGACCTCCTGACGGAACACCACAGATTGACGCTATACCTGCGACGCAAACCTATGACAAACCCCTCCAGGCATGTCTCAAAGTAATGTAATCATTTCTGCAGAGAACCTGCCTTCATAATTCTACTTAATCTTACAGCACAACACCCTGTGGATTATTGGACAATTTGACAAGGTTTGCTTGCCAGTGATGAGTTTCTGGATGAAATTTGAAAATTTCATTTTCAATTTAGCAGAACAAAAGCCAGCCATAGAAACATGTCTCTGAAGCATCAGGCCAGACTTTTAATGAATGCCTTCAAAATGATGACTCAAACAGACATCCTTGGCCTGTCTTGGTTGTTACAATGCACTTTTTTTTTCTTTCTTTTCTTTTTATGCTATCTTTTATGCTAGTTTGTTATGTTGTTCAGAAAGAATGTGACCCCCCCCCCCCCAAAAAAAAAAAAACATAAATAAAATTGTATATATATATATATATACAATTTACTCATTACTCATTTGTGTTCCCAAAATCCCTTATGTTGTTCCAAACATGTATGGCTTTTTTAGATTTCTGCAGAACACAAAAGAATATATTTTGAAGTACAATTAAACGGTTTTAGCCCATACAATGAAAGGGATCCAAAACACTGAACCCCAATGAATGTGTCCAATCCTGCTCCTAGAGGATTTGGAGTTTAGCTCCAACCTGCCCAAATACACCTACCTGGAAGTTTCCTGAAGACCTTGATTAGCTGGTTCAAGTCTGATTAATTAAGCTTAAAGCTACAGGAAGCTATTTATTTATTTATTATATATCTAAAAACATACTCTACACAAGTACATAAACACATGCTTGTCAAATATATAAACAAAAAATGAAAAAAATAAAAATAAAAATACAATTAAATTTTTCTTGTTGCCACTTTCTCAAATGTGTCAAGGAAATTTAATGCAATTAAAAGGGTTAGTTTATCCAAAAATGAAATTTATGTCATCATGTCGTTCCAAACATGTAAGACCTTCGTTCATTTCCGGAACACAAATTAAGATACATTTGGTGAAATTGAAGAGGTTTTTTTTATCCTCAATAAAAAGCAATGAAATTACCACATTCATGGTCCAGAAAAGTAGTAAAAACATGGTTAAAACAATCAACGTGACTACAGTGGTTCCTTAATGTTATGAATCAACGAGAATACTTTTTGTGCACAAAATAAAAAAAAATAAAAAAATAACGACTTTATTTTACAAATTTGTAATTCATTCTCCTACACCAGGGATGGACAACTCCGGTCCTGGAGGGCCAGTGTCCTGCAGAGTTTATCTCCATCCCTGATAAAAACTCACTTGCCTATAACTTTCTACTAATCCTAAAGACCTTGATTAGCTGGTTCAGGTGTGTTTGATTAGGGTTGGAGCTAAACTCTGCTGGATACTGTCCCTCCAGGACCGGAGTTGTCCATCCCTGTCCTACACTATTTGCAGCACTTCCAGGTTCTACATCAGAACGCCGGCTCAGTACGCTGAGCAGCACGACGCATGCTGACGCAGGAGCATCGCACTCAGCCACCATTTGAAGTAAACACGGAAGCGATGAACTTGCGTCAACTGCGTACAAGACTGACAGGGGAGAGATGGATTTGTTGATTAAATTGGTTATTGTTTTGTTTTTGCACACAAAAAAGTATTCTCCAAACTCGGTCCTGGAGGGAAACTGTCCAGAGTTTAGCTCCAACTTGCCTCAACACACCTGCCTGGAAGTTTCTAGTATGCCTAATTAGACCTTGATTAGCTGGTTCAGGTGTGTTTAATTGGGGTTGGAGCTGAACTCTGCAGGACAGTAACCCTCCAGGACCTCCGAGACCCCTGCTCTAGAGTTTCTGAAGAGATTCACTCTACTACGAAAATTTGAGATTTCTGTCACAAACTCACATTATACCTTAGCTTACTTGACTGGGTCCCTCACAAAAACAAAAAACTCTTCATCCCATCCTGAAGAGAAAGCTTCCATCCCCTGTACATCCCCTGTACCAGGGCTCTGAGTTTGTTTAATAATGTCACGTATCACGTGCCGCTGGTTTCACCTCATCTATGTGGGCCTGAGAGATAAAACGGCGTAGCATCTATCATGTTGCTGCTGATGTTTTGAAGCACACTAAAACGGAAATGTGACCACAAAGTTAATGAGCTTTAAAACTCTTTTAATAGTTCCAGTAATCTCACAGCTATTCACAGACAAGTGAGCTCAGAAAATGCCTCAGTGGGAAATATGTTGTGGAGGATTATATTCCTCCCCTGGCTGGATGAACTGGTGACCCAGAGGAAGAACAGGATAAGAATGTTCTAGGAAGGGCAGGAGGGAGTGTGTTTTTATAGTTGGTACACTGCTGAAACTGCATACCTGCAGACTTGGTTTATGCATTTTTCTCTGATAGAGGGGTGGGACGGACAGGTCCAATCTTGCAAACCAATCAGCAAACATGGTGGCAGCTACATTCTTTAGGTTTTATCGAAGCAAGAATTTCATATTTTGCAATAGATAAATATGGCATGTCTGTTAAATGAATACAGATTACTAGATGCCACAGCTGTGGCTTAGCACTAAAGGCCCGGGTATACTAAATTTACACATTCCGCTCTGTCTGGCGCACAGTTGAGTGCGCAAACCATTGAAAGTACACTCCACTGACCGTGAACACAGATGGACGCATTCGGTATGTGTGCGCTACCTAGTGGACCTTTTGTTTTTAAGCACTCAAATCACTTACACATGCACTGGTGCACAAGGATGCTGTGAACAGACATCGGTGGACTATGCTGGTGATGAAAATTACATCACGCGGACTGTCAGTGAGCCAGAGCGAAAGAATACTTTGGCTTAAACCTATGCTTTATGCATGGTGCCCTAATTTGTGTTTGGTTAAAGTTAGGACTTTGCAAGCCTGTTAACAAAGCACAAAGTTGCTCACCTTACAATGAGTCACTAAGACATGGTGCTCATGTGGGCCTTACTGGTTCGAATTTCGCTCAACTATTCCAAATTGTGTTGCTCAGCTCAATTCCTGTGCGCAAAAAAAATCACAATGGAATTTTTCCATACTTCGAAACTGGTTTGAACTTGCAATTATTTCTAATCTTGTTACCCTTATCATTTCTTGTCTTGTATCTTATGTATGATTTGCTAGATGACAGAGTGGCCTGGTGGTTTGTACACATATTAGTGCATATATTATGATACATTGAGCTGTGGTGCTTATGTGAGTTACATGGGTTTGAATCCAACTTGCAACATTTCCTTATCCTGTTCCCCTTTCTCTTGAATGTACCAGTAAATATAAGTGAAAAAACAAAATGTTTTCAATTTATGCAGTTATTTTTCCTTCCCAAGTGCATGATGGTCCTCTATTTCACCTCTGTGTCACATGCACTCTGCTCATTAGCTCACATACAGGAGAAAAAGAAAACAGGTAAGCTTCTCTAAGCTCTTCAGATGTCTGGAACTCTCCCAAGTCTGTTTTTCAGTGGTGATTTCCAGCCAAAGAGAGAAAAGCACTCAAAGTGAGTGCCAAATTTGTGGCCCATGAGAAGGCCAAAGCGTGTCAGTCTTACCCCCGCCACTGAGCAAACCGGAGTGTTTTTCCAAAGCTCTAGAAAGCCCAACCTCTGCCTTTGAACTTGCGTCTTGAAGGAAGATGCTTACTATCCCTCAAGGGAAGCTGATCGCAGAGCCCCCCCTGCGCTGGGCTACATGTATGGGGTTTGACTGGATTCATCTATGACACCGGCCCTGATCTTGCCTGTGGCAGCCAAATTGCTGGCTCTGAGCTCAGAGCCAGTAGAGGAAATTCTGGAGAAAAGCCCACCAGAGACCAGTGTGAGCGAGGACGCTGCACTTTTTCTCTGGCTGGACTGTTTATCTATCAAAGCATGGCAGGACGATGCTTCTACAGCCATGATTTGGTCCCAGGCTGCCTGAGGAAGGAGAGTGGCAAGGAGGGATTATCCTTGGCTGGATGGGAAGAACTGGTGTATTGATTTCTTTTGGGTGTATGTTTGCTTACTCATATTTTTGGATTTTATTATGTTTTTGCTTGGTTGCAGAAAGCAGGATGGTTGAGCTGAAGGTAAATTTAAGGCACTGGTTTCTTTGAACAGTCAATAGAGAGTAAATTTTCTTTTAATTAAAATTACACAGACAGACAGACAGATACACACATTTTATATATATATATATATATATATATATATATATATATATATATATATATATATATATATATATATATATATATATATTTGTCTTTATTATTAAATATTAATATTCATAATTATTTTATAGCTATCTGATATCCTGCTTGGTCAGCCACTAGTACGGAACCACAAAATCATGCAAGACGAAAGTCATGTAAAAAAAAAAAAAGAAAAGAAAAGTTACCTAACCTCTGATGGGGGGCCCATGTGTCACTGGTCACATATGTGTCCCACGTCAACAGGAAGTTATCCTGCTGATGTGCATCCACCCACACAGGTGGAGGTCTGGGTGGAATTCAATTAATATACACAACAGGGAGTCTCTCTAAACATCCCTGCAGATATGCCCTTCTTCCATTGCGTCAGACGAGTCACCTTGTTTGCTTTCAATTGAAACAAAGTGGGAACATCAGATCTATAAAGTGATTTCTGTGTACTGGCATTGGCGGTGTCAAATGGAACCACCTTTCCTCTCTGGGTACGGAGGGTAGCACTACTCTGTCGCACTTTTAGCAGGTCGACAAAAACATAAACAGAGATGACAGTGAAATGGAAAACTTGTTACTCAGCAGTGGAGTATTGGAACAGAGAAAAAAACTAAACTGCAAACTGTGACTTATTTCTGGTTGGGCAACCTCTCTGAGAGGGCAAAGTGCATATATATATATATATATATATATATATATATATATATATATATATATATATATATATATATATATATATATATATATATGTATATCTGTGTGTGTGTGTGTGTGTGTGTGTGACCCGTGCTAGCTAAATGAGTCTGAATACATACGGGCTAATTACAAGCTACAGGCAAATCAAGTCAAAAATGTCAATTTTGGTTGAATTTGAGGTTTTCACAAAAAGAGTTCATTAAGTTAATTTATTTGTATGTTTTCTGAGAGGAATACCTTTACTTTGTCCATGAAAATGCTGTTTTTCTCTGCTCGCTTCATCACTTGCGCTTCCCCTCAGCAACTTCCTCATTAGTCAAATTTTTGTATAACTTTAAAGTGTAGCATTCCAACTTTATGAATATTTATAGCACATTTTTGATAGCATGATTCTGAACCAATGAAATGTGATTTTAAAACTCATGTTGATGTAAACAAATCGATCTTCTCACGCTGACTAATAGATCCGAAGCGTGAGCACAAAGCGCCTCAGACAGCACGCGATGCCAATATACACATATAAACAGAATTACAGTACTTCAAAATATCGGAATAAAATATTTCCTATAGATATTTGGTTTTGATGAGGTGTGTGCCAAATTAGGTGTTACTTCCAGTTATTTTAAGGTATGGTTGCTAAGTGGTTTTGTTTTGGAACCTTCAGAAAACTTTAACTCGATTTTTCTCAGAACTGACTTTGCTGACTCTATCGACCTCAAACAGGTATAGCTCAGTGAATTTATATATATATATATGTATATATATATATATATATATATATATATATATATATATATATATATATATATATATATATATATATATATATATATATATATATATATATATATATATATTAGAAATTGCAAACACACACAAACACATTACATTTGTAAAATGCATGAAATCATTTGACGAGCATGTGTAAATATGTCCTCTATGGCCATATTGTTTAATCGTCACAATAACTCCAATAGCTCCAAGCTTCACCTATTTTTCTGCCATGCTACCTATTTTATTTTTTTTCTCTCAAGAAAGAGCGTTTTTCTGCTCAGCACTTTTTTAACGACTCTTGCAAGGCAGGGGCAATCGTGTGTTGCCAGACCAGGGCAGAAGAGTGATGTTCCATTATCTGCACGCAGCTGAGAAACGGATTTCTCTGTGGGAGCACGGCTTTGGAATGGGGCAGGAGGCTGAAATACGGTGACACCCTCAAGCAGGAAGCAGCTAAGCATGACAGGGGAGGTGGAGGGGAAGAAATACAGTGAATGCCTACCAGTGGGTGAGCAGCCAGGATGGCTTCATTGTTGAAGTGGGCATGGTATGAAACCACATAACAGGCTGCCCACAGTCATAGAGCTCAGCCAGTCATGCAAGCAAAATTGTTGCATTCCCCTGAGGATATTTGCATACATTCGCAAAAGCATTGAAATTTAGTTTTTCCTCCCACCTCAACATTTTTACAAGCAAACGCAAAAAGTTTCTTGGATGAACTGAAAAGTTTTGTGAGCGAACGAAAAGTTTCTCGGGGGAACGCAAAAGTTTTGCAATCGAACGTAAAGTTTCTCAGGGGAACACAAAAGTTTGGCAAGCGAATGTAAAGTTTCTCAGGGGAACACAGAAGTTTTGCAAGTGAACACAAAGTTTCTTGGGGGAATGCAGAAGTTTTGGGAGAGAACGCAAAATAAAAAAAATTGCAAGTGAACGCAAAGTTTCTCTGAGCAAATGCAAAAATTGCTTGGCGGAATGCAATATTTTTGCAAGCAAACGTAAATTTTCTCAGGGGCAATGGATTTTTTTTTTTTTTGCGAGAGAAAACAAGCATAATAAACGGGCAGTTGAAGAGCCTTTGCCATATTCATTGTGTGCGGATCCTTTTTCTACTTTTTGACAATAATATTCAAAATGTTAAAACATTATGTAAAAAATATGTAATATTGTGTTTATTTATTTTACATAAATTTACATAATTTATGTAACACTTGTTTGACTGAGTTAAATAACTCACTAGCAAAGCAGTTCAAAGGTGTTTAGCCAGTTAAGTTGGCTATATTATTAGATGTTATTTTGTGGGATTTAGTGAAAATGGCCAGATGGAAGAAGGTGTCCTCTGCAACCAGGGAGGATATAGTTATAATGACTAAATCTGGTCAGTCGGTTGGATCTCGCTCATGTGTAGGATGTGAATGGTCACAATGTCCACAGAATTATTTCAAAGCACAGTGAGACCACTAGTATGCAGAATGTAAAGTGCTGTGGTTGGTCAAGGAAGACTAGCGTGCAATTTGACAGGAGGATAAAAAAAACACCTGAATGTGGACCACCTCAAAACAGCTTCTAAAGACTTTGGTAAGACCACCAACCTCCAATTTCATCTTGAACTGTAAGTCAACGGCTACAAGAGGCTGGATTGAGAGGTTGTGTATCAGTAAAGAAACCATTTCTTAGTTTTATCTACTGCAAAAAAACATCCTTGCATTTGCCAAAGAACAGAATGATTGGATCATTGAAGATTGGAACCGTATTCTGCAGTCCGACAAGTCAAAAATTGAACAACCTAGCACTGGATGGTGTCAGGTCATTTTGTAGGAGACAACTGGAGTGTTTTAATACCAAATGCATACGTTTTGCCATTAAGCACAAAAGGAGAAACTTTTATTGGGGATGCATGTCTTGCTGGCACTTTGACCGATACTTGGGAATCCTGCTGAACACAATGTAGCAAAGTGAAGGATCTGTTTAGAGATCAAATGTGTATTTTTCAACATGGTAACGATCCCAAGCACATAGTGAATGCAACAAAGATGCACAAAATAAGTTTTTATGCTCAGCATTTTGAAGTCTTCAAGTGGTTTCCTCAGTCCCCTGACCTTAAACCCATTGAAAACCTTTAGGAAATAATAAACCTGAATTGTGATAAGTCATGCAGTTCTTCCAAAGAAGCTCAACTTTGGGAAGACCTCAAGGAGGATTGGAAAGAAGTTAAGCATGACACAAGACAAAGTTTAGTGAGTCAATGCCCAGGAGAATGGCTGCTGTAATCAAAGAACCAACACAATATTAATAACTGATTACATTGTAGTCAATGCCTGCTTTATTTCCTGTGACCTTTTTTTTTTTTTTTTTTTTTTTTTTGCATAATACAATAAAACCCATGTTTAATTATGTGCTGGAGTTTGCCTTTCTTGCCAAATATTTGTCATTTTCATACCTTAACCCTTAAATGCATACCTTGGGTCTTTAGTGACCCAGGACATCGTTCACTACCCTCCTCCTCATTCATTTTCAACCTTCTTGGTATTCCTCAATCAATTTATTATAAAGAATATAAAAAGAAAAAAAAAATCATAAAATTATAAAAGAATGCCTATTTTTGCGTTCATTTTGTGTAAAAATTGTATAGGGTCGCGAACGACCCGAGGTGTGTATGAGTGTACGTATATTTTTTCTGCACAACAATAATTGAATCTTAGATGACAGAAAAGGTGCAATTCACCTTTACTCCACAAGGTGGCAATATCCGATGCACAATGCTGAAGTGACGATTCGTTTAGACAGAAAACAAAATAATAAAACAAACATGAAATGGCTCAGCGATTTACTGCAGAGCAAGTACTGAACGCAATCAAATATGACTGTAACTGTCACTGGATGCATCTGGTGAAGCTGTTAGAGATCGAAATATTGATTTTGAAGATGTTGAAAATTATATAGTTTTGAGAATACATTTGAGATCACAAATGGGCTCATATTCGTGACCTCAAACATAAAAATAGCCTATTATTTGCTGAATTTACTGAGAAATGAGCTCTGACGAGGACAGTGATGAAGGCATAAAACATCTGCTCAAACTGAGCCCTTTCAAGCTCCAAAAGGTAACAAAATATGCTTTATTTTATTCTTCTGTAATTGTTACTCAAATATCAGAGGAGTTTTATATTATCACGACAGAATGATTGGCGAAACAGTCATGCATTTAAGGTTTAAGTTTAGTGTATTCTTCTTCCCAATATAATATACTCCTCATATTTTGATTGTTTAAAAGGTGTCATTAAAAGCAAATATTGTACAAATATCCCCTCCGGACATCTTCCTTATCCAGAAATATCCCTTTTGGCCACTACTGTACATGTACTAAAACAATTAAAATGTCAAAAAAGATTAAATTAACATAATGTCAATAAATAAGTAGTACAAGTACAAAAGAAACTCAGGTATTATGATGCAAATTTAAAAAGAAATGCACCGTTATTGAGTGTCCTGACTCTACAACATGTCAAGCATGTTCACTTATTTTGTCTTAATAAATGAAGTACAAAGGTGATATTAATATTGAGGTCACTGTGCGATAAAATATAAAGATTTAATTAGATACTCTAATCACCATGTTCTTGACTTCCCATGTCTCTCTTCACAACCGTGCTGGAGTTACACACTCCCCTGATACTCATTTAGCGGCAGTAATACAGTGACCAAACTTTTTAGCTCTTTCAATTTTCCACCATCATCAACTCCTTCCTCTCGTGACAAGATCTGCTCCTCCCTCTCATAAGACCGGGCTCGCTCATCTCCAGTCCAGCGCTGCGTAGATTAATTGAGATCCTGTCATCATTATCTTGTTGTGTCAGTCTTGCCTGCATTACCCAAGCCCCCTGATTTTTTTTCGAAGCGCAGCTTTAACCGAATGGAATACCAATGAACCCTCACGGGCCCTTTTTCAATGCGGCCTGGGCCTGGTGATTTCAGAGGAGCGTGGAGACGCTTCCGCACGCCTGCCTCATCAGCCCGCTATGTCTCTTTCATCTGGGAGGATAACTGGAGCTGCTGTCAGTTCTTAGATGACCTGCTTCTGCTTTTTCAGTCTGGTTTGACTCTTTCATACGGTCTGCATTATATTACAGTTTTATACCACGGTATGATTGAATGCTTGAATCTGATTGGTTGACAGATGGTCCAAGGTGTTGAATAATTATCTATTATGTTATGATGCATGAAGATCCTCCCCTAGCCCCACCCCTAAACCTAACACCACTGGAGCGTAAGCAGATCGTACAAATTCATATGAATTAGCCACCAATTCATCAAAACGTAAAATTGGTATAAAAGATGAGATTGTGTTGGTTGAACACATTACAGTCTGTATCACGTCCCCACATGATTTATAAACTACTGCAACATTTCAATTGAAGACAATTCAGATTTGCTCTATTATATAATAATAGTAATTTATTACGCACGCCACCATTAAAGGAATAGTTCACCCAAAAATGTAAATTATATCATCAATTACTCAATTACATTCTTGTCCTTCCAAGTCATTTTTATCATTGCCGATTTTATAACTTTATTCACAAAGGCATGAATGATTCAAAATGAATAACAAATTCTATTAAATAATGAAAAAAAAAAAAAAAAAAAATCATTAGACTGATTATGCAACAAGGATAAAGAAATATTATTTACAACTTATATCTGTGATAAGCTTGTGAAGTCAGGTATGAACTTTATGAATAAGAAAACAAGCCCAGACAGTTGTATTTCTAATTTAAGCAAAACTTTTTTATTTATTTATTTATTTTTTATATTTTATATCAGTTTTATATTACACAACAGTTGCAATGTAGTTTTATGATACTTTTATGGTACTTTTCTGTTCTATTTGAAGTGTGAAGGTTAGATTCCCAGTTTATTTTTATTTTAACAGTGAACTGCATGGGGAAAAAAAGGATTTACATTATTCACATTTCCTCCCTTTGTGTGTCATAAAAGAAATATAGGTTTGCAACAACATGAGAGACAACAAACTATGAAATAATTGTCATTTTTGGGTGAACTATCCCTTTAAAATTCTATTATATGAAGAATAATACTGCATCCTGTTTAGCATGTATGCAAATAGGCTGCTGCTAGTGACAATATGAGCATTCAGGGTTGTTTTTGCAGTGACGGATATCGCCTCACAAGTGCATGACAGACAAGTTCTAGTTACAAAGTTATGCCGCTGTTGTCTTCAACCTTTGAGCTCAACCTCATATAACCCTAACCTTATTACCACGGAGTACCAGTCATGACTTATTTGGGTCACACTAGAGGGTGACAGCCTTGAAGAAAAGATAAGCAGTCACAGACACACACACACAAAAAAAACTATAGCCTAGCATATGAATCGACTTATAGCCGCCGCTTCACAGACAGGTCCACGTGGCCTTGCCCTGGTGATGCCCGTATTACCCACAGAAGTCTGAAACCAGCCCCAGCAGTTCTTTAATTACTTCATTAATTTTAATCAGATCCAATTAATTACATTTTCCGCGGCCCGGTGGAAGTCCGAGGCCCAATGACCGCGGTAGGGGGACCTTGCGAGTCTCCTGATGCGTAAAAACGTTCAATTCCATAAAAATCAATTATTTCTGGGAGCCAAACAATGACTTTTGGTATTCAGTAATTATTCTTTGCTCACATGCTATCTGATTTAGTGCTTCTGCAGCACTTCAATGCTACCTGAACCACTCCTTTAGTCTTTAACCACTATAAGCTTGCCATGATATATATATATATATATATATATATATATATATATATATATATATATATATATATATATATATATATATATATATATATAAAAATGTGTTAACAGAATCTAAAAAGTAAGAATTTTGTGTGTGACCAAATTTAGAGACATTTTGTAATCTATCTATCCTTATCATTTTTCATCATGCCCTGCTTCTGAAAAAATGTTCCTCTTTGTATGACATCACCAAGCCAACTTCTTCCTTAGCCCCTTTCAAACAACTTTTAATGGTCTAATCTAGATGGACAAAAAAGTCCCGCCTTAAATTTTTATCTCATTGAATGTCATATTTCACAATTACAATGCATCAGATTACAGATGTGAAATGGTTGCTATCACTAAGAATGATAAAATAAATAATTAATAATAATAATAAAACTCTTCAATTTAGTCACATTGTAATTCAAAAACATTTTTTGAACATACCAAAAACATTTAGCGTTATGCAAGTTATGCAATAGCTATCATGCTTGGAGCTCTACAGCAGTAATTATTATGAAGGTTTAGAAGGCATGGATGAAATTATATCAATTAACTGCGACCCAGTCTCACCATATCCACTTCAAATAATTCTTTTCCCATGAATAATGACATATTACTGCATTAGACTCCACACCACTGATTATTCACACCCACTATATCCACAAATGATAAAAGCTGCAGTAATTTATTGCTTCCCTTTGACTTGCGCTACATTATCAGATGGAATAGATGTTTTTGGCCTCAGGTAAAGGGTCTCATTTCAATAAGCAAATAAGCCATTAGAAAATAAGCTTTTCATAATGTTTCTGTAATAACTATACTATTCATCTCATCTTAATGTGCAACTCCGCCTCATTGCCAAGACAACATAAAAGTCATATAAAAATGTTTATATTTCGCCTTGTCCCAATTTTCACAGATCAACAAACAACCACAGCAAATACACACTGGATTTCTGCCTACATGTTCTGTGTAATTATATTTAATGTAAGGTGCAATCACTGAGTTTAGCTGATTTGGAAAGCCGTAAATCATTTGTTCTAGCACATTTACATTTTTGTATGTTTGCATACACACCAAAATGTATTATTAATTTATTGACAGTATCTAAAACATTAGTATTTAAAGGGTTAGTTCATCCAATAATGAAAATTCTGTTATTAATTACTCACCCTTATGTCCGTAAGACTTTCGTTCGTCTTCGGAACACAAATGAAGATCTTTTTGATGAAATCCGAGAGCTTTCTGTCACTCCATTGGCAGCTACGCAACTGATGCTTTGATGCATCAAAAAGATCTTAAAGAGAAACTAATCCATATAAATTGAGTGGTTTAGTACAAATTTTCTGAAAAGATATGATCACTTTATATGATGAACATATTTAATTTAGGCTTTTATTTCACATATAAACATTGATCAACTCACACATCAGTTGTGGTAAATGGAAGTTCAAGCATGTTTGCCTCGATCATTATCATGTTACCCAGCACATTTGAGCTTCGCGCATGAAGCAGGTTCGGTTGAGCTTTTGCTTATGTTTGCTGATCAATGTTTATATGTGAATAAAAGCCTAAATTAAATCTGTTCATCATATAAAGCGAGTCTCTTCAGAAAATTTGCACTAAACTGCTCAATTCAAAAGGATTAGCTTTACGATCTCTCTATGTACTTTTTGAAGCATCAAAGTGTCAGTCGCTCAGATTTCATCAAAAATATCTTAATTTGTGTTCCAAAGATGAATAAAAGTCTTACGGGTTTGGAATGACAAGATGGTAATTAATGACAGAATTTTAATTTTTTGGGTGAACTAACCCTTTAAGCACATAATGTTTACAGAATATTGATTTCATGGATTAATAGACAGTAGACTGTGAATAAAATGCAGGCTTTGGGCTATTTAGTTAAAATAATCATATGCACAAAAATTAACAACAATCATAGAGATCAAATTGACTCTGTAATGTGAAAAGCACTATATAAATGAAGATGATTTGACTTAAATGGACAGTACACATAAAAACGAAAATTCTGTCATGATGTCATTCAAACTTGTATCATTTTCTTTATACTATGGAACATATGTATGTATGTATGTATGTATGTATGTATGAACTACTAAGTGGAAGATTTTACAGCTTTGCGAAACCTGCTATTAATACAGCCTAATTCAAAATATTAACAAAAACTATACTGTGCATCATTGATACCAAAACACCAATGGTTTATAGAAGCAACCAACACTCTTTGTAATGTAATTGCTCTGAATCAACAAAGAAGAGGAACTTTAGCTCAGAAAAGCCAGTGACTTTCGAGACATATAGTTCCAATTAGATTTTTTAATCTTATAGCGCTCAGGGTAATGCAACTGCAGACTGGGGTTTCTTTCCCAAGCTGCTAAATGTTCTCATTAGACGCTGCTCAGTTGAAGATAGCCAGACTTTATAGCAGGCCCCTGCATGCATGAAGATAGCTTTAAAGCCATGCGTGTTGCGGCAAACAGCAAATTGTAAAAAACATAGTCTTGTTATCTTGTACTCACAGTGAAGCAGGACTTATCTGCTGAAGCAATGGCAAATGTGCTCTTCATTTACATCTTTGGGAGAGCTTCTGTAATTTCTTAGCACATGCTCAAGATGCCTGGTATGACATTTTTATAGCATTGTTAGCAAGTAAAAGCCACATTGTGTTTATCGAAGCTTACCGCATATATTATGCAATATCTCATGTAGAGAGCTACGTATGTAAAATAAATTCACCTGTACAGCATTCAGTACGTTACTGAAGCATTTCATGACTGAAAGACTTATTTTCCTTTTTATATTTAATTAAACAGGCTGTTCAAATCATTTTCAAATATGTCAAATGCGATGTACAAATCACGACTTAATCCAATCTGTACACTCAAGGTTTAATGAAATCTCTTGAATCAGAGATACAAAATATGTCCTCAATAATGCAAGTGAACTGTATTATATGTGCAGGAAGATTCTTGTTGCCCCAACATTTGCCCTGAATTCCAGGGAATAACATCATGGTTAACATGCTTTAACAGGATCTTGAATGCTGACACAGGATTTCAAAGCCTTTTTTTTACTCTTACAGATACAACTTTCATTATCCATCTATACTTGTGACATTTTACAGTTTATATCTTACAATTCCCAGTTCAGTCTCACAATTGCAACTTTATATCTAGTAATTATGACTTTAAAACATGTCAATGCAACAAAGCACTGAGAAAGCTCATGTATATAGATGGAGCATATACAGTAGGCCTACATTTTTGACAGAACATAGAGATATTGAGGTATTTTTGCAGGCAATAAACAGAAGAAAAAAAAAAAAAAACACACACACACACACACGGAAAACTGCCAGTAGGTTTCGACAAGTCACTGCCTTAATGAGCGAGTCATTGAATCGTTCATTCAAATCAATTGAATTGATTGTTTCAGGAATGAAACATGTTGCCATGTTGTCATCATCATGTGATCTACCAGTGTCAGTTGCGTTACTTCACTGCCATCCTCTCCTCACAAATCCTCTCTTCTGGCCTTATGGGATAGTAAAGTCCATCGTATGCACACTTCAGAATCTCACCGGGAAATGTAGGCCATCCGGGTACTTTTTGCTTACTCTTGCTGTGAATTCAACCAGACTTTATGCTGTTTTTCACCTGCTATATAGTGGGAAAGTATACGACTTTGCATAAAACCTTTCTGTTGGGACGCTCTGTCGGTTCTCCTCTGCTATGACACACTATGAGATGAATCGATCGATTCTCGCCATTATTGTTTACGATTCACTGCGACACCCTACGTCAAATGGATTGTGCCAAAATCGGGCTGATATTGTGCAGTCTGAACCCATCATTAATGTTATAAAAATGAACAAAATGAGGATTTTAAAATAAAAAAAAAAGAAAAGAAAAGTACTCATACAAATAATTACATCACATTGGGTGCGGGCCACTGTTAAACAGGCCGAGCACTATTATTTAGTTAATTTAGAATTAGTTCTGGATTACTGCTTTCTCTTGATATTAAACTCATAAATCAAAACTTCACCTTCAGGAAAAAAATGGAAAGCTTTTCAAAGGCATAAAGGAAACAAGCTAAGTTCTAACATGTTCATAGCAGCGTAGAGGTTGCTAAGGGGCACATAAGCTCAGGTTCTCTGGCATATAGTTTATTTTGTTAACAAAAAAAAAAAAAAACTTTTTGAGATTGTTAATGAATGTAAACGATAAAGTAACATTTGGAGGACACAAGATTAACTAGAGACAAAACAGACACAAAATAAAGGTCGGAAGATTACTTAAAAAAACCCTCAGAAAAGCAGAAAAAACAAGTCTTTTGTGTGGGAAGGTCTTTCAGTACGCAGCTCGTCATCTGTTGAGAATGAATTTAGTCACACTCTTTTGAGCATGTTTAACTAGACCTTCTGTGAGGTTCTTCATCATCCTACAATAACAGTCTCACAAAACCGTGAGCTTTTATACCTTCTACAAAAATACATTTATTTTGTATCATGTTGTATGTGTATATAATGTATACTGTTTTTGAAAGAAGTCTCTTCTGCTCAAAAAGAAAGAAAGAAAGAAAGAAAGAAAGAAAGAAAGAAAGAAAGAAAGAAAGAAAGAAAGAAAGAAAGAAAGAAAGAAAGAGAAAGAAAGAAAGACGCTGTGATTTCTTTATGCAAAACGTTGCATACACAGAAGAAAAAAAAATTGGGCATAAGCACGATTAGTGAATGAGAGCCATTTTGCTTTTGTACATATACTGTAAGCAATGAAAGAAGTGATATAAATTTCCAAGGGTCATATTTAAAAAGGAGAAAGGTCTTTCTGGCCATCTTCGTTGATGATAATGCTACTCCTAATCCTACTCCCTACTCTTAGTGCACTATGGCAAGGCTAAATCAGAAAAGGGTGTGATTGCATTTACGGCATGATGTGGAAAACCAAGTGCACACTTTTCAATCACACTAAAAATGCAGATAAGCTTCCCTAAGCCATAAATCTAGATGAAAAATGACACCAACCAACATTCAGAGCCAGTAGTGCAAGACACTGCATTCTGGTTGAAGCCCACTGGGATGCGTTCGGTGCAAGGTGTGAAATTATTAAATTATTAGAGGCATGGGTTGCCATAAAGGAAAGAAGGGCAAATCCTCAAAGATCTGATGAGTGAAAAATGTGTCTTTCCTTTGAATTCGAGAAAAAAGCATTTGAGAGAAAGAAAAACAAGCTCTCAAGGACAGTTGCAGACATCTTGTTTGAAGATATGTTTGCATTCTTCAGAATTCTCGTGGAACCCAGAGCCTGAGATTTCTGTTATGAATACTCTCTTCTATCTAAATCTAAACACTGAGACTTTGGTTGTCCCATAACAAGGTCAGGAGAAAAACATGTCTGTGATTGTCTGCCAAACAACTGGGCAAAACTGTTTAAACACTAAACATGTTTGTAAGGAAATCTATAGGTCTGTCTGTCAGAACACTTTTTCATAAAGTAAAAAGTAATTTTCCCTGGGAAAAAAGGTAAAAAGCATTTTTTTTTTTTTTTCAAATATCATGAATTGTTAATTCATAAATATTATTTTGTTTTCTTGGGGAGCCATACAGCATGCTATTTTACAGTCTTTACCTTTCTTTGTCATACAAATGTCAAATTGTATGATATTTTAAGTTAATTATTGACTTTGACAAATGGTCATTAGGGTCAGCAAGGGTCCTCTCTATGATGTAATTCTCTGTTTTTTCTTCCCCAAATCAATCAATGAATCAATAATGTTAATAAGGCTTTCCCCCCTCATGATATCAGGACAATGACACATTTTAAAAATAATAAATAAATAAGGCTTTTCCCTCATGATATCAGGACAATGACATGTCTTTAAAATAAATAAATAAATAAATAAATAAATACATATTTACATAAACAAACAAACAAACAAACATATAAATAGTGTTAATAAGGCATTTTACCTCATGATACCAGTCATACAACCCTGAAAATAAATACATAAACAAATAAATACATACTTTTGATAAGTTTTTTCCCCCCAACATGTTTAGGAGATTTTTGCCATTATACCCTCACACCCTAAAAAATTAACTAAAATAATTTTAATACATAAATTAAAAGCGTGCTCATCCCATGAAGGTTTTAAATCACTGTATTTATGAATTGCATTTTTTTATATATATATATATATATATATATATATATATATATATATATATATATATATATATATATATATATATTAAATACATTAATATATAGAACAAAAAAAAATTGCATCATGTCATTGATTTTTTTTTTTTCATTTTATTATTATTATTATTATTTTTATAAGTGACCAGTTCTTTTTGGAAAGATCTTAAAAGCGTGAAATTGTCTAATATGGCATATACAGCTGATTTGGTCAGAAACTTCTCCAGCACCAATGAGCAAAAATGGCAAATTTAAATCATATTCTACCAGAGGGTCCTATTGGACAGCTTTTTTTTCCCATATATTATAGATCTCCTTGGTCATGTTAGCTTAAACGCAAAGTCATTGAGTTTAAGGAACTGAGTATTTTGCACTTTAGTGCCAATAATATTCAAGACAATTCCATCAGGGAGGCGTTAGACGAGGAACAATAGTATGAAAATGAGAGTACTCCAGTGCCAGATTTTCAAAATAGATCTATAATGACTCATACAGCAGTTGGTGGCTAAGCAGGACTTAGGAGACTCACAACTCAACTAGCACAGTACAGCCAAAAGATCTCAGTGAGGTGAGAAGACACGATCTCTAATCCTCTTTCTGTGGCCGTGTCAGATGATTCGCAAATCTCTCCGAGCTGGAATCCCACTCGTGTTTGATGTTGTCTGCAGCGTCTCTGCAGTTGCAGTTTGGATAATGAGGACAGGCTAGAACAGCCAGCCATGGGCACAGACCATTTAGTCCATTAAATCAAGTGAGACGAGTGCTGCCAAATCACACCCACCCAATTGAGCATCTGCATTTGGACGAATGGTGGAAAAATGTATGTTCTAATGAAAACAGAAGGCATGACGTAAAAAAAAAAAAAAAGAAAAAAAAAAGATTATTCCGATATGACAACATGGCATTGCATAGTTTAACTAAATAGGACCTTGGAACAGCAATCTTAGATTGTGTTCACACTTGTCAGGTTTGGTTGGATTAAAACAAACCGTGGTTCGATTGCTCTCTTAGTGCGGTTCTTTTGAATAAGTGTGAACACTGCCATCCGTTCAGTTGCAAAATATACGTCATAAAAGACGTTTTTGTTTTTTTGTTTTTTATATCTTTAGGTTTGGTGTTAAAAATGACAGTGTGAGGGATAAACAAACCAGGATTAAGGCAGCATTTACACCGCAGGTCTAATTTGTTGACTCTATACAGTATATCGTACTCGGTTACTAACGTAACCTCGGTTCCCTGAGATACGGAACGAGTACTGCGTATGGGGAAAGGTCTCCCTTTTTCCCCGCTGCTGAAGCCTTTTTCAATAACGCAGTGTAACTGCACCGTCATTGGTTCACTCATAGACAAGTTGTTGAACCAATGGCATAGCTGCGCGGCCTATGGCGACAAAGCGTGCGAATATTCCCGCCGAAATGGGCGGGGTATAGGGCTATATAAGCAGGCGTTTCGCCATAGGATTTCAGTGTCAATCGACTGAAGCGACGACCCTGAGCCGCAGCCTCGTGGCACGGCAAGTGACGCAGTACTCGTTCCGTATCTCAGGGAACCGAGGTTACGTTAGTAACCGAGTACGTTCCCTTTCGATACTTCACTCGTACTGCGTATGGGGAACGAATTCAACCACGCCGTGCCACGGCTGGGAACGATATAGCTTGCATTTGGCCAACCCAGAGGGGGGCCAAAAGGACAAGCGGAGGCAAAGCCTAACCGAACCCATGGTTACACTGAAGGAAGATACTTCCTATGGTGGCGTGAAGCGGGACTTGTTGAAGGCCGCTAATCACACCGACAGGACCCGAGCTTGTAAGGTCGGGACATCGAGGTGATAGAACCTGACAAAGGTGGACGGCGAAGACCAGCCGGCCGCCTCACAGATGTCTTGGATGGAAACTCCGTTGGACCAAGCCCACGAGGAAGCCATTCCTCTAGTGGAGTGGGCCCTGACTCCTATGGGGCAATTAGTGCCCAGTGAGGAGTAGCACAGGTTAATAGCATCCACTATCCAACGGGAAATGCGTTGTTTCGAGACCGGAGACCCTTTGGTGCGGCCGCCAAAACAAACAAAAAGCTGATCCGACTGTCTGAAAGACTGTGATCGGTCTATGTAGGTCCTCAATGCCCTGACTGGGCAGAGTAGCTGCAGCTCTGGTTCGTCCGCCGAGGGAGGAAGAGCAGAGAGCGAGATGACCTGAGCTCTAAACGGAGTTGAGAGCACTTTAGGGACGTAGCCATGCCTAGGTTTCAGAACGACCTTAGAGTCACCAGGCCCGAATTCGAGGCATGCAGGGTTCACGGAGAGGGCCTGCAAATCGCCAACACGCTTTACCGATGCTAGTGCTAGTAGCAGAGCGGCTTTTAGCGTTAGGGGCCTGAGGTCGGCTGAACCCATTGGTTCAAATGGGGCTCCTTTCAAGGCCCTGAGGACCAACGAGAGGTCCCAGGAGGGAATAGTGAGAGGGCGAGGAGGATTCAAACGCCTAGCACCTCTCAAGAAACGGATCACAAGCCCGTTTCGTCCCACCGATTGGCCAGCAACAGGAGCGTGGAACGCTGCAATGGCTGCTACGTAAACCTTAAGCGTGGAAGGGGAGCGCCCCATTTCCAAGCGTTCTTGGAGGTAAGACAGTATGGAAGATACGTCACTCTCCACAGGGTCTATGTTGCGTGTTGAACACCAATCAACAAAGACTGACCACTTCTGGTCGTAGAGGCGCCTCGTAGACGGGGCTCTAGCCTGAGAAATGGTATTTAGGACGTCCTCGGGGAGGCTAGTCGGCTCCCATCGAGGGACCAGAGGTGCAGAGCCCAGAGCTGCGGCTGTGGGTGCCAGATTGTTCTGTTTGCCTGAGAGAGGAGGTCCCGTCTCAGGGGAATCGGCCACGGGGCTCTCAGAGAGAGCCTGAATAGCTCTGAGGACCAAACCTGGTTCCTCCAGAGCGGGGCCACCAGAAGGACTCTGTGCTGGTCTTCTCTGATACGCCTGATGACCTGGGGGATCAGTGCGATCAGAGGGAAAGCATAAAGGAGCGTGCTGGGCCATGTGTGGGCCAGAGCATCTACTTCCTTCGAGAAAAATGTTGGGCAATGAGAGTTGTCTTCTGAGGTCTACCTCTGCCTTCCCGAAGAGCTCCCAGATCGTGAGGACCACTTGGGGGTGGAGCATCCACTCGTCGGAGGGGATGTTGCTCCGTGACAACATGTCCGCACCCAGATTGTTCCTGCCAGGAACATGAGTCGCTCTGAGCGACTGAAGCCTCTGAAGAGCCCATTCCAGCAGACGTTTCGCCAGAGCGCATAAGCGGCTGGACGAAAGACCGCCTTGGTGGTTTAGGTATGACACCACCGTCATACTGTCTGACCGAACTAGAACATGACGTCCCGTCAAGTGAGCCTGAAAGAACTGAAGGGCTTTCATCACTGCTAGCATCTCTAGACAGTTGATGTGTAGATGGCTTTCCTCGTGGCTCCACGAGCCGAAGGCCAGTCTGCCCTCGCACACAGCGCCCCAGCCCAAGTTGGAGGCGTCTGTTGAGAGCACCGTCCTCCGTGAGACCGCCCGTAAAGGGACTCCGCGCTGGAACCATACTGGATCCATCCAAGGTTTCAGGGCTAGAAGACAGGCCCGATTGACCTTGAGACATAGGCGGCCGTGCCGCCATGCGCTGGGAGGAACCCGGAACTTCAACCAGTACTGAAGAGGCCGCATCCGAAGAAGGCCTAGCTGCAGCACCGGGGAGGCGGAAGCCATCAGCCCTAGCAGCCTCTGGAAAAACTTCAGAGGGAGATAGGCTTTGTTCGTGACAGATGCCGTGAGCTGCTGAATTGCCAGGGCGCGCTCTGGCGAGACTACTGCCGTCATACGGACCGAGTCGAAAACTGCTCCCAGAAACGAGATTTGTTGAGTGGGGCATAGCGAGCTCTTGGCTAAGTTGACCCTGAGACCCAGGCATTGTAGATGGCTGAGGAGCACGGATCTGTGGCGTTCCAGCTCGACTCGCGAACGGGCTAAGATGAGCCAGTCGTCGAGATAATTCAGAACCCGGATTCCCATCTGTCTCAGAGGGGAAAGCGCTGCGTCCATGCACTTGGTGAAAGTGCGGGGAGCCAGAGACAGCCCGAAGGGCAGGACCGTATAGTGGTATGCCACCCCTTCGTAAGCGAATCTCAAGAATCGTCTGTGACGAGGGGCTATCTGGATGTGAAAATACGCATCCTTCAGGTCCAGCGAGCAGAACCAGTCCTCGGGGCAAATGTGCGTGAGGATCTGCTTCAGCGTCAGCATTTTGAACTTCCGTCTCATGAGGGAGTGATTCAACAGCCTGAGGTCTAGGATGGGTCTGAGACTGCCATCCTTTTTGGGGACCAGAAAGTAGCGGCTGTAAAAGCCTGTCTCGCTCTCTGACGGAGGAACCGTTTCCACAGCTCCTTTTTCCAGCAACGACATGACTTCGGCCCGGAGGACATGAGCGTCGTCCGGATTGACCGACGTTTGAAGCACCCCGGCGAAGCGGGGGGGCCGTCGTGCAAACTGGAGTGAGTAGCCCTGGTTTACAATCCCCATGACCCATTCTGACACATCGGGGATGGCCTGCCAGGCCTCGGCCCGAGTGGCTAGGGGTTGAATAATGTTGGGTGACAGACCGCCGTTGAGAGGGTCGTACACCACGAGGGGTGGAAGAGGAAATTTGCTCTTTTTGTGATGAGGTAAAAATTTGTTCGCCGTGAAAACGGCGTTTGGAGTGGGCGCAACAGGTGTGGGCCCAGCTGTCACTTGGAGTATGTTTCCCACGCCCGGAAATAAACGAGGCGGAGGGGAAATTACTCGTGGGAGCTTTTGGGGTGGTCCGGTCGTAACGGGACGGTCCCCCATCCTCTTCCTGTCCGACGAATCAGGACGACTTCGGAGGCACCGGGTCCAGCACAATCCTGGGCCGGGGTCCCTGGCGCCTCGGGAAGGGAGGGCGCTTCGCAGGGCGCGAGCGCTGGCTATGCTCCTGGGGCGGCGCTGCCTGTTTTGCAGGTGGGGCTGGATTGTTCCGCTGAGCCGGCGCAGTCCTGGGGCGGCTAGACGCAGAAGCGGAGCTGGAGCGCTTAGGCAAGAAATGCCTCATAGCCTGAGACGATTTCTGCGCGGCAGTAAAGCGCTCAGTGAAGCCATCCACTGCAGGCCCGAAGAGACCGGAAGGCGAGACCGGGGCGTCTAAGAAGGCCGTCTTGTCTAGGTCTTTTTCTCCGTTAGGTTGAGCCACAGGTGGCGCTCCAACACGACCAGGCTAGCCATGGAACGACCGATGGCCTGGGCCGCAGCCTTCGTAGCTCGCAGGGCAAGATCCGTGGCGCTGCGGAGATCTTTGAAGGCTGGCGCGTCGATTCCAGACTCATCCAGAGAGCGGAGGAGTTTGGCCTGCAATACTTGAAATATGGCCATGGTGTGGAGCGCAGAGGCAGCTTGGCCCGCCGAGGTGTAAGCCCGTCCAGCCAGAGTAGAGGTGGTCCGACAGGGCTTGGAAGGAAGGGCCCTCTTCGTCTTCCAACCCACAGCCGCGGGAGGACAGAGGTGAGCAGCCACCGCTTCATCTAGGGGTGGCAAGCGCTCGTATCCCTTCTCCTCGGCGCCGTCGACGGCGGTGAGGGCGGAGCGGTGCGTAGTGTGGAGGCGGGCAGAGTAAGGAGCGCGCCACGACTTCGTCAGCTCTTCGTGGACCTCAGGAAAGAAGGGCGCTGAACGCTGGCGAGGTGCTTGGCGGCGGCCTGGCAGAAACCATTCGTCCAGGCGGCTGCGAGACGGCTCCTCTGGAGGGGCCCACTCGAGGTCCAGCTCTTCAACGGCCCTAGACAGGATGCGTAAGAGCTCGGCATCCATGCCCTAGCCATGCTCGATGGGTTCCAAGGGAGGCGGTGGAGCGGGGTCTTCCGGCTCGCCATCCCAACCTTCCGCTTCGGAAGCCGCAAGAGACATGGAGTCGTCTTGTTCGTCGTCTGTTCCCCCGAATGAGACGAGGTCACTCGCTTCTGCGGAGGGACGCTGCTCAGGGCGAGAGAACAGAACGGGAGAGAGTTCCCTGGGAGGAGAGGGCGAGGCACGCGGGGGCTGGGCCGGCGTGAGCTCGCTCAACTCCTGGCGCTGAGTCGCTCTACCCCGCCGTCTTTTCCTCACCGGCTCGCTGGAGGAAGGAGACGGGAGGGCGCGAGCGGCGAGATCGCCCTCAGTGAAGAAGGCGACCCGCGAGCGCATGGAAGCGAGACT
The DNA here is from genome assembly GCF_024489055.1 of Chanodichthys erythropterus. Classification (NCBI taxonomy): domain Eukaryota; kingdom Metazoa; phylum Chordata; class Actinopteri; order Cypriniformes; family Xenocyprididae; genus Chanodichthys; species Chanodichthys erythropterus. The sequence goes on from NC_090230.1 coordinate 6,058,605, forward strand.
CATACACTCGCAGTGCGGGCATGAGTCTCCAGCGAGCGCGCCGTCTGCGTGGGGCTTGCCCAGGCAAGCGACACACTCGCTGTGTCCATCGTCGTCGTGCAGGGGGGCCCTGCAAGTACCACATGAGTGGCGGGGCATCGTGAGACGCCGCTGCCGTGAAAACGGCAATTGGGTGGCTCTTTTAGAGCGGCGAGGGCCGCGGAAGCTCTTAGAGCGGTGAAAACCGCTGAAATTCGCTCTTTTAGAGCGGCGTTTAAGCCGCGGATGAAGCTCTCAGACGGCGCGCCGGAAGCGGGAAGCGGGAGGCGGCGGCTCGGCGACGGCGCTAGAAGCTGCAGTCCGCGAGGGCGCCGGCGCTTTCTTCCACCGGCGAGTCCAGGCGAGTCCGCTGCGGGAGCCTCTTCACACGGCGGCGAGAGCAGAAGGCGGCGAGCTTCTTCGGCTTCAGGCGGAGATCAGCGAAGAGAAGTAGATGTCGTCGCTGAAGGAGAAAACACTGAAATCCTATGGCGAAACGCCTGCTTATATAGCCCTATACCCCGCCCATTTCGGCGGGAATATTCGCGCGCTTTGTCGCCATAGGCCGCGCAGCTATGCCGCGCCGCCATTGGTTCAACAACTTGTCTATGAGTGAACCAATGACGGTGCAGTTACACTGCGTTACTGAAAAAGGCTTCAGGAGCGGGGAAAAAGGGAGACCTTTCCCCATACGCAGTACGAGTGAAGTATCGAAAGGGAACTGATTTTTTTGAAGACCAGCTCACATCTTCTATCAAAAGTGACCCATGTCCAATATCTTTATTTACTATTTTATTATACATTTGGCAAAACAACTCAAATTAGACGTACTGACCGGAAAACCTTAGGACAAAAAGGAAGTAAAAATGGTGTGATTTGCAATGAATGCAGACAAAATGATAATGCAAGCTTTTGCTTTCTGCACCATCTTTAAAGGTCAGCAAAACATTGAAAAGAGTCATGTGATCGTGGTTGGTGTCCACCTGAGTTAGCATCATTTGCCACAGTCGCTTTTTCAACGTACAACTCGCATTGACGGAAATATGTGATTTGTCCGCTTACATTTCAGATGCAAATGCATGTATCCGATTCACATCAGTTTTATTTCCACGCATGAATAAGGCATGAAACTGGTCTGAGAATATCAGAATCCATGTGCTTTTTTTTCCTGCTTGTACACCATATCTGGTCTGTGCCACATGGGAGAAAAAAAAAAACAGAATTGGGTCATTTGAACCATGTAATGTAAATGTGGCCTAAATGTATCATTTTCTATTTTGGTCCAGACCAAAAGTACCAAGAGAACTGAACTACAAGTGTGAACACACCCTTATTAAACAATCATATACCAAAATATACATGACTCTCATTGAGAGGGGAATGATTGATTGATCAGAATGCTGTTGACTCCCCTGAGCCCAAATTTAAAATCTCACTGGCTGATTAGAATGTAGTTGAAGACCCATAAGTTCAAACCTTTACTTTTCTAAAATCGGTTAATAAATAATAATAATAAAAGATTTCTCATGATTTTCTCATGATTTACAATATACTTATTTAATTTAGTTTACCTTTTTACACAGTATTACTCTGAACTTCTCACACTACCGCTCTAAAATTACAGTCCCATTTATCATTGTTTGGGGAAATTTTGTGCTTGAAATAGAGTTATTTCAAATTGAATCTACGCAATCTGGAATTTTTTGTCAAATATTTCCAATACAAATATATTACAATAGTTATTTAGTCAAGAACAGCAAGTTAATTTTCTTTTTGTCTTTTGTTGTTTGATTAACGTTATTTTAGAGATGGCAGTCTGAATTTTAGGCTGCTGTCACTTTAAGATCTGCACGGATCCAATATACTGCTATGTATTTTCTTTGTCAACTGTTTAGGTTCATTTAAGACATAACTGACTGCATTTACAAGAATATTTTGACACATTTTGTGTGTGTATTTGTCTGTTTAAGTGAAAAAAGACGCGGAAAAGAATTCAGTTTAGTATTGCGCACTATTCATTATGAGAGTCAGCTTTCTGTGTGCACGTTTTGGATGTGTGTGCAGTACATAAAACAGTGTACAGGTCTTCTTGTGTTTAATTAGTTTAAAATCAAATTAAAATCATTTTTTTTCTGCGTGCTTTGGATGTGTGTTCAGCACAGAAAAATGTGCATGAGTCTTCTTGCGCTTGAATGGTTTAAAGTCATATTAAATGCACACAAAGGAATCGATACATTTTTATTTTATAACAATCCGATTCCTGACCTTAAGTATCCGATTCTAGAATTGGAATAAATTTTACACCAACAAATGATAGTGTGCCCTACAGGAGTGCAATCTGCAACTTTAAAGCCTTGTTCACACCAGTGATAGTTATTCTGTGTTGTTATCATTGTAGTTGATGTGTGGACTTCCCTATTCTCATAGAATTAGAATAATTATTAAATCTTTATAGTTATAATTAGCATTTTAGTTATCATTCTTGAGTCCTATTTGCACGGGATTAGTATTACCTGGTGACCTGTAGTCATTTGTAATAAACGAGGAGGTTTATTTACTTAAGAGTAATCACACAAGCACGAACTACGAAGATTTCAATATTTTTTGGGAATATAAATATGCATGAAATGATAACAACATCTGCATTTTCTGTAAAAGCCCCTTATCTTTTCCTCAAGTGGTGACAACTCTGTTTTAACACTGCTGGGAAGCTCGGTTTCACATGGGTGTAGCAAGGCTTGTTAAGTTACTGCTGGATTCCCGCTTTGAGCTTAATGAGGTGTAGGGAACCCCTCCTGCAGGATTCTACCTCATCACCAACACCACGGTTCCCATTTAGGACCCTCGGTCTCGGATCGGAAGGCTTTCACGAACGGAGCTCACAGTTGAGTGAAAGAATCAAAAGTGGTGAGGCTTGTAAGACCGTTCACCTGGCTTGACGCCCAACACTTACCACGGGCAGCCACACACACTCTCACACACAAATTCCCAGGCCATTGCTCCAGCAAAGAAAACGGCTTCATCAGAATTCTCCACATCTCTTGGCCCAGAGCGCCTCTCGGCCGAGCTGGGATTGGACAAGGTTCATTACCCCTCTTTGATGTATTTCTTCTTTCAATTTTACAGCCCTGCACCTTTTCCCTCGTCAGGATCAACTCTGAGCACAGATAAAGACCAACCTTTCACACATCAGTTGTGGATGGGGAGACAAAAAAGGTGCGCTTGCTTCGAGCCTCGGTTTTCTTTTAAGGCGAACAGTGAATATCATGAAGATGAGAGGGCGTCATGTGAAGGCGATTCTTTCAAAATCATTGGGCAAATTTGTATTCCTAAAGGCGCCTAACACGGTGCTGCTTTCAATCCCACTTTAAGAAGGTTAAATGTGCAGGCGGATCTCTGAAAACAATCTGTTTGAAGTGTTCTTTCCAAAATGGACTAAAGCAAGTGCCAAATGACCTCAGACGAGATCGAGCTGGAAAATCATCACGCGGGATAATGCACACCGTCGGCGTTCCTCATCTTCACACATGAGCGCGCTGAATGTTCCCGTAAAAGATTCTGCCTCGTGATCTGGAAGTCTGTCAGACACGCACAAGTTCACAAACACCAATCAGCTGCACTGTACGAATGATGCACTTACATGCAGGATCTTGACAATCTTAAGGGCTCATTCGGTTTTCTTTATTGACTTCCTCTAGCTGTAGATAATAATACCTGCAGTTTGATCTTTGTAGCATCTTTTTAAACAAAACTCAAAGTGATATATGTATATATACATTTATACACACACCCACACCACTGAATACAAGGTCATTGAAAACATGCTCCATTGGTATTTGTAATAAATAAAGGTGACTTGACTTGACTATTTGCAAAGAGAGTGTTTTTGTTTGGATTCTTCTTGTTAATCTTCTTAATAACTCAGGAGAATTAGTTAAGTTTTGTTTAAGTTTCAACTTTATTTCAGATGTTTCATCTAAAATTCTTTTCAACAGTGGTTTTCAAATTGCCTAAGGTGGTCTGTGAGGGGGGGAAATATTTTTAGGGTTGTTCAGTTCATTTAAGATTGAGGCAAATGTAAATTTAACACTTTATAGACTTTGGTAATAATACCCTGTAATATTAATATTAATTCAACCTGCTTTCTAAAGACTTTATAAAGACAATATTTTTATTTTCAAATATTGAAGTATTTATCTTTAATTAACAATATTAAATCAGTAATAGATATTTAATACCATAAAAATAAATAAAATGTAACATGCTGCTTTAACATAACATTTTGCTTTTATGAATATTACTTTACATGCATAAAAAAAAAAAAAAACTGTTTGTGAATGTAAAAGGTCTGCAAAATGTTAAAGATCAAAGTGCATGACAAATACAGTATTGTTCTCTTCTAAAACAAAGAATAGATTCTGAACTGCCGAAACAAGTCGTCAGCAATTCCAGTCTCATTTTTCTGTTACATATCTAAGTAACAACGTAACAAATTTGCATAATGACAGCCTATGGTCTTCATTGGCTGCCCGTGAACAACATCTACTTTGACCATCAAACACTGTAGTTATAGCTGAGGCTTGGAAGAGTTTGGTTTGTGTTGTCAAATCCACTTTGCACACATTTCCAAAGGATGAAGACTCACGCTGGAATTGATATGGAAAAATCAACACATTTGTTAATGTCTGTACCACTGTGTATCAAGTGCTGGAATTCAGATATGGTAAAGGGCATTTCATTTCCAACTTGCACTGTAAGCAGTAGACTAATCACAGCAGACTGGGCTGCCTGACCAATCAGAGCAGAGTAGACCAATCACAACAGACTGGGCCATCTGACCAATCAGAGCAGGCTATCATAGAGGAGGGGTTTAGAGAAACTGAATCTTCAAACTAACCAATTAGAAATGAGGTGATCTGCAATGTATATTACAAGGATTTTTTTTTTCTTTTTCTTTTTTTTTTTTTTTTTTTTACCATTGATGCATGTAAATCTATTGTAGGATACCAAAACAACAATAGAAAGCTTTAAAATAGCATAAGGGCCCTATAATACACCTGGTGCAATGCGGGGTGCCAAGCGCGACGCACATGTTTTTTGCAAGTTTCAGCCCGACACAGTTATCATTTTCACGTCTTGTGTCACATTGTTTAAATATCAAATGCATTTGCACCCATTTGTGCTCACATGGACGTGCTGGTCTGAAAACGAGGTGTGTTCAGGTGCATTGTTGGCGCATTGCTATTTTGAGGCAACTGAAATAGACTGCACCACTGACTTTAGACCAGGTTTCAGTTGGTCAATGGTTCAGTCTATTTCAGTTGCCTCAAAATAGCAATGCGCCTGAACACGCCTCGGGTTTTTTTGTTTTATTGTTATTTAAAGTGCGTTAGTAGTTTGCGCCTATAGGCGGGTGCACAACGCACATACACTCTGATTATTATACACACAGGTACTTTAACTTTGCAGATCTGCAGATCTGTTTCCTCGCTAGATAAGCGTTCAGTTTTTCAGCTCGCAAATTCCACCATGTAAATAGGGAATCCTCCACGGTGCGAGTGCAACTGGCTTTTAAAGGGAATGGGAGACGAGACTCTGTTTATGCCCAAAATACACCCATTACTTAAGTCCCAGGTATACTTCGGCCGTCCGCGTTCGTGCACCGTCCGCATGACGTAATTTTCGTCATGCGGAGGGCTCGCGGCTGGCCGCACACCATGGCCGCGTGCAGGCCAAATTTCGAGACCGCGCGGACAGTCTGCGTGCAACAGCGCATGTGCAAGCAGTATAGAAGAGTCCACTAGGTGGCAATACGCACAGGCACAGTGTTCAGCCGTCAAAGAAGAGTGTGAAAAGACCGGTTTAAAAACAACACGCTTGAAAAAAAAGAGAAAAACACAACAATGGACAGCGAACTTGACCAGCGTTTGTGCGAAGAGATTATAAAGTAACCGCATTTGTACAATTCATGTTTGAAAGAGTACAAAGACGTGTTTATGGCGGCAAATTCATGGAGGGGGATAAGTAAAATATGGGAAAGGATGCGCTTCTTTTTTTCTCCGATCATGCCCAGTGAATGTCGCGTTGATGACACGACTTAGTGCTGCTCTCCGATGTCTGGTAGAGCATAGAAAAAAGCTGTACTGCGCATGTTACGAACGCGGTCATCCGCGCGCATCCATGGTGTAGTATACTTTGAAAGACGCGTGGACGTGACTGTGCACGTGACGCGTCCGGGCGCGGAAAGCTTTATTAAGAGAATAGGGACAGCCCTTTTAGACCATGCACCGGGCGCGACGACCATTTTTCTGTCGCTAAACTAGCAAAAGTGGACTTGACACGCCCTAAGGGCACTTGCGCAGTGCGCTTTAGACCATGCACTTAGTTTGTTAAAATAGGGCCCTAAATGTAATTAAATATTCAATTGCAAAAGTTTAATGGCAGCTATTTAATACTACTTAGAAAAATAACAATTAAAGAAGAAATTATTTGAACTATCATTTGCAATTAATAATGTGGACTTAGTTTAATATTTTAATTTAATATTTTAATAATTTGCTTTTGTACAATGACAATATAAACTGCAATAATGTATTTTAAGAAACAACATGTTGTCTATATAATATCACAATGCGTATTTTGGAAAATGCATATTTATACACAAAATATGCAGCTAGCTTTATATTTAAGAAATTTGGGGGTTCTTCACCTCGAAAAGTTTAGGAAAAGTCTGTTCTCTAACTCTAGAAGAGACATGTGAGATCACTACGGTCTTTTTGCTTTCTATTTAATCTGATTGCTGTCTTGGAAAATAATTGAGATATGAATGACTCTCTTTTTTCTTTTTCTTTTTTCTATCCTACAGGAACAAAAACTGTTTTGCAGTCGCACTATAAGTCAAGCTGGGTAAAACGGATGGTAATTTGACGGCATCATCTTGCATCGGGCAGAGAGGTGAGGATTCGGACGTAGGAGGGCTGTATTTGTGGCGGCTCATCTAACAAGGTCATGATGTTTGGGTTAAGGACAGACAAAATTAATATGTGACTGCGCTAGGAAGGCCACATTTAATTTCACAGGTCCTGCCTTCTCCTTTCTCCATCTGTGAGAGAGGGGCCAAACCGTGGCTTGATGAGGGCAAAGCCATCACAGTTGCCTTGGCAACATTTAATTGCTTTGCCTCAGTCAAAATGGCACTGTTTTTGTTCTTTTTTGTTCCTCATCTCTCTCGTTCTCTGGCTCTGATACACTCAATTCCATTTCTGCCAATAACCGCTAATCCTCCTGCCAGGACCACAATCATGCGGCTTCATCTCCAGCATGGGCCGCACTTTGCTCTCGCTGAAGGGACGGGTGCAGCATCCATGCTGCTCTGCTGTTTTGTTGGCACTGTGGCAGTTAATGGTTCTTTTGCTTTACAACATTTCCAAGAGGATATAGAAACTTGAAGTGTACTTTGAGCAGTTAAAAAAAAAGTTTATTCATATTTAGTTTTGTTTTGTTTTGATTTACTTAGTTATATTTCATTTTGTTTTCTCTTATCTTGGTTTGTTTTATTTTGTTTTGTCACCTTAACAAGATGATGTGCACTTTTAGGTATGACGGCAGGTCTTGTAACAATGTACTTTAATAACAAAATTTCTATGTGCTGATTTGAGAAAGAGTAAAATGATGTACAGTAATGTTAGTTAACATGATTAGTACTAAATAATAAATCAGTATTATTTATATTACATCTACAATATATCACAATTCTTTTGCAATTGTAGTTGTGATTGAATGTACTGAACATAAGTACTGACATTTTTATGGCATGTTTTCATTCATAAAACAATATTGTAATATGTATTACATTCAATATTCAAACCAAACCGATAAACCGTGATTCACTACCCACAGTACATATCATATCTTGCATAATCGCTCAATCAGTGTTTCAACGGCAGAAAGACATCAATGAAACTGCTTGTAAACAATGGCCCTGTCCCAAATGGCACACTTCATATGCACTTTCAAACTTGTGAACTTACGATGGTTGTACTCGTGTACTTGTGTATGTTAAATCCATAAGACTGTAGTGTGTCCCATTTTTCATTTTAGGTTTCATAAGGGTGCTCGCGAGCACCCCCTTTGCGGTCAACATGCATCCTCAATGTGCACTTTTGCTGAGCCCACACTGAAGTGAGCTCCGCAGCGGACTTCTTCCCGACAGTCAAAGTGGCATTACATAACGAATGAATGTATTTAGATATCACGAAATGTATTTAGATATCACTTATAGTACATTTGAACCCATAGTGTACTACAAGTGGTAGCTAAATATATTTTTTAAATACAGAGATAGTATATTAAAAGGACATTTTAGTTTATATTTCATGGTGTCTCAAAATAGCACACTTAGATGTTCTTAAGATGATCTTAAAAAGTACTAAAGAATAATTTTTAGTATATTAAGTACAAAATTAGTGCGTGAAAATAGTGCACTTTAAAGGGTTAGTTCACCCAAAAATGAAAATTCTGTAATTTATTACTCACCCTCATGTCGTTCCACACCCGTAAGACCTTTGTTTATCTTCAGAACACAAATTAAGATATCTTTGTTGAAATCTGATGGCTCTGTGAGGCCTGCATAGGGAGCAATGACATTTCCTCTCTCAAAAGGTACTAAAAACATATCTAAATCAGTTCATGTGAGTACAGTGGTTCAATATTAATATTATAAAACGACAAGAATATTTTTGGAGCGATACGCTGATTCATGAAGCAGTGTTTTGAAATCGGCCATCACTAAATAAGTTATTTAGTTTTTTTGGCGCACCAAAAATATTCCTGTTGCTTTATAATATTAATATTAAACCACTGTACTCACATGAACTGATTTAAATATGTTTTTACCTTTATGGATCTTGAGAGAGGAAATGTCATTGCTCCCTATGGAGGCCTCACGGAGCCATCAGATTTCAACAAAGATATCTTAATTTGTGTTCCAAAGATTATCGGTGGAACGGCATGAGGGTGAGTAATAAATGACATAATTTTCATTTTTGTGTGAACTAACCCTATAGAAGTGTACTTTTTTTTTTCACCTGGATAGGAAGACCACAAGTGTTTAGGGTGCCATTTGAGATGTGTCATGTAGCATTTACCTCAGGCAAGTCATTCAGACCTGGCAACCCTGTCTTTGAACTACGGTTGTTAGGGTAAAACAGAGCTTGATTAACTTCTCTATTTTTTGTAGCTGTTAATGCGTTCTTGTCATGTTAACTTCGACAGCCCTAAATTCAACACAAGACATTTTTCGACTGACAAGTTTTTCCATCCCCTTTTGATTGACAGGATATAATCAGCCCTGATCATCAGCTGTTTTTAAACATTCGGCCTATGGCCGATAGAGAAAATAATTGCTTACACTTTTCTGTACTTTTTTTCTACACTTTTCAAGGAAATGTCACAAAAACAATGTTTTGAAATTATATGGTTTAAAAATAGAAAAAAAACTAGGTGTTCAAAATGAAGCCAAAAAGCTTTTAGACACTTTCTGTTTGTCAAACATAGTGAAACATGTTCGTAGTTAATGTGATAAACTCTGTAACTTGCACTGTTTTAGAAACCATTTTCATTCAGAAATTGATTATACATTTTGAAAATAATTGCAAAGAATGTCAAGCAACGTTGTCAAGTAACATTGTATTAAATGTGAAATTTTAAAGTAGAAAGACTGAAATAGTCTTGTCTTGTAAAACATACTCCAATAATGTTAAAACTTCAATTTTACAATGTGGACAAATGTAATGATCCAGATTCCCTCCATTTACTAATGCCCCTTTGTTTTTGGACTGGGAAAGTCATGTGACATGTTTCCTCATTACACTGCTTTGACTACATCCCACTGTGGATTCTAAAAGAGATTAACATCCATTAAAAGCTCCATGGTGGACTGACCGCTGAGACCTTCTCACAACAACACAGACTAAGTGCAATTAAAGCTCTTCAACAGTCTTTGTCCAAAATTCAACATGGTGGCAGAGGGGGACATGACTGCGAGCCTATTGTTTTCCTGGTTTTGACGGAGGATACGGCTTAGCACAAGTGGAGCTTAAAATTCCATTTGTCTAGGAACCGAATCAGACATCGGGTCTTAATGCAGTTGTGCTCCTTCAGAGCCAAGAGGAAGCTGGCAGATCCTGTAGGAATGTGTGAGAACAGGTCTACAGGAAGAAGTCGATCTGCATTGGTCTTAGGGAATTAAGACAACCATGACATACAAGGACATGAGACATGATGATTGGCTCATTTTTAGGGAGATACTAGCTATGTTTCCATCCACCTATTAATAGGTGGATAATTATAATTTCTAAAAATGTGCATTAAAAAAATCCAAATGCTCTCAGTGGAGATAATTTTCATCCAAAAAAGACATGTGCATAAACTATGAATGAAACACATTTACCGAATAAATCCCTCGATGCGCAAAAAAAAAAAAAAAAAAAACCCTCAAGTGACTTTGCCTCAACAGAGGATATGATTGGATAACTGGACTAACCAGCAGATCAGTTTCATTGCACAGCATCTCAAATGTCAGTTTTGGTCATTCTGAAATGCCTGAGCCAAAGTCTGTCATAAAAACGATTGGGTATAATTCCCTCTCAGAACTGTTCAACCGATTGCATTTCCAAACACCGGGCATCCGAACTCAAGATTTATTGCATGTCATCTATGTGCTCTGAGGTGCAAGTAATTTATGTTGTACGAAAAAAGAGCCACAGTGACTTCTCAGATTGCAGCAAATTCCATTTTTATTTCATTGTGCTTTATTCGCAAATGTTTTATTTGATATTCCAGTTTTTCACAGAAATTTGCAATTTTGGATGGAAACATATTTACTGAGGGCAAACAGTTGTCATCAAATTGGAATTGATTTTTTTGACATGCGCACACTGAACGAACCTACAGAGTGTCCTATTCTCCAAAACTTAATATTTATCTATTTTGGGTCCTAATTAAGAGACAATGAGTGCATGAACCATTGTGACAACCACGGTGTCCTGCTCCACTTCACAGACGATGAAGTGGAAGGACATTTTTAGAACAGTCATTTTTGACACTTCATCAACAACAACAGCATGTTCTTCACTTGATGTGTCATTACGCCATTTCTACGTCATTGCACATGTGCATTACTTTCTATTGTCTGGTTACATGTGACGTGCAAGTAGTCCAATTACAAACGGATTATTAGGGTCCATCCATGTAAACGCAGCAATTGTCACTAATCATTGCTATTCAGACACCAGAACCTCTTTAAAATGAGTGCGCTCGACTACACCACGTCTTAAGACTTTATCATTTGATGAATTATCGCTGCTATGATCATCACTAGAACATAAACACAAACATCTCATTTTATTAAAAGTCTGCCTTTAATTGCCTCCAAAATTACTGTCAGCTTTCTGCGGGAGGTAATATCGTAATGCTAATTACGCAAGCAAACAGCACTGTCTTATTTGAATTCGATGCATTCTATAATAAGACTCATTTGCATAGGACAACAATGATGATGAAATAATTGAAATACAACTGGTGAAGCTGATGCATAAAATGCCTGAACAAATTGTATGAGTTGCAGTAACTGACTAACTGACTGAAATAGGCTGTTGATTTGGTTAAAAGAAAAAGAAGAAGAAGAAGAATATGTGAATGCAAGATGAAAGAGGGTGTGATATGTGGTGAAAAAAGCAATATAAGTATACTATAGCCTACATATTTAAATAGTATCGTATTTATACAAAAAATAAATAAATAAATAAAGTCAAATTGCACATAAGGTGGTTTTTATGTAAACTTTCTGATGATATAATTATGTTTCTACACAACAAATAGATGAAATTTAAACATGTAAACACTGTCGTAAAAACTTGTTTTCATGACAAATGTATTCAAACAGCTACACTAAATAATTATAAGAGGTACAAATATACAATACAAATATAAAAAGTAAAATTATTCAGCAAAACGCTCTTCTTATTTTTTAGTTTCCTAACGAGTTGTGGACATTGCATGGTTTTTGCGAGGTAGCAAAATGATTAGGCCTATGCTGGCTTACAAGTTGTAGCTTTCCGCAGTTGAAGCATGATTACAGATCATACATTTCAGTAAGTTGTACTGCATTTTTCAACATACCTTCTGATGTTCATTCATGTTTATTTTGTGCTATAGTTGTAGAAATTATAAGTTCATGAGCTGCGCACTTCCGCTCTGAGGTGCACCTCTCAAAGCGAGTTTAATGGGACTTACGACCATAGTTGATAATAAATGATGCTTTTGGGTCTGTGCAAACAAAGCACACGCTTTGCTTCATAAAATTGAGGTTAAACCACTGGAGTCACATGAGTTACTTTTATTTCGTCTATCTTTATGCCGCTTAAATGTGGTAGTTGTGTATGGCTGTCAAACTAACCCTTTAACCAAAACTTAAGCAGGGCATATAATAAAGAATTAGACTTCTATTGCAAAAAAAAATACTGTAAAACTCAAAACTTCTTTCCTGGTTCAAAAAAAAGTTTGATACTGACATTCAAACTTTGTTTAGTGACCAAATACATTTGGCGCCACTGTATGTCATATTTGGATAATGTAACATTTTTTTGGAAAGTATTATAGAAACAGCTATTGCTCAAATGTATGGTATGTGCAGACATCTGCCACAAAGAAAGACAGAAGGAGGGTAGGAATTTGATCATGCCAGTGCTTTGCCCACCAAAGCAATTTGGTACTGTAATGGGCATTCTAAAAAAAAGGATGGGCCATGTCCTGTGGGAGCGGGTGGGCCTGAGGGGCATGCTGAAAATGCGAGTAAACAGCGGCTGTCTGCTGCCTCCTGCACCCTGTGCAAGGCTGGCTGGGAGATTTATAGTTGTCAGGGTTTGTGTAAGAGGCCTTGGAATATGTTCCAATTTCAGCTCTCCAATCAAACCCAGCTAATGTAATAGCCCCATCTCAGGCCAGCCCGCACCCACCTACCAATCCCCGACACCCTCCACCCTCCACCCAAAACAAAATGAGTGGCCACAGCCAGCTCAGTGGACCGCAGGTGTGCGCTCGGCTATAACTCTCATTTTCAGGAAGCATGCCGGCGAGTGGGTGAAGAATGAAATCTTAGAAAACAGCGGTGGCTCTCATAAACATTTTACAAGGATGATTACGTACTGGTTAGACTGGAGAAATCTCCAACCACGGTGAAATCAATCACAGACGGACCACCTCTATCGCAACGCAAACAATGCATTACACTGATCATGTGTATTTTGGTGTGTTTAATGCAAGCATTGTTGCGCAATATTTATGTCAGTGAATCTGTGGTGCAAGCAAACAGATACTCTACAGATTTTTATGCATTTTTTTCAGGTTTACAAATATAGTCATTTGGTTTTTCCTGCATACGGAAGATACACAAAGTGCTTCTCTCCTTCAAATGTTTTCTAACCATTTATTTATTTATTTATTAGGTAATAAAATACCCCTGATAAAAAGTAGCTTAAACTAAATCTGGCTAAACTGGTCTGTTTTAATGGTTTTCACAGTGAGACTGTGTAGACCAGCTTAACACCAGATAGCCAATGAAGAAAGAAGCTAGACCACCTCAGGCTGGTTTAAAATCTCTGTAAAAATATCAGCAAAGCCCACATTTAGTCTTTCAGTGGAAACATGAAATGGTTTGGTTTAACCCACATTAAGCACTTATTCATATACATTTAAAATATATAAATAGCATGATGTTTAAAGCATTAGCATTTGTGCTACATGCTAACATTATGTTTGCAGTTGTTCGACTGTTAACATAGGGTAACACACATGGTTTAAATACTTCCACACACGCTAGCATGAAGAAACTTAGTGTATTTACTAGTTGCCATATCGACAATATAAAAAATTGAGCCAAATTTTAGAAATCTTTGGAAGATATCACTGAACATTTATTTAACATTAGCAAAAGTAAATTTCTTACTTAAGCTAATATTTAATCTCTCTCTCTCTCTCTCTCTCTCTCTCTCTATATATATATATATATATATATATATATATATATATATATATATTTATTTATTTATTTATTTTTTATTTTTTTTTATTTGTGTGTGTGTGTGTGTGTGTGTGTGTTTATTTAAAATTAGACAAATCTGATATTATTTTAATCTCCAATCTGTTGTTTAGCAGTTTGGGTAGTTCTTTAATCTATCACTAACTATCAGAAGACACTAACCAGGTTTAAAGGTGCCCTAGAACTTTTTTTAAAAATATGTAATATAAGTCTAAGGTGTCCCCTGAATGTGTCTGTGAAGTTTCAGCTCAAAATACCCCACAGATTTTTTTTTTTTATTCATTTTTTTAACTGCCTATTTTGGGGCATTATTATAAATGAGCCGATTCGGGGCTACTGGCCCTTTAACTCTCGTGCTCCACGCCCACGGAGCTCGTGCTTGCCTTGAACAGTGCATAAAAAAGTTCACACAGCTAATATAACCCTCAAATGGATCAATTACAAGATGTTCGTCATGCATGCTATATGCATGCTTCGGATTATGTGAGTATTGTATAGTGTTATATTGTTTACATTTGATTCTGAATGAATTTGAGGCTGTGCTCTGTGGCTAACGGCTAATGCTACACTGTTGGAGAGATTTATAAAGAATGAAGTTGTGTTTATGCATTATACAGACTGCAAGTGTTTAAAAATGAAAATAGCGACGGCTCTTGTCTCTGTGAATACAGTAAGAAACGATGGTAACTTTAACCACATTTAACAGTACATTAGCATCATGCTAACAAAACATTTAGAAAGACAATTTTCAAATATCACTAAAAATATCATGATATCATGGATCATGTCAGTTATTATTGCTCCATCTGCTATTTTTTTCACTATTGTTCTTGCTTGCTTACCTAGTCTGATGATTCAGCTGTGCACAGATCCAGACGTTACTGGCTACCCTTGTCTACTGCCTTTCATAATGTTGGGAACATGGGCTGGCATATGCAAATATTGGGGGCGTACACCCCGACTGTTACGTAACAGTCGGTGTTATGTTGAGATTCGCCTGTTCTTCGGAGGTCTTTTAAACAAATGAGATTTATATAAGAAGGAGGAAACAATGGAGTTTGAGACTCACTGTATGTCATTTCCATGTACTGAAATCTTGTTATTTGACTATGCCGAGATAAATTAAATTTTTAATTCGAGGGCACCTTTAAATTCCAGTTGCGCAGATAGGGTTAGTTTTAACACTGTGTAACAATGTGCCCCGCTATTAGAACTATACTATTCTATACAGTTACGACAAAGCTGGCATAATAAACTTTTATGAATTTCTGTTGATAAACTATGGAAAAAAAGGTGAATAAAGACTGAGAGGAAGAACCTGAACATTCAGAAAATATTATTTCAAGAAATGTTCAGCATTTTTACTGTCTCATCTATTTGTCTCGTGTTCTGTGAGAGCTGTGAGTGGAGTGTTTTGTTCAGTTTTTCTCAATGTCTGAATATGTTTCTTCATCTGTTTGGGTCTATTGTTTTGACCATTGCTGTATAGCTGTGTTTTGCAGAGTGTTCATTGTCAAATTACAAAATTATTTAAATTTTAATTTCTAAAAGAAAATGCTATTATTTTATACGAAAAAATAATAATAATAATAATTGCCTTTTATTGACTAAATATTTTAGTTTGTCATGTATATTTATTTAATTAAATCATATAACATGTTTAGCTGCCATATGTTCATGTTACAATGTGCCCATTTCACTTCCCTTCTTTCGAGGTAAGTAAAGAAAAAAGTATACACTTTTTTTTTTTAAGAAACAAAGCCACATCTTTGTACCAGACGTGTGAAATTAATGTCAAACCAAAGAAATTCTCTGAACCCTAAGAAGATTTACACAAACTGAGAAAGTCAAAAAGTGTTAGGTTGTGCCCCGCTCTCCCCTACAGTAGAAGCCTCTTGGCTACCAAATTACTGAGCTTAAATGGGTAACGCTTTAGATTACAGCCCAGAAAGTACTGCATAAGTAAAATTGATTTACCTTTCAGTAATTATAGTGTACCTATAAAGTATGCACGTGTAGGTATAAGATAGCTATGCTATGCTAGCATTTGTTCTGTAGATGTACAGTTACAACAGACAGAATTATTTTCCATGTTATACCCATCTGTCTCTGCAAAAGTTTGACTTTGCAAGTTGAATGGAACATAGCATTAGCATTACATGCTCTACCGCACGCATTATGATAAATCTATAAAAAAATATATATATATTTGACTCTTTTTCTTTTCTTAGAATGGCTTAACTTAAAGTGCTGTAAAAAAAAAATTTGGAAAAAAATATTATTTTAAGGTACTTTATGATATGTTGCCATATGGCAACAACATACAATAGTGGAAAAACTTAGAATAAGTGTAAGTGTATATAGTTCATATTTTTCCTCAGAAATGTTGTTTGTATTGAATCAATTAGTGCTATTATAAGTTTTAGCAGTAATTATAAACAATACCTTATACTTATTTTCCAACATCTTGTGTTTTTCCATTCTCTTTTGCTGAATAATGCTTTATATTCTTTAAATTTCACCTTTTTTTCTGTATGAAACTTCAAAAAGCATTTTTTTTTTTTTTTCCAAAGGTGAGACACATGTAGACATCACATTTGGTGCTCTTCACACTTACATCCACTTGCACCTGCCTTTTTGAGACACCATGGTAGGACAGTGGTAGGTCTGGGCCAGTATACTGGCTGTGATGGCAGATCTCTGATGTTGATTTAATCCATAATACAAATGCCATGGCAGTCCTTAACATATGACTAATCAACATTATATCACTAGCATTAATGTTTTTATTGTTATAGCTTAACAGACTGCAGCTAACTTTTGCTAGCTATCTAACCTATTATAATAATGTCATTCCATTATTGTGCAGTGTTGCCATATGGCAACACAGACATTTTCTCGATTTACCAAAAACGAATTTCATAAAAACATTTTTGAGTGGTGAATATGTCATCATACCTTACCTGAGATGATGTTAAAAATTTTTTTGTGAATGTGACATGGGCAGGTCCTTGTTTGTTACTGACGTTTTAGTTTGCTTTCAGCAACTACCGACAAGAGATGGCAGTCTGTCAGATATCGCGTCTCAGAAAAAAATTGCATGTCATGTGACTTAACCAAAGCACATCATTGGCTAAATTAAGGTCTTCTCTTACCAATAAAAAAAACTAGAATGTTCTTAAAGCGACGGTGGCAAGGAAATGAACATAAAGAGTATGTTGCCATATGGCAACACTATGCGGTAGAGGGTTATGAGTAAAGTAATCATTAATACCATACTAGGCTTGTGCATGAGTGGTTCTGGTTTTGTACTCAACAAACAAGGTTGTTGGAGATACAAAGAAAGAATATCCCACAACCCGATTTTGAATAAAACGCAGCATGAGACCACTTGCTTCTTGCATGTCATTCAGGTAACCAACCTTGTCAATCTAGCATGCCTGTCTTGTGTCAAACCAAATTACAGGCTGTTTCATGGTGGTAATTTTTTTTCAAAAAAAAAAAAAAAAAAAAAGTTTCCAGGAAAAATTCTTCTCAACAAAGCTTAAAGTTAAAGATACACCACATAGTTTGTTCATAATTTGTATAGTTTGCATAAATTCAGAAGAAAAATCATCAAACAAAATCAAATGTTTATACCATTGCCATTGTAGAAATATTATTTTGTAGGCATATTTGTAGACCATGACTAATTTATTCAACAAACACAACTAATTACATGATTTTTCTTTCACTGGCGGATAAAACAGTAGTCTTAAATGTCGTACTGACACCTACTGGGATGGATGTACCATCAATCACAAGCAAAAGATTTCAGTTACTAATGCCTTTGTAGAAATGATCCATTACCATTGTATTGGTATGGACAAAATACAGAGGCCTTGAACCTTATACTGAGTGAAAGAAACATCACACAATGTTTTTTGGCTATCAGTGTTGACATACGCTTTTGCAGGCATATTTGTCACCAATAAATACATTAATTCAGCAACCTAAAGTCATTTTGTGATTTTTCTTTCATTGGTGGATAAAACCCGCCATACTGGCACCTACTGGTGTGGATGTATCATAACATAGAATCAGAAGTTTCAGTTACAAATACCATTGTAGAAATACCCTAATTATACTTATACTATAGAATTTTAAGGGAATAATTCTTCATTTAACATCTTGTAATGTTCAGAACTCTAGGTTTAAGTTGTTTGCCTCTCAAAAAAGATTTTTACTGCAATTGTTTTAGTTAATGACTCGACCTGACTTTATCAGGAGCATTATCCTGAGGTCTCCAGAGATAGTCGAAACCTGCACAGTTTGGCAGTATGTATGTGAAGAGAGAGAAAAAATGGAAGATAGGGAGACAGTGTCCTTTGGGAGAAGGCAGAGGTTGTGAGCACAGCGGAGACAGACAGACAGTAGGTGACAAAAAATTTATGATGCAGCAGAGCTCCAGGCACAAAGGTCCCTGACAGGTGAGCCCATATTATAGATGAGCTGTGCATGATGATGTCGGCAGGTGTGTGGCAACTGGGTTTTTTTAAAGATAACGGTAAATTATTTATAAACACAAGCATAAGTAGATCGAGGGTACGTTTACACGACAACGATGTATGAAAAATGGAAATGTTTTTTCTTTGTACAGACGAAAATGTTATCAAACCAATCCCTGTTCACGCAAATCTGTGAAAAATGAATGAAAATGCTGTCATATTCATGCCAGACCAGTAGATGGCAATGTCACTTTGTAAAGAAACACTACACGCCTATAGAGGCTATGCATGTGACGTCACCAGCGGCTGGAGTGACTGTGATTACGCCTACTGAATGGCAAAAAGACTGAGTGGCGGCATTGATTTGCCACGAAAAAACACAGAAAACACATCTAAAATGAGAAAGAGCTTTGCAATTGACTGTACAAATAGATTTGACAAGAAATCCGAGGTATAATTTTACAGACTGCCGAAGGCATAAAATTTAAGCAAATGGACTGCTACAATACACAGAAAAACTGGACTCCAGGCAGTGAAACAAACGTGGATTTGTTGAATTTTGGGGTAAAATCATACCCTATATATTGTATTGTTATATATTGTATTGACAACCTATATAGGCTATTTATCTTATATTCTGCATAATATGGTAGTTTTAAATAAACATATATATATATATATATATATATATATATATATATATATATATATATATATATATATATATATATATATATATATATATATATATATATTTAATCACCTGGATTTAGACTTATATAAGATGTTTATATGAAGCGTTCACAGGCAAATTTGCTTGATCTATTTCCCCGGCATCATAATCAGGCATATAAATGTCAGGAAACACAATTCCTGGCTGCATGTCAATATAAATGGATATTTGTTAAGTTTTAAGGAACACTATCGAGTCCAACCATTAGTTTACACTAATAATTGTTTGTTTTATTCGTGTTTTTGCAGTTTCCCCTATTAAAACCCATCAAGCAGGAGGCTCTTTTGCCATTCAGTCCGGCTGAGGGGGCGTGTTCCGGCAGCAACGTCAATGCATACACTCCATAGTCTGAACAAATAATACACATGTGCATGACGTCACCGTGACATCACATATTCACATTTTTATAGTTTACATGGAGACGATAATGGTACTGTTTTTAAAAATGTGCACTTTGGAACCTGTTTTCAAAAGTTTGCATTTCCAGACCACCAAAGTACTGTTGTCGTGTAAATGAACGGCCAAAATGAGTTTCAGTTCAGTTTTTAATTCAGTAAATGGCCCCTTATACTGTAATAGAAAATGTTTGTGTTTGTAGTTTACTTCACCTCTGAAATGACTTCTTTTCCTCCAAAGTCATTTCAACCCAGAATACTGTTAACCAATAGGCAAATTCTTTTAGGCTACTTCTTAAAAAAAAAAAAAAAAAAAAAGAATCAAAACACTACTCTTTCTTGACACTTTTATGTATACAATGATTTGCACTTTTTTATATGCTGAAACAAACTCATCGTGTGGCCCTTCACACTTCAAAACTTCAAACTTAAACTTACTGATTGAACGACATTTGCTGCCATGACAATAATGCGTTACATATGTTTCTTGTACAGTATGAAGTCTTTCTTTCTGCTGCCAATTGCATTTCTCACCATTCTTACTCTGACTATAATGAGTCTGCCTAGATTTGTCCCGTTGCCTGGATCTTGGATTTCAATTTGGATTTGTCTAACTTGACTGATGTTGTCTTCTCTCAATAAACTTGCAAATGGAGTTTGAACTACAACCTGAATCAGCTACATTATGCCTAAGAAAAATTTCACAAGTTAACTGATGGCACAGGTATGGGTTTCCGCCATACTGTAAAATCAATCACAATGAATGCTGAGTTAAATTGTCTCCATTTAAAACATCTCAGTGATGGTAAGTTTTTACAATGAGTTTTAACATTCCCTCGGTTTCCAGTTCATCTCTTCTCATTTTCTGCTTGCTAAGTTTGGAACCGTTAGCCATTTTTTTTCCTTGTACCAGCACCTGGTTGTATAAAACACACCATCTGTGTTTTATTCAGCTGTCTCTGACTACTTGGAGGGAATCGAGTTTGCGCTTCTGTAGCAAGCACAGTAATTACACAAAGCTCCATTACATACTAGGAATGTGAGAAAGACCCAACACAGATGTTACAGTGAATCTGCAGAAAACAAGCGATGGAATCATGTACTGTAGGATGTCTGGTGGTGGGTGCAAGAGGACATGTGCGGGAACAGGGATCGAACACACCAGGGGTGAGCGGTGTAACCAAAATCTTATATGAAAGCATAATTAATGTAGAAAGAAGTTATAGTGAAAATAAATATACTGAGATACAAAATAGGAGATAAAAATGTCAATAGACAATTATTAACATGCAGTAACAGTTTACATCTATAATAGGGCTGGGCAATATGGCCAAAACGCGATATGTTTTTTGTTTGTTTGTTTGTTTTCCATATCATACGACATCAATATTTATCATGATATTCATTTATCATTAATGGGGAAGGAAATGCTTTCCACATATTTCCACACTATTAGACCTTGGGAATGAATGTAAACATGTAAACTTGTTTGTTCACAGTAGGGGTGGGGGGGGGGGTTCTGTATTTTATGATTTAATACAAAATTATATAAACTTTAACAATTTAATCAAGCTTTTAAAATGTAATCAAATAAAAAAAAAGAAAAAGAATTTATAACAAAACATTGCATTTTTTTTTTTTGTCAAATAAGTGCTGCATAACAGAACTGTTTACATTTGAACATGGATGAAAAAATATCTTTGTTGTATGATATTCCTTAGAAATATTATTATTATTATTATTATTACTTTGACAAGTACATTTTAGTATACAGTAGGGATAAATTTAGCCTATGTCATAATTTCTTGAAGTTAAACCGAACTTTTATTTTGACGGTTTGTCGTGAAGATCTTTCAGTTTTAGATTCCATTTCAGTGTGTATTTAACAGTAGTTTCTCAAATGAAACGGTGAAAAGCTTGAGAAGTGACTCTCAAACCAGCTCTGGAGATGAAGTTCATGTGTCCATGTCCTCATATAATGAGACAGGAGGCACTGAAAACACTGTGAGCATCACATGTCTGTGAGTTTATGTATCAGACAAAACTGTGCCATTTATTCACACAGAGACAAGCAGAAATCACTTATTAGCGTCATGCATTGACTTGTCATGATTATTTCTTATGTGTGATAGGCTGATTAATCCATACTGAGGAAAAATGTCCAGTGCTTATCATCGTTATCGACGTAAATCTTATCGCAATCTCAATGTGATATTTTTTTATCGCCCAGCCCTAATCTATAACATAAATGTTCTAAATATATATTGAAATCTCTGACTGTGCATTGCAGACTTTGGTATCTTGGTGTCACGATTCCTGTCAGTTCCTGGACTACACTTCCCATAATCCTCCCTGCCTGTCACATGCTCACTCCACACCAATCATCATTTGCCACATACACCTGTAGCCTATTATCTGGACTATTTAAGACTCACTCACACACCACCTCATTGCGAAGTCTTGTTTTCCCTTTGTGTACAATTCTGAGCGTTACTATCTTGTCAGTCGGTTACTGATCCCGTCTGTTCCCCGTGTTACGATTCCTGCTGCCTGCCCTTTGGACCTTTTGGATTGTTTATTGTTTCCTGGTTTTGTGAGTGCTTTCTGCCTGCCCTGATTCATTGCCTGTTCCTCGACTACGATTCTGCCTGCTCTCTGCCATACCTGTTTGCCACTGTCTGACCATTGCCTGTCTTACTATGAGCTCTTTTAATAGATGGATCTTACTCTGAGTCTCGCCTCGTTACACTTGGCAAGTCTGAGCGCAGTTTGAGGTATTGTTGAGCTCAAACTATAGAGGAGACATATTTCACACCAGGAAAGAAAAAAAAATGAAAGAAAGAAAAGCCTGAAGTCAAAATCATATTTCTGACTAACTTATGTTTCCTCTCAGATATCCTTTAAAATGATCTTGTCTCCTGTTTTGAACGTACCACTCTACGAGTGGGTCAAACAGTGGTTTTAACCCAACTGCGAGGTTATTGTGAGCATGGCCGATGAACTGGACTTGGATCAGCATGCTGAAAAGCTGCCAAAGAAAACCAGCATGCCATAAACAAATCTGTATTCACCTTAGCACAAGCTGCAGTTTGAAGATCTATTGTCAGAATGACTTTTCCTGAACCTTCTCTCTTAAGTGCAGTCAACAAAATTACCACCCAGACCCTCATTTGAAATGCCTCTTCCATACCTGTCAGACCAGCGGCAGATGCACGGCTAAGCCTGTGGATTCCAAACACATTCACTGGTTTTAATCCAGGGCTGAATCTGCTTTGCTGCTTGTAGCTCAGCTGTATCAGGCCCCATTTTCTATTTGCACCATGACAAAATAACCCTCAAGAACAATGTGGGCCAAGTTGACGGAATCCAGAAGGAGTGCCGCAATCATCATGGCGTCAAAGGGTAATGGCTTGATGTGAAAGAGTGCACCATGTCTCTCTGGCCACTGTTTTCGATCCTCTCAGCCACATGTACTTAATTGGCAGGAGATATTTACGATTATGCTTATTATAGTGCGGAGCTACGAGTCTTATCTTCAAGCTTTGACTGGGCTGTTAGAGGCTTGATATTTATACTGTGAGTGTTATACATAACTGAGAAGTGTGAACTGCTTGTTGATTGAAGGGTAGAAATCTTCACACTGGAAAAGTGTTATTCTCAAGCATGTGGAGATTCTCACGTCAGAGCAGGGAATCAATTTTGGCATGTAAAATGCACATTTTCTGCAAGAAAAAAGATGACAGACATGTATGTGAGACCAGAACACGCATTGCTTCAATTCTTTACTGCAACACATTAAGAGATTAAATTTGATGTGTTTGATTTCCCGGCTGAAAATGCTAGTTGTTTTCAATATGGTCTAACCTGGTTTATTTATGTTCCATCTTGGTCAATCACATTTCAGATAAATATGAATTCTGTCTACATTTACAAGTACACTAGCATATTGATCAGCCTCAAAGCTAACATATGAAGACCAGACATCTTTAACCCTGCTCCTGAAGACACGCTTTCTTCATGGAGTTAGGTCCAAACCTAATCAAACACACCTCGACCAAATAACTAAGTTTGTGTTTTGTTGAAGCAGGTTAGAAATAAACTTTGCAGGACTCCAGGTGTGGGGTTGAAGACTTTAGACTAAGACCAAAAAAAAAAAAAAAAAAAAAAAAAAAAAAGATTTAAAAGGGTCTTGGAGGTGGTCATGTTTGGAATATGATAGCTGGTTGTTGTTTGTTGTGGACCCAGCAGTTCATAGTCAAGCTGGTCAACCAATTTAACTAACTTGAAACCACCTTAAGGTGGTAGATGTTCTTTGAAACATGGTAACTGGTATCTAGCTGCTCACTGTTGGTGATTGGCTGGTCCAAGATGGTTTAAGCTAGTAACCCTGAAGATTTTGGTCATCTGGATCCGGTGTTTAATTAGGTTTGTAGTTCGATAGGGCTGTCAAATGATTAATTGCGATTAATCGCATACAAAATAAAAGTTTGAGTTTGCCTATAGTATGTGTGAATACTGTGTGTAATTAATATGTACTGAATATAGAAATGGGGGTGGTATTCCAGAAAGGAGGTTATGTGACATACCCCGGTTATGTTTATCGGTAAGTAAGCGGAGGTAAACTTTTTAGGGTATGTAAGTATCCATAGCAACTTACTCTCTGTGCCCTATTGATGATGCTCTAGTGGACGTGACAGATTGCTCACAATATTTTATCTACTTATATCGATATATAAAGCATTATTAAAACAAGGCTATGTTTATTTTATCCTTATATATATATATATATATATATATATATATATAAGAATATATAAGTCGATTTGTTGCTTTATTGAGATTGTCTTGTGTATTAACAGTGAACATACTCTGGGTTGGCTGAACTCCCAGACACGTTTTTGGAACCAGCATACCTCGAGTAAGCAAAGTTTGTGTCAATCAACCAAGCTCAGGGTATATGTAACAGTAAGATAACCTTTCTTTCTGGAATACCCCCCTGGTCAGCAGATGTAGCCCCACCAGATAAAAGTTGATCTGGTCAACAACTTAAACCAGCTTATACCTGCTAGAAACCAGATTATGATAGTCATTGTGGTTTGAAAAAAAAATAGTTGCTGGTGTCTATCCAGTTCATCCTGGTAAATTGCTGGTTTAGGTGGTTGATTAGCTGGATTAACATCTCAGTCGAGTGCTCTGCTGGAGGATAAATAGTTAATACCAGTTGTACTGTGGTTGTACTGATCATTAAAACATGATAGCTGGTATCTTGCTAGTCCAAGATGGTCTAGGTGGTCTAGATAGTACCAGGTTAGCTAGTGTAGCCACACCAGCTGGGAATTAAGCTGGTCAGTCACCTAAATCATCTTGTACCAGCTAGTTTACGATGGCTGGTTTCTAGATGGTCATTAGCTCGTCTATGATGGTTTAGGTGTTTAACCAGCTTGACTAACTTCTTAGTCAAGGGCACCTGCTGGAAAAAGAAAATAGTTTATACCACAAGTTTGTTTTTGAATTGTTGCAGGTCCACTATGATCAACCAACTCACTTGTTCCCCTCCAGAGCTTGTCAGCTACCAAAACCTAACCTTGGACAAGGTGATAACCTGCTTGGAACAATTACTGATCAGTTATCGTGTCAAAAACTGGTTTTAACAAGATTTTTTTCCAGCAGGGATTGGCACTCACAAGAAAATGTCCACAACCATTAAACTCACTGTATTCGCATGTCTTCAATTTATTGGATGCAGAACAAGCCTCTCCCTCCGTTAGGATGTTATGATTTTCCAACTAAGTGAAGTTCCTAAACGTAATTTAGGGAGGAGCGAGCCCATCTAATCTTCCAATCAACAGCCAGAGTATATAAGCAGCTGCTTACCTCTCTTCAGTCTTAGCTGTTTCAGCATTCCTCCACCTCCCCAAACTCCACCTTCATCTCAGGTACCTTGCCCTATGTAATCACATCCTATATTTATTCACTGGGGGGTGTATCAGAGCTCGAGTTGAAGATGCTTCATCGAGCCCCTCCTCAGTGGACAGCAAGCCAAATTAGCTAACCTAATACCCTAAAGATTATATGGGCAAACGAACTCGTTAATTGTTTTTCACATTTTTACCACATCTGAGAAGAATTAATTATTTGTCATGATTTCCCAGAGCCTACTTCTGGATGTATGTAAGTCAACCTCAATCAATGGGTTCATAACCCACACCATTAATTGCCAGTCTTGTTAAACAGGTACTTCAATGACTGTGATTTCTACTGTCTTACCTGCAAGCGCAGTTAGTTCTGAAGAAGGTATTGATTTTTTCTGCAGTGAGTGTAGCTTCTTCCTTGATAATGGATCGCAAAGTGTAGGGTTTTCGCATCTGTATGGGACCATTTGGCTTCACTGCTAGGTACTTCGATCATTCCTTTGGTTATCATGTACCATCAGAATAAACAATCTTACAGAGCCTAGACAAAAGACATAACATATTATCATAACTAGATTTGCATTTATGCAAGTAAATACCGGTGCTTGCAAAGCAAAAGCACCTTAAAATCTTAAAACCCACCTAAAAACTTCTCTGACCTCTGATTGTATGATGCTATGTGTTATGTCTTTGATGTTTTTGTATTGTTTACCTGTCTGTTGTCATTTGTGTTATAATATTGACCTTGAGTTTGTAGAAAGGTGCTATATAAAATAAAATTATTATTATTATTATTATTATTATAAAAAAAAAATAAAATAAAAAATGTTAAAATGATCCCAAAAAAGTCTAAAAGATGGGAAACACAGCAGAACTAACGGACATAAGAAGACGCAGGTAGGCCATTATGCTACATTTCTCAACCAAAACTGCACATATGACTGAAATGATGAACTAAACGTCAGTATTTTGTGGTTCAAGTTGATTTCATTGCAGACAATTGCTGACAAGTGTATGCATTGATGTCACAATGTCGTCATACACATATTAGGCATATTTAAGGAAGAGAGTTTAAATCTCGTTAACACAGAGTCTGCTCAAGCTGAGTTAATGTGTTGTGTGTCAGTTTGTGCCCGCCAGTGGTGTTATTCATGGAATGGAGAAATGTGCCTGTGCTTTGATAACACATGCTGCTCTTGCTGATTTAAATCAAGGGTGGCGTGCCATTGTGCAGAAAGACAGGCAAATAGAGGGATCTTTGTGTGTGTGAGGTGTGTATTTGTGTGATGCGATTAGGTTTGCCATAGCCCACCCTCTTGCAAATATTGTGCAAGACACCATATAAAATCAACATACTTGTTGAAAAAAAGGTCATTAAAAGGCTAGTATTGTATAAAGATAGATTTAGATATGTTTTTGGAAAGAAAAGAGTTTGTTTGAGACCCAAGGTCCCACGGAAGGTCTAAAACAGCTTTGTTAATTATGGTGTGACGGAACTGGCATAAAATATTGAGAATTATTGACAACATTATTATTATTATTATTATACTTGGTTTACAATTAAATAAATGCAGGTCATAGCATATTTTTTTCAGTGGCGTATGAGGTTGAGCACCCACTAAAATAAATGCATGATCAAATTCCGGAACTGCCGGATACGGATCCAGCTTGTTTCGACACAAATTATGCCCTGCATGCTTCCCCTCTAGGATCAGCTGTGCATGTGAATCAACACAGTAGGCAACATTTTCTCAAAAAATGTAATATTCAGAAGCATGATGATGATGTTTACTATAATTGTGATTCCTTTGAGAGTAGGCTACATGTATGCCTCCCCTGTGATGCATTAAAGTCTGTTTAAATGCACCTTTTCACAATATATGCCTTTTTCAGAGTAAACACAGCTCTAGAGAAATAGCATAAGCATACCCAAGTTATCTGTTATATATGTTATCTAAATATAAGCATATTTTCTACACATCCATTACATAAATAATAATTGTTTATTGTTTCAATATGCTATATATATATATATATATATATATATATATATAATATATATATATATATATATATATATATATATATAGTGATGACCAGTTTTGGGGTTTTGTTTCTACATACATTTTTGTCATAATTGCATTAAAGGGTTTAAATTTAAAAATTTAAAAAAAAAATTAAATTCTATCATTAATTACTCACCCTTGTGTCGTTACGGGTTTACTAATATGCGTAAGACCTTCATTCATCTTCGGAACACAAATTAAGATATTTTTGATGAAATCCAAGAGGTATATGACTCGTCCATAGACAGCTTTGGCCAGTACTGAGCTGACATTTGGAAGTAAACACGGAAGCCTTTAATGTGCTTACTGTGGCAACTGCGTAAGGATAGTGACAGGGAAAAAATGAGATTGTTGAAAAAAGTTGTTATTTTTGTTTTGTTTTTCGCTTCATAAAATTAAGATTGAACCACTGCAGTCACATCAAATGTTTTATCAATGTCTTTAGTACCTTTCTGGACCTTAGTGGTGGTTATATTGCTGTCTATGGACGATTCATATACCTCTCGGATTTCATCAAAAATATATTTGTGATCCGAAGATGAATGAAGGTCTTATGGGTATGGAACGACATGAGGATGAGTAATTAATGACAGAATTTGCATTATTGGGTGAACTAACCCTTTAAGTTTCAATCAGTTAATTGAAAGGGGCAATATGAATCACAGAAATGAATCAAACTTTGTGCAACTGAAATTTAAATTATAGATGCTATTAAAATTAACATTCTCATGTTCAAAAGTCAAGGATTCCAAAGCAATGCTATTGTCTATTGGAAACTTAAATATCCAAATGAAAAGCATTAAAATCATTGTGATTCTCACAATGTTGCTTACTTTTAAATTGCCAGCAAAATCCTTGCAATTATATTGTAAAAGTATCAATAAATCTATATTTATCTCCTACTTCTAGTGTCCAATAGATACAATGGAGAAAGAGTTGGAGAAGACACCTAATTCCCCCAGTCACAATATTGATGTTGCTCACACATTATAAAGAAATTCCCTAGTGTGTAGACTGGGGTTTCTATCCAATAACCACAAGCATCGGACATAAACCATTTTCAAATGTCCTGTGGTTGTGAGAGGCGTGGAGGTTATTTTGATGGTGATGACTATATCAGGAATAGGAGGGAATCGTTGTGCAAATTAATTGAATAATTTATCAAGCGAAGCCATGATTAGTCAGGTCTGAATCAATGGAGTACAGCTTGATTAGATGATCAGGCTGACCCGTAACTTGCAGACAGTCTATGATGAGCCGATATTCTGTTCTGAGTGTTAATGGCAAAGATAATGATACACTTCAATAAGATTTTATCAGCATTGATACTTGTCTGCCATGTTGTTCACAGATGGATGGATGGATGGATGGATGGATGGATGGATGGATGGATGGATGGATGGATGGATGGATGGATGGATGGATGGGTGGGTGGGTGGGTGGGTGGATGGATGGATGGATGGATGGATGGATGGATGGATGGATGGATGGATGGATGGATGGATGGATGGATGGATAGATAGATAGATAGATAGATAGATAGATAGATAGATAGATAGATAGATAGATAGATAGATAGATAGATAGATAGATAGATAGATAGATAGATAGATAGATAGATAGATAGATTGATTGATTGATTGGGGTTTTGGGCACTTGTCAGCTGATCATATTTGGGAGAAAATACTTAGCTGAAAAATACTTAGGCTAAAAAAAATCAACTAGAACAACTTAAACCACTTAAGACCAGCAAACCACTTTAGGCTGTACATAGCAAAAAAAAACAAAAAAAAACATGAAAAGGAGAAACACATCTCACAAACAGGTCACACAAGTGATAACATATCTCTCCATTTCTGTTACTAGCCTGCAGCCAGGCTTTCTCAAGCCATCATAAATACAAATAACAGCTATACTTACATGCTAAACCACATGGGCAAACACAGATCTGTCCCACACTATGAAGCTAAAAAGATTTTTGTCTTTTTTTCCAGGATATAGCTCCTAGCACGTTAACACCATTAGCCACACCGCCGATTGCGCTTATCAATCCCCTCAGCACTAGCATCTCGGCAGCTGCGCCAAATGCTATTTTGCTAGCAAGTGGATAGCAAATCCTTCCTGTTTTTTTATTTATTTATTTTTATGTGCTGTCCAAGGGGTATTTTTAACCACAGTGTCTGCAAGAGGCCATTCATCTTTTTACTTCTCTGCACCAGTAGGCCAGGAATCAGCAAACACTGCAATCTCTTCAGCGGCGAGACTTCATTGAGATTTTAACTTCACAGAATGACTTTAAAGGCCAGACATCAAAAGAGTATTCCTCTATCAGATGTTGATTAAATGTTGGAATAATCATTATATTTTTTCCAATTTTAGCTATGGGCAATTAAACTATGTGGCTTGTGGAGAAGTGTGCTATGTTTCTAGGTAATTTAAAATGATTTTTGAATGGTGGATGATAAAATGCATGGTAATCCTATTGAAGGAGGGCCCAAGACTTCTCTAGTGACCAGTATATCATACTTGGTCTCTGTTGAGCTTTAAACCATAAAAATGTGTAGCAACATGCTAATATTCACTCAGAACACTATAAGCACAAATAAACACCTGCTTATAGTGGTCAGTAGGGTTAGACTTTATTTCGCTAGTCCACTTTAGACATTTTACTAACTATAAGTAGAACTACATGACAACTCTCATTGGTGTATTATTAAACTGTTTAGTTAGGGTTAGGGTTAGGGTTAGTAGAATACTGTAGGTTGATGTAGTTGCAAAGTTACTAGATAGTTAGTACAGCGCACAGCATGAATGAGCACACC
Source organism: Chanodichthys erythropterus (assembly GCF_024489055.1). Lineage (NCBI taxonomy): Eukaryota > Metazoa > Chordata > Actinopteri > Cypriniformes > Xenocyprididae > Chanodichthys > Chanodichthys erythropterus. The sequence goes on from NC_090230.1 coordinate 6,089,136, forward strand.
CCCTCTGAAACTTCTGAAAGTCAGCAATTACTCAATTACTTAGAAGACATGTTAGGATTCTTTAGAGATATAATATTCCAGCAAGTCTGCTTATTCAATTACCAAAGAAGCATGTCAAAATTATTCAGGAAAATAAGATTTTATTGTCACAGTGATAAAGTGTAGCAAAAATGAGTACACCCTCCTAAAAGTTACTAAAAAAAAATTAAAAAAAAAATAAAAAAATCTGGTGTAAGTTTAATTCAGTGTTTGAAAACCACAAAATTTAAAGAGAAGTAATTTCTTGATAATTAAAAGTGTTATATAGCCCACTGAATCATTCTCAGACTTAATGCTGGCAACAGTGGAACCACTTGGGAGAGAACTGTCAGGAGACTTATTTCTTAGCACAAAAGAGGACAGTGGTACAAGAGGATTACCAAATCATTGTTTTAAGTGTGAAAATATAGCAAAAGTAACACAGAAATTCAAAAACAATGGACTTGTGACAAGGCCCCTGAAATAATCAGGCCTTAATTTTAAGCTTTCATTTAGTGATGAAGGATTTTTTTGCTAGACAAAGAGCAGGAGAAATACCAAGTGAGTGTCTCAGAGCCACCAAAAAGCTATGAAAAGAGTGACTGTTTATCTCACAGAGTAAGATGCAGCCTGCTGAAATGACATACATGGTTGATTATCTCACTGGAACTACCTACTGTAGCCAAAGCACAATAAAGTCAGTTCACCATTTCCAAAGCCCATATTTACAAAATATAGATTCTGGGAATCAATACTCTGGTCTCATGAGACCAAATCAATCATCTTGGATCTAACAGCATCCAAAATGTTATGGTGTTGCTAAAGGAGGAGTACAGTGAGAAGTGCCTGGTTCCCACAGTAAAGTTCAGTGGTAGTAAAGCTCTTATATAGGGATGTATGAGTGCTGAAGGTGTGAGGGAGTTGTGCTTTATCAATGCTGTCATGAATTCCCACACCACTGCGTAATTTAATACACAAACTTGAAACAGAAGATGTTACCCTTTCCTCATTCCCTGCATTGTTGGGCATTTTTTCAACATGACAATGAGGATATGCATTCTCCCATGGTGAATAACCTTCTGTGGACATTTTCTGCACTCAATCTTAACACTCTTGAGCGCCTGTGGGGGATTCTGTACAGATGAGCAACACTCCCCTTTAAAGATCAGGGCATTTAAGGAGGTCATCATCCAGGAGTTAAACAGGACAGATGTGACAATTTGTCATGAACTTGTACACTCTGTGTCAAGAAGGGTCAGAGCAGTATATTAAAAATTATGGTGGGCATACTAAGTACTGGAATATTATACATTTGTTGAATTAATTCTAGGGTGTACTCATTTCTGCAATCCTTAATTTAAACGAAATTGGCTAATTTACTTATTTAATGGCTATTAATGACATATATTTCTCAGTTTTCATTATGTATCTGTTTAATAGATTTTAGTTTTGCCATCTTTCCATGAATTGTATTAGTGATCATAAAGAAAATAAATCTTTTGTATTTGTTCAGAGGGGGTGTACTCATTTATGCTGTGCACTGTATGTCTAAAGTAGACTGTTGAAATAAAGTGTTACTGTAAGTTTTTCATAGGTATTAAAATTAAATGCAATACATAAAACATAATTTTTTTTTTTTTCTAAAAGTCAATGTAAAAGTAATACAAATGTCCTGATATCATACGGAAGAACGAGAAATTCAGTTGCTTTATAAATAAATAAATAAATGCAGGATTGTTGTCACGGTTTGAGTGGTTTTGTTTTGTTCTGTTTAATTCATGTTTAGAGTTTTTCTTTGGTCACATGTTCCCCTTTGTTTTCAGTTGCCCGCCACTTGTTTGTTACTATGGTTTCTGATTTGATTAGTGTTTGAGTTCAGCTGTGTCTTGTTAATTAGTATCGTTAGATCTTCTGTTCACCTTGTATTTAGGCCTTGTGTTTGTTCAGTTCCTTCGTCAGTTCTCTGTTGTGTAAAGTTTGTTGTTCTGTTCTTGTTATCTGAGTTTCTGTTTAGTTATAATAAAAAGTACTGCTGCATTTAGATCCTGCTTCTTTGCTTGCTGCAACCGACTGTTACAATTGTGTATTTATTGTACATAATAATAATAATAATAATAATATATACATTATATTGCACATAATAGTAATTAAGCCGATGTAGTTAGGTTTTTGTTTGTTTGTTATTAATATTTTGAAAAAAGTAAATGTAGTTGGATTATTTATTTTTGTATGTATTGTCATTAATAAAAATAGCGTAAATAGCTAAATGCAGGTGTAATTATATTGTGTGTTTGTTTATTTATTATAACAATAGTAATAAGTACATTATATTGTACATAATAGTAATTAAGCCTATGTAGTTTTTTTGTTTTATAATATTTTGAATAAAGCAGATGTAGTTTGACTATTTATTTATGTATTCATTTTTTATTTAATTAATAAAAATGGCATAGATAGCTAAATAAATGGAGGTGTAATTAGATTGTGTTTATTAATTTATTTAGCTTACATAATAATAATGATAATATGTACTATATATTGTACATAATAGTAATTAAGACGATGAAGTTGGATTGTTTGTTTATCTACATTTCTATTTATTTATTTATTTTATTGTACATTATTAAATAAATACAGGTATAATTAGATGAATTTGTGTATTTATTGCGCATACTACTACTAATAATACTGTATATTATATTGTACATAATATAAAAAAAAATAATTTAGTTAATAAAGCTGATGTAGTTAGATTGATTATTTATTTATTTTAAAGGTGCCCTAGATTGTTTTTTTACAAGATGTAATATAAGTCCTAGGTGTCCCCTGAATGTGTCTGTGAAGTTTCAGCTCAAAATACCCCATAGATTTTTTTTTTAATTAATTTTTTTAGCTGCCTATTTTGAGGCATATTTAACTATGCACTGATTTTTTCAGCACGGCCCCTTTAAGAGATGCGTTCCCTCTGCCCCACGAGCTCTCGACTATATATACATCGCATAAACAAAGTTTACACAGCTAATATAACCCTCAAATGGATCTTTACAAGATGTTCGTCATGCATGCTGTATGCATGCTTTGAATTATGTGAGTAAAGTATTTATTTAGATGGTTACATTTTATTTTGTGTGAGTTTGAAGCTATGCTCTGTGGCTAAAGCTAACATTACACACTGTTGGAGAGATTTATAAAGAATGAAGTTGTGTTTATGAATTATACAGACTGCACGTGTTTAAAAATGAAAATAGCAACGACTCTCGTCTCCGTGAATACAGTAAGAAACGAAGGTAACTTTAACCACATTTAACAGTACATTAGCAACATGCTAACCAAACATTTAGAAAGACAATTTACAAATATCACTAAAAATATCATGATATCATGGATCATGTCAGTTATTATTGCTCCATCTGCCATTTTCGCTGTTGTTCTTGCTTGCTTACCTTGTCTGTGCACAGATCCAGCCGTTAATACTGCCTTTCCTTGTCTAATGCGTCGAATGGGCTGGCATTATGCAAATATTGGGGTCATACATATTAATGATCCCGACTGTTAAGTAACAGTCGGTGTTATGTTGAGATCCGAGTGTTTTCCGGAAGTCTTTTAAACAAATGAGATTTACATAAGAAGGAGGAAACAATGGAGTTTGAAACTCACTCCCTGCGTTCCATTCGGAAGGGCTCATCCCTATGCCCTAATCCCTTCAGAGGGTTTACCCTCCAGAGTGAGAGCTTCGAAGGGATGAAGGGTGTAGGGGTAAAAAAAAAATTTCTTTTGGAACGCACTTCAGCGTCATCTTAACGAGACAATCAAGGATGATAAATTGTGCAAGCTGCGCATTTTGTTTAACGTTATTATTTATTTATTTATTTTAGGTTTACCACATGTAGGCTATATTGTATCTATGTATTTGAAACATTTGAATGGACTGATAAATGAGCTGTAAAGTTTTTTTTTTTTTTTTTTGGGAAGTACAATGTCATTTTGACCATAATAATGTACCAAATCTAACTCGTATAAATATTACAGTAGTACAGAAAAATATTATACATACCTTTATAGTTAAAATCGAACTCCTAACCTCCTGTACCCATTCTGTGACGTCAAACAACTTCCCTGTGCAAAGGATCATGGGGGCCCAAAGTGTCCATCAGTTGTTCCCTTCGAAATCCTTCATTCCGAAGGGCCCTTTGAAGTGGCCAATTTTGAGCACTTTGGTTTGGAACGACCCTTCAATATGGCGGCCATGATTATTTTCACTCCGAAGTGCCCTTCGGAGGGCAATATATCCCGTTTGGAACGCACCGACTGTATGTCATTTCCATGTACTGAACTCTTGTTATTTAACAATGCCAAGATAAATTCAATTTTTCATTCGAGGGCACCTTTAAATGTAATATTTTGAATAAATAAAGCTGATGTAGTTGGATTGTCTATTTATTATTTATTCTTTGTACAATAAAAATCAAAATAAATAAATTACTAACAAAAAATTCAGTTAGTGGACTACTATTAGACACAAAGTAAATCAGCACAATTTTGTGAGTGACTCTTCTACTGTTCTGTAAACACAGAGAACGATAATTTTGTTCAATGACCTCTGATTCTTTTCCCTACTGATTCACTTAAAAGTTTTTCAAATCCACACATAACCAACATGAATACAGAGATTACATTTCTACATTTGTGGGTGGCATATCTGTTTTAACTAAAGCACTCGTATACACCATTTACCCAACTATCTGGTGGTTGTGTTTTGCATTCCCACAACTTTTCTCCCACCTTCACTCTTACTTTACATTTCTCAAGAATGATCTGATTTCAGAACAGACAGGCCGGGTCCATCTGAAATTACAGCATCTCCTGAACACAAGCAGGTCTGCCATTTCTCCTCCAAAGCCCAAGTGGATGATTAATGGGCAGGTAAAGACTTTTCCGAGCCACGTCTAGATACCTCAGTCAGGCCTCAGTGCACAGATAAAAGTCAAAGTGGGATTGCAGGGCCAAGCGTTCTCCTGCTAGAACAAAGCCTCGTCACACAGAACGCTTTCTGCATTCTGTGCAATCCTGCAACAAGTTCAGACAGGTAGCGGATGCCGCGGAAAACAGCCAGAGGACTCTGTCAATTCTTTTCTTGCTATATCAATTTGGACCTGAAGACAGTGACTTTACCTGATGATACTCTGAATAGAGTGAACAGACATCAAAGACGCACTGAGCAAATATAAGCTATGCAAATGACTGACTGGCGGTTGCCAGAGAGACAGGTTAATTGGGAAAAGGAGTGTTCTGGCAATCTGTTTTATTCCTTTTTCTCTCATTCCATGCTGCGGGGAAAAGATGAAAGACAAAACCCTTAAAGCGTTCCCCCTTTTTTTCGCTTGTTGGAGCTCAATGCGGCTTGTTTGTTCTAGTACGCTTCTGTATTCGCAGGACAGAAGTGAACAATTTGTTCAGAAGTTGACGGTATTCGGAGTTCACGTGGAGGTCTTGATCTTGTCAGTGAGAGCTGCTGACATGCTCTTGGATTTCTTCAGTGACTTTTAGGCATTTGTGAATCGCCTTTGAGGAAAAGAAAATATGACAGATTTGTGATACGGTCAGTAAAAGATTCTGCCACAATACAATTCAATGGTCAAAAAGTTTGTTTATCACACAAGCTAGAGTGTATCAGAATAGTCTGTTTAGTTAGATCATCCATCCATCCATCGTACATAATGAAACAAATATAAATAAATTAATAAAGCAGTGTAGTTTATATGTTTATTGGTTATGTACATTTTAAATTAATAAAGCCTATGTAGAGTATAATGTTTATTTAATTGTTTTTTTGTTTTGTTTTGTTTCATTATTATTTACAATTTAAAAAATAAAATAAATAAAAAAAACTGCACCAGCTTCATTTATTTATTTATTCTAAACATACAAAACAATAATAGTACTATCTAGATATCGTACTCGGTTACTAACGTAACCTCGGTTCCCTGAGACACGGAACGAGTACTGAGTATGGGGAAAGGTCTCCTTTTTCCCTGTTACTGAAGCCTTTTTCAATAACGCAGTGTAACTGCATCGTCATTGGTTCACTCATAGACAAGTTGTTGAACGAATGACGGCGCGGCATAGCTGCGCGGCCTATGGCGACAAAGCCCGCGAATATTCCCGCCGAAATGGGCGGGGTAGCTATATAAGCAGGCGCTTCGCCATAGGATTTCAGGTCATTCGACTGAAGCGACGACACTGAAGCCGCAGCCTTGCGGCACGGCATGTAACGCAGTACTCGTTCCGTATCTCAGGGAACCGAGGTTACGTTAGTAACCGAGTACGTTCCCTTTTGATACTTCACTCGTACTGCGTATGGGGAACGAATTCAACCGCGCCGTGCCACGGCAGGGAACGACTGGACTTGTCTTGGACACCGCGAGGGAACCAGAGGACAAGTGAGAAGGCTGGAACTGTCGAACCCTCGTTACACTACCAAAAGGGGAGTAACTCCCAGAGTGGCATGAAGCGGAGATCGATAGAGGCAGCTAAATCATACCGAGAGGGCCCGAGCTTGTAAGGTCGGGATGTCCAAATGATAAAATCTGACAAAAGTGGGCGGCGAGGACCAGCCGGCCGCCTCACAGATGTCTTTAATCGAAACCCCACTAGACCTAACTCTTATGGGGAAGTTGAGGCCCACGAAGGAGTAACAAGAGTAATAGCATTGACTATCTGACACGCAAGACGTTGCTTTGAGACCGAAGACCCTTTGGTGCGGTCTCTAAAGCAGATAAAGAGCTGATCGGATTGCCGGTAAGGCTGTGATCACTCAACGTAGGTCCTTAATGCCCTGACGGGGCAGGGCAATTCCAGCTCTCGCTCGTCCGACGAGGGAGGAAGCGCTGAGAGGGAAATGACCTGTGCTCTGAATGGAGTCGAGAGCACCTTAGGGACGTAGCCATGCCTAGGTTTCAAAACGACCTTGGAGTCGTTGGGCCCGAACTCAAGGCATGCAGGGCTCATGGAGAGGGCCTGCAAGTCACCAACATGCTTAACCGATGCTAGTGCAAGTAGCAGAGTGGTTTTGAGCATCAGGGGTCTGAGGTCAGCTGAACACAGTGGCTCAAAGGGAGGCCCTTTGAGAGCTCTGAGGACCAAAGAGAGATCCCAGGTGGGAACGGTGAGAGGATGAGGTGGATTCAATCGCCTAGAACCTCTCAAGAAACGCACCACAAGGTTGTTTCGCCCCACTGACTGGCCAGCGATAGGAGCGTGAAACGCTGCAATGGCTGCTACGTAAACTTTGAGCGTTGAAGGGGTGCGACCCAGTTCTAGACACTCCTGGAGGAAAGACAGTATCGGAGATACATCACACTCCACTGGGTCTATGTTGCGCGTAGAACACCAACTAACAAAGACCGACCATTTCTGGGCGTAGAGGCGTCTCGTGGACGGAGCTCTCGCCTGAGAGATGGTATTTAGCACGTCTCCGGGGAGGTTAACAGGCTCCCATCGAGGGGCCAGAAGTGCAGAGCCCAGAGTTCTGGCTGGGGATGTCAAATTGACCTGTTCGCCTGAGAGGAGGTCCCATCTCAGGGGGATCGGCCACGGAGCTTTCGTGGAAACCCTGAACAGCTCTGAGGACCAACTTGGCTCCTCTAGAGCAGGACCACCAGGAGGACTCTGTGCTTATCTTCCCTGATTCATCTGATGATCTGTGAGATCAGAGCAATCGGGGGAAAAGCGTAAAGGAGGGTGCTGGGCCAGACGTAAGCCAGCGCATCGTCCTCCTTTGAGAAATAAATTGGGCAGTGAGAGTTGTCTTCTGAGGCGAAGAGGTCTACCTCTGCCTTCCTGAAGGACTCCCAGATTGTGAGAACATCCACTCGTCTGAGGGGACATTGCTCCGAAATAGCATATCTGCTCCCAAGTTTGTTCTCCCGGGTATGCGAGTCACTCTGAGTGACTGAAACCTCGGTAATGCCCATTCCAGAAGACGCTTCGCCAGAGCGCATAAGCGGCTGGACGAAAGACCGCCTGGTGATTTATGTATGACACCACTGTCATGCTGTCTGACTGGACTTAAGATGTGGCATCCCGTCAGGTGTGCCTAAACGCGTGAAGGGCTCGAATCACTGCCAACATCTCGAGGCAGTTGATGTGCAGATGGCTTTCTTCGTGAGACCACGAGCCGAAGGCCGGTCTGCCCTTTCAAAGAGCACCCCAACCTGTGTTGGATGCATCTGATGAGAGCACCGTCCTTCTGGACACCGCCTGTAGGGGTACACCTTGACTGAACCATACAGGGTTCATCCAGGGTTTCAGAGCTGTCAAACAGGCCTGATTGACCCCGAGACGCAGGCGGCCGTGCCGCCAGGCATGAGGAGGGACCCAGAACTTCGACCAGTATTGCAGAGGCCGCATCCGAAGAAGGCCGAGCTGCAGAACCGGGAAGGCCGAAGCCATAATTTATACACAGATATATGCTCCTTGGAAAAAGTCAAGGGAGAGCATCAAGATATATTCAGCCGAGCGGTGTCGGAAGTGAGACCGCTCTTCCTCAATGAACATGGCTTGCAGGGCAGAGCCAGCAAGTCACATGAACAGAGGTCCAGCATAATGAGCATGTTAGTTCCACCAAGCATAAATGAGCATTGAGCTCGCTTTCAGTGAGCGCATACATCCTCATGAACGTGGCTTGCAGGGGCAGGGCCGGCAAACGACACGCAGAGAGACTGGAATAAATATGCTACATCGACTGATATATTGAATATATAAACAACATAGGTCTCACCTGAGACGGGTGAGAGTGTCGTTATATTTCTCAAAGAACGCGGTTTGCAGGGCAGAACCGGCAAGCAACGCGCTGAGAAATTCAGCAAACTCGGCAGAAATACACTATCAACTGAAATATATAACATATGTCTCGCCAGAGACAGGGGGAGAGCGACATGTTATATTTCTCAATGAATGCGGCTTGCGGGGCGGAACCGGCAAGCAACGCATAGAGAAACTCAGCGCAAACAGCAAAATCAGCTCCATTAATAGAGTATAAAAACATGTTTCTCGCCCGAGTCGGGGGAGAAACGTCACGTCATATTTCTCAATCGACGCGGCTTGCGGGGTGGAACCGGCGAGCAACGCGCATAGAGATAAGGAAAAATACACTCACACAAATAGAAAATGTATCATGAGTCTCGCCTAAGTCAGGGGAGAGCATCATATCAAATTCAGCTGAGAGATTCAGATAACTTCTGTAAAAATCTGTTATATAAACTGAATGTAAAGACTCAGTGCAAACAGCAGAAATATACTCCATTAAATTAAGCATATAAACATGTTTCTCACTCAAGCTAGGGAAGAAAGTCATGTCATATTTCTGAACTAAGGCGGCTCGCGGGGGAGGGACCGGCGAACGACGCGCATTGAGATAAGAAATACACTCACCCAGATAGAATATCATGAGTCTCGCCTAAGTCAGGGGAGAGCATCATGTCAAATTCAGCTGAGAATGAGAGCTCGCTCTCGCGCTCCCGATGAGAGCACGCATCCCCAACGAACGCGGTTTGTGGGGGAGGACCCGGCAAATGACGCGTTCGGAGAGACGGCGTTTGAAGCAAAATAAGCTCTGTACTCACCTGACGGAAGACGGCAGGGGATGAGCTGAAAGCTCTCAGATGCTGAAGGCGGCACGAGGGCGGTGCGGTGAACAACTGCTAGAGAGCGAAGATGCATGTGCCACAGCTGTGACGTGGCATTGAGGCAACGCCGCCGCCGCGAAAACGGCGATTGTAGCTCTTTAGAGCGGCGAGAGCCGCTGGGAAAGCTCTTTTAGAAAGCGGCGTTAAGCCGTGGGAAAAGCTCTTTAAACGGCGCTGGATGGCGGCAGGAGACGCGCTGAGAGATGGCTGGAAGCGGGCAGCTCGAGAGCGGCGCTCGAGGTGGCAGTCTGCGAGGGCGCCGGCGCTGTCTTCGTTCGGCGGTCTCAGCTCAGTCCGCTGCGAGTGCCTCTTCGACAATGGCGAGAACTTCTCCCAGGCAAGCTTCTTCCAGGCAGCAAAGGCTTCAGCCAGAGATCAGCGAAGAGCGATATGAAGTCGTCGCTGAAGGAGAGAGAACTGAAATCCTATGGCGAAGCGCCTGCTTATATAGCTACCCCGCCCATTTCGGGGGGAATATTCGCGGGCTTTGTCGCCATAGGCCGCGCAGCTATGCCGCGCCGTCATTGGTTCAACAACTTGTCTATGAGTGAACCAATGACGATGCAGTTACACTGCGTTATTGAAAAAGGCTTCAGTAACAGGGAAAAAGGAGACCTTTCCCCATACGCAGTACGAGGGAAGTATCGAAAGGGAACCCATTCTTAATCCGTGGGGTTTAATATGGAGTTGGCCCACCCTTTGCAGCTATAACAGCTTCAACTCTTCTGGGAAGGCTTTCCACAAGGTTTAGGAGTGTGTTTATGGGAAAAGAAGCGCATTTGTGAAGTCAGGCAGTGATGTTGATGAGAAGGCCTGGCTCACAGTCTCCGCTCTAATTCATCCCAAAAGTGTTCTATCAGGTTGAGGTCAGGACTCTGTGCAGCCAGTCAAGTCACTCCAGAGATCATGTCTCCACTGCTCTAGAGTGTAGTGGCGGCTCGCTTTACACCACTGCATCCAACACTCTCTACACTGTAAAAAATGGCAGTGATTTTAACAGTAAAAGACTGTAAAAATGCTGCGGTGAAAAACTGTCAATTGGTTTACAGAAAGTTTCCGTACTATATACGGTGAATAACTGTAATAGATCTAACGGTACATTTAATGTAATTTTACGGTAAAATACCGTTAAATTGAGTGTGTTTATGGGAAAAGAAGCGCATTTGTGAAGTCAGGCAGTGATGTTGATGAGAAGGCCTGGCTCACAGTCTCCGCTCTAATTCATCCCAAAAGTGTTCTATCAGGTTGAGGTCAGGACTCTGTGCAGCCAGTCAAGTCACTCCAGAGATCATGTCTCCACTGCTCTAGAGTGTAGTGGCGGCTCGCTTTACACCACTGCATCCAACACTCTCTACACTGTAAAAAATGGCAGTGATTTTAACAGTAAAAGACTGTAAAAATGCTGCGGTGAAAAACTGTCAATTGGTTTACAGAAAGTTTCCGTACTATATACGGTGAATAACTGTAATAGATCTAACGGTACATTTAATGTAATTTTACGGTAAAATACCGTTAAATTCACAGTTTTTGGAAATTAAAAATAACAATTCATTATAAAATTTACAGTGAAAAAAACATAAATTAACATTCCCACAATTCCCTGCGTGACACTTTACATTTGATATATTTTCGTTGAAATAACTCTGTTTCTTCTTAGTTTTTCTCATTTTTTTCTAATCAGTTATGTACATTAGGGTTTTATATTACATCTAATGTTGTTAAATTAATTTTTATTGCATTTTTAAAATTTCATGCATGTTACCATGATGGTGTTTAGTGTGTGTGTGAATGACACTGTGTGCTCCTTCTATATATTAGTATTGTCCTCCTCAGCTTGTGGAAAAGCTGCTTGTGATGAACTTTGATTCATCATGTTACTCTTATCACCACTGTGTTTGGCTCTCAGTGTATTATAAAGGTACAAAACAGATATTAGTACTTCATTAGGTTGGTAAATTAACATTATATCAGTTAATGAAATACGTTATTTTACCGTAAATTTAACATTTTTTTTTTTTTTTTTTTTTACGTTGCCACTGTATTTTTTACGGTAAAGTTCTGGCAACCACAGCTGCCGGTTTTTTACCGTAAATTTTACTGGGTTTTTTTTTTTACAGTGTACGCACTGCTCTTGAGCTAATCTGAAGGCCACACGAAGTTTGGAGGTCTGTAGCTATTGACTTTGCAGAAAGTTGGTGACTTCTGAGCTCTGTGCGCCTTAGCATGCTCTGACCCCGCTCTGTGATTTTACGTGGCCTACCACTGTTTGGCTGAGTTGCTGTTGCTCCAAATTGCTTCCATTTTGTTATGATACCAGTAACAGTTGACCGTGGAATATTTAGTAGTGAGGAAATTTCACAAATGGACTTATTGTACAGGTGGCTATCACTGAGCTCCTGAGAGTGACCCATTCTTTCACAAATGTTTGTATATATATATATATATATATATATATATATATATATATATATATATATATATATATATATATATTGTAAATATATATATTCAGGTGTTCCAATCACTTCCATTGCCACAGGTGTATGTATTTATTTTTTTGTGTGTGTGTGTCCTTAATAATAATAATAAAAAACAAAAGATAGATCTCTTTTACTGAAACCAAAAGGTTTTAATTATATTTTACTACATAAAGGTATTTTAAAGATTTTGAAGGTCATTCGGTTTAACCGTCCAAAGGCCAATAAAGCCATTTAGTTTGTGTTTAAAATATCTTAAAATTTAATAAATGTATATATTTTTTATCCTGGCATGATTTTATAACATTGTATATCAACCTAGTGCAAAATGGTTTTAAGTCGTTGCTTTGTTATGAGAAAGAATTTCTGGAAACTTTAATTTATTGATGTCATTCAGAGTAACAAATATAAAGGGACTATTTTGGATCAAGTCATGAGGTCAAAATCATGTGACAGGATGGTACATCATTCAGACACCTGCAAAGGACCACATGTTCATGAAGCAAGTAACTAAGTCTCTCTTAACTATTTAAAAAAGCTTTCACTTGCTCAGGCACATGTCCCGAAACATCAGGTCATTACAACCACTATAAAAACATGGAAAATGTAATATTTAAAACAAAAACTTGTACTAAATATAAAATGTTTGATTGTCCTTATAGCTAGCAGGTATACCCACTTAAAAAAGCGGGGGGATACATAACAATACAATAAATCGCAATAAGCTTTGTGCTTTATTGCTTTTGACATGAAACAAAGTCTCATATTCACATTCTGCCCATTTTACAACAAAATTAAAAAATAAAAAAAAAATTAAAAAAATACAGTTCTGGCACTCTTTAATGTGGTGTGACAGATCGCTGTTTTGCCTCAGTTCAAGATAAGCTGCAGCGTGAAGTGCACGTGAGCTGTCTGCACTCACAGCTTGTTCATCAAATTCCACTGGAGGACCTGGATGAAGCCTAAGACACAATTAAATTGATTTAATCCCCGGATATGGTCTAATTATTTTGCATTAGAAGTTGTGGGAGAAGTGAATTGGAGTGGAATTAATGTGAATTATTTTAAAAGTGAAAAACATACACTTTATTGCTTTAAACATGAAACAAAGTCTCATATTTCACATTCTGCCCATTTTACAACAAAATAAAAAAATAAAAAATAAAAAAAAACAACAAAAAACAAATACAGTTCTGGCACTCTTTAATGTGGCGTGACAGATCGCTGTTTTGCTTCAGTTCAAGAGAAGCTGCAGCATGAAGCGCACGTGAACTGATCCTCTCCTCCACTTTAATACCAGTTACAGCACAAAATAAACATGAATGAACATCTGAAGGTATGTTAAAATATGCAGTACACCTTAACAAAATCTGTATCATGTGTAATCGCTCAATCAGTGTTTCAACCATGGAAAGACATTAATAAAATAGATTGTAAACAAACAAACGTAACGTCACATTTACCTCAGATCAAACATATTCAGTGACCACATATATATATATATATATATATTGCCATGAAGCTGCAGACTCAGCAGTGATGCAGCGGTGATCATGACTATAGCGGTACGGGAAAAACAAGATTTCTGCAGGGAAACAAGTTTGAACCCTGAGGTCTATATTGCACTCACAGCTTGTTCATTAAATTCCACTGGAGGACCTGGATGAAGCCTAACACGCAATTAAATTGATTTAATCCCCGGATATGGTCTAATTATTTTGCATTAGAAGTTGTGGGAGAGGTGAATTGGAGTGGAATTAATGTGAATTATTATAAAAGTGAAAAACACACACTTGGAACAAAAGGACATCCCATTGGTAAAAAAATAAAAAATAAAATAGATGCGAAGAGCTATTGTGTAAAAGGGAAGTGACTTTATAATTTTAGATCACAATCAAACTTTCTATCTTTCAAAAGTCAACATGACAAAATATCTGCAACCCAATTTACCTTTGAAAAATATGGACTTGATTTATATGTTTATTTTCTTTTAAAAAAATGCACCAATAAATCACAGACAATAAAGGCAGGAATATTCACTGAGGACGTAATTAGGTTCAAATTTAAATTTTATATAGATGTTTAACTAGACAAAATCTAATTTGTTTGTTTGTATTATTACGTACTATAAATGATTGAATGAATAAATAGCTTTATTTAATGGCACATACTGCAAAAATGATTTCCAGGACAAACAAACAAACAAATAAATAAATAATTTATACAATTTTTTATGAAACCTAAGAATGAATGAATGAACGGGCTTTTTTTATTCACTTTTGAAAAAAAAAAAGAAAGATTTTCTAAACATTTTGTCTTGTGTTTATGAAACCAAAGTATAAAAAAAAACAAACAAACAAACCGTATTTGTTTGTATGTATGTGTGTGTGTATACAATGCAAAAATAATTCTCTTAACAAGCATTTTTGTCTTGTTTTTATGAAACTTAAGATATAAAGTCTTGTTTTATTAAAAATGTATTAAAATTATGTGACTTTATGCTTAAAACAATAACAAATACCTGCCAGTTGAGTTAGATAAAGTAAATCTTGATTTCCCTTCGAATTAGGTTTATTTTTCTCACATCATTGGCAGAATTTTTTTCTTGTTTTATGTATAAACTCACTTAATTTTTATACTTTTTATTTACATTAAGTAACTTTGTTTTGTTTAGATTGTTTAGATATTTGTACTGTAAAAAAAAAAAAAAATGTCAAAAATACTAAGATCATTTTTGCTGTGTCCAAAATAAATAAATGAATAAATCTGGTGTAGCTACATTGTCCATCCATTCATTCATTCATTCATTCATTCATTCACCACATTATCAAGCATGTGTGCAACTACATGTTGTGGAGAACTGTTATATAAACAACAGCATGTGTTTAATATAAGCGCAAATTGTGGGATGGGGGTTGTGGTGATCAGACCCCATCAATAGATCTGTTATACAATCCACATGGTCCTAACCAAAAACACTTAGAATATGAATGCATTAATTGCAAATCTCAAATTGCATGGTCAACATGTGCCAAAGAGGCCAGGAATAATGTATTTATCATCAGGAAACAACACGGACTGTAGTACAATGCAACCAGTAATTTAGCATTTTTAGCCCACCAGCATGACAGAAAATTACTGATGTATTCAAATTAAACTTTCAGCTCTTCTAGTTCGATAGGACCGTTTCCATAGTAACCACACAAAGAATGCGCTCCTGAGAGCTGAACTGAGCGCTTCCCTTTTTCTCTCCTAGACTCTTTCTAGGTAACAGATATTTGCTTGAAGGTGACATCACTCATGCTTTTGGCTTCTGAACACACAGGCAAGAATATGTGGCAAATTATAAAGAAGTTTGATTCAAAAGCCATCATAATGAACATTCTTGTGCCTGGTTTGTTCAGGAGGCATTCATGTGCCAGAATGAGACTGTAGCCGATTCATATTCAGAGCAACTTAAAGGACTTCAAAAATCTTGTTCAAATCAAGAGGCATGAAATAAGTGGTAAATGGTACAAATTGATTGGTTTTCTACCTTTATAAAAGGAATAGTTAACCCCAAAATTATGTCACTATTCACTTAGCATAATATTAATTCAGAATGATTGCAGATTTCAGATCAAAATTACACATTTTTTAAACCAAGTAAATGGGTTTATTTATTTATTTTATTTTTGGTTTGTAAAATGAAATAAATTATCAACTGAGCCTTACGTTTCCAAACCCACATTCCATAATTTTTGGAATGACATGATGGTGAAAAAATGGCAAAATTGTAAAAAAAAAAAAAAAAAAAAAAAAAAAAATGAAAAGAAAAGAAAAGAAATACAATTGCATTCTTTATATGCAGATTTTATAATCACATTTAAAAAAAAAATCTAAATCGCATTTTTTTTTTTAAAGGAACTGAACGCAATAACTTATTTAAATAATTTATACACTTATCAGGCATAACATTATGACCACCTTTCTAATATTGTGTTGGTCCCACTTTTGCTACCAAAACGAGGCATGGACTCCTCTAGACTCCTGAAGGTGGTATCTGGCACCAAGATGTTAGCAGCAGATCAAGTCCTATAAGTTGCGAGGTGGAGCCTCCATGGATTGGACTTGTTTGTTCAGCACATCCCACAGATGCTCGAATGGATTGAGATCTGAGGAATTTGGAGGCCAAGTCAACACCTTAAACTTGTTGTGCTCCTCAAACCATTCCTGAACCATTTTTGCTTTGTGGCAGGGCGCATTATCCTGCTGAAAGAGGCCATGTGCCCTCATACTCTTTAATCAAAATAACTTACCCTCCCTCTTGCAGCGCCATCTCTTCTCTTCTCTGATGATGTGTTTAGTGGCACGAGGGCGGGGTAACCTGTCATTCACAAGAGATCATCATGGACAAATCAAGCCCCGCCTTACATTTGTCCTCATTCGAGAAGCTGCTTCACTCGGATATATGTCAAAATAGGGTAGAAAAGACTATCACAATTTCCGTTTTATGCCACCTTTAAGGGAATCACTGAATAAATTCTAGCTTGTCCTTCCACGACAAACTAGAATTTTACACAATAAAGAGCATCCCCATCCACTGGATTCTATGGGGGAGCAGCTGTGGACTTTCATGGGCATGACCCAGATCCTCAGATGGGTCAGCTGGATCTGGTTCCACACACTTCGTCTGAGTTATTACGTTCATTTTGTGCTCTACCATTCCCTCTAAAACGGTGTCATCTGCCAATCAGAATGCATGAATGCTTTCTGTCCATTCACACATTTGATCCCACATTGTGAGATGACCTGTGAGTTACCTAGCGCTGTATGGATAAATAGGCAACTATTTATTTAGGAACTTCTAACATTGTGTCTTCACTGGACAGGTGCAACATGCAGAAACAAAACTTGATCGCTCCCATGATATTAACAGAGCCAGCTACTCAACACTACACTGATATCCTTCACTGCTACAGCAGCCATCTTGTTTTCCCCATTCATCTGAAATATATATATATATATATATATATATATATATATACAGTACAATCCAAAAGTTTGGAACCACTAAGATTTTTAATGTTTTTAAAAGAAGATTCATCTGCTCACCAAGGCTACATTTATTTAATTAAATATACAGTAAAAAAACAGTAATATTGTTAAATATTATTACATTTTAAAGTAACTGTGTACTATTTAAATATATTTGACAAAGTAATTTATTCCTGTGATGCAAAGCTGAATTTTCAGCATCGTTACTCCAGTCTTCAGTGTCACATGATCCATCAGAAATCATTCTAATATTCTGATTTGCTGCTCAATAAACATTTATGATAATTTTCAGTGTTGAAAACAGTTGTGTACTTTTTTTTTCAGGATTCCTTGATGAATAGAAAGTTCAAAAGAACAGCATTTATCTGAAATACAAAGCTTCTGTAGCATTATACACTACCGTTCAAAAGTTTGGGGTCAGTAAGAATTGTTTTTATTTTTTTGAAAAGAAATTAAAGAAATGAATACTTTTATTCAGCAAGGATGCATTAAATCAATCAAAAGTGGCAGTAAAGACATTTATAATGTTACAAAAGATTAGATTTCAGATAAACACTGTTCTTTTGAACTTTCTATTCATCAAATAATCCTGAAAAAAACATATTGTACACAAATATGTTGTACAATTGTACACATTAAATGTTTCTTGAGCAGCAGATCAGCATATTACAATGATTTCTGAAGGATGATGTGACACTGAAGACTGGAGTAATGATGCTGAAAATTTTGCCATCACATGAATAAATTACTTTGTGAAATAGAAAACAGTTATTTTAAATTGTAATAATATTTCACAATATAACTGTTTTTACTGTATTTTTTATTAAATAAATGTAGCCTTGGTGAGCAGACGAAACTTCTTCTGAAAACATGAAAAATCTTAGTGGTTCCAAACCTTTGGACTGTACTGTATATAAAATATAAGGTTTCAGATAAGGTGCCATTAGTTTAACATGAACTAAGAATCTACATAATTTATTAATCTTAATTAATTTCAACATTTACAAATACATTTTTAAAATCAAGAGGTGTATTATTTGTTAACATGAACAAACTGTACAGCTGGATTTCCATTAACAAAGATTAATAAATACTTACATGTATTGCTCATTGTTAGTTCATGTTAGTTAATACATTAACTAATAACAAATGACTGTAAAGTGTTACCATAAATATTATAATGTGCTAATTATTACTTTTTTTTTTTTTTTTTCCCAAAACCAGCTTGTTGAGTCCTGAT
Organism: Chanodichthys erythropterus; assembly: GCF_024489055.1. NCBI lineage: Eukaryota > Metazoa > Chordata > Actinopteri > Cypriniformes > Xenocyprididae > Chanodichthys > Chanodichthys erythropterus. The sequence continues at coordinate 6,107,594 of NC_090230.1, forward strand.
GTGAAATACTCGACATGGGCAGCTAGTAATGTCTGGCATTAGCATGTTGCTAACAATTAGATTAGGCCTATTTAAAAGTGAAGTATGTCGTTTCTGCAATGCTAGTGTCATATTTTGCAAATGCCCCTTTCATGCATTACACCTTCCCCAGCTCAAACATGACAAACACAGCTCTTATCTATGTGTCAATAGATAAAAGTAGCTACTTTCAATAAAAGGTCCAACATACAGTATTAATACTTAGCTGTGTTGCTAAGTGTCATGAGTAAGCAAATGAGTAGACTTAAGGTACGTTTACACGACAACGATGATTTTTTTCCTTTGCTTTTTTCACATACGTTCGACAACATTGTCAAAACAGTCCCCATTCACACACATCTGCAAATACGACTAAAAATGCTGTATAATTCATGCCAAGCCAGTAGTTGCCGATTTGTAAAGAAATACTATGCGCCTATAGACTGAACACGTAATACACATTCACATGACGTCACCGTTTTCACAAATTCTCATTTTTTGTTGTTTACATGGGGACGATAATCATTTTCAAAAACTTGCTTTGAAACCTGTTTTCAAAAGTTTGCATTTTTAGGCCCCCAAAACACTGTTGTTGTGTAAACGAATGGCCAATGCAAAAAAAAAGTTTACGTTTTTTGTTGAAAACGGTTTTGTTTAAATGGCTCCTAATGTCTATCAAACGTGAACATCTTGCTTATTATAAACCCATTCAGATTATCTGCACCAGGTGCATTTTTGACATGACTGCTATTTGAGGCTGTCTGCACTGGACCAAGTAAACATTATAAACTGGAACGTGGAACTTGCCTTTCTGAATGGGTGCATAATGATGTTGCATTAAAGCATCCATTAAAGCAGGTTGCATCGCAATGCCAGGTTTGCTTTGACTTGTTCATGACCTGTTCAACCTTTGAAGGTCTAAATGCAACAAAATTGGACTTGAACTCCTGTACCCGCAGCTGCTAAATTACTTTTTTTCTATCTAACTCCACCTGTTACATTAGCCACGCCCCAAACTTTCATTATAGGTTGAGCTGAAGAGAGATTGACGGATCTGAGTGGCTCAATATTTACCATTTTTGGAGGATATAAACCCATGAATGGCATACTGATAGTAGTCACTGAACAATAAACAGGGTTAAGAGAATACTTCACCTTTAATAAAAACACAAAACACTGAACATACAACACAAAACATTGACTGATTTGAAATACAGTAATGTTTGGCATTAGCATGTTGCTAAGCTAACAACAAAACATTGAACATAGAACACAAATATTGGCTGAAACCGTACATTTTAACTACTTGTATAGGATTTCTTTCTGCCCTATTTTTTTTTTTATTTTTATTTTTTTGTGAAAATCTGAGAGTTTCTGCACACTTACTGGTAGCTGAAAGCATAATAAAATTAGACAAAATATTACATGAGTCTGGATTCCACATGGACATAAAGGTCATGGTTTGGCTTGTTAGCATGGGCAAAAGCATGTACCTGTATCTCCATTCAAAATTTGTCACATATAGCAGCATATAAATTTACAATATTACATTATGTTATAGTAGACATATTGCTAGTGCCAGATTTCTTTAGAAGGCTCTTGAAAGTTTGAAATGGAATTTTTCCATCTGCTGCATTTGTTGTCAAAGAGTACAGTAACTTGCATGCCTCAAGCAATTTAATCAACCCAGGCTCATTGGATAAACGTGTCTATAGCGACATAGATTTTTGTACGTTTCACAACACTTTCAACGTAAAATGTCGAGAGAGTGGCGCAGATGAACGTGAAACTGGCAACATTTTATTATGTTGGTTGCTGTAAGCATCACGGTCATTCAGAAATACAATTTCTGGTGAGTACCACTAAAAGGTTAATGCTTTATCATATTTCAAAATAACGTACAACCTACATTAAAACAACCAGATAGCAATAACAAAAGAAAATGTGAGATTAACAAAATGTTTGCTGAAGCAACCTTCTACAAATCTTTGAGCTCTTTAATCATCACTCGTGTTTCACGGGACTCGTACCTGAGCCAGGTGAGCAACCAAGCAACTTTAATACATTAAGTCAAACTTATGTTTTGATGCAAACATAAAACGTATTAGCTTACACACATCTTTCTGATTCCTAGATGGGCCACTCACTTGGGTTTGGAGCCCTAGTGAACCTGAGATCTGTTTTGAGTTTGCTGTGATAAGAGCGATGAACATGATATGAAAGGAAAATCAAGTCCTGGATATGTCTAAAAGGGCAAATGTATTGTGTGTGGAAGTCCCCCCTTGGTTTCCTTTGCTTTCCTCAGCTGTCAGTTTAGGCCTCTGAATAGCACAGCTGCGTTCCTACCTGCCCTCACATGAACCGCACGTCACCTCACAATCAGCTCCGTGCTGCTTCCCGGGGCGGTACAAAGTCAGAAAATAAAACGCTAATCATCCATAACCGTCCCCCTCCATGTCACAGGGAGAGTAAAGAGACCATCCAACAAAACATAAATGATTCATCAAGGGCTTTTTCTCATTTGCGGTCTTATTTTCCGCTTTTACCCATTCATTTTATGGCATCTTTTTTGTCCTTCCTGTTCGGGTGGAATCACAGCCTCTGTTTTCGCTTTCGTGTCAGCAGCAGGCAGACAGCTTCAGTTTTTCGTTGCTCCATTTTCGGATGAACAAAGACAATCCAGCTGTGTTGTCAGAAGGAGATGATTCTCTCTTTCTTTCTCTCGCTCTCTCTTTCTATTTGTTTCTCACCACCCTCCTCTTTTTCCATGCAGTTAACACACACTCTCCTCGACTTGGCAATAAATTCTGTCAGATTTAATAAAAGGCTACATCTCTCACACTGCGTACGGCAGTTTGGAGGACTCCGGCTGGGTTGGAGAGCACCCACCTGTCCTATAAACAACACAGACTGTGACCTCTCACCTGTTCTTGCTTTAAACCATATTTGTTTTAGTATCTATTTCACAGATGACCTTAAAGGGGTCATATTATGGAGAAAAATTACTTTAATCTTTTGAAATCAGAGAGTTTCTAGTGGCAACCATTTTTGAGAAATACATTTTCCTGGTTCAAATTCCTAAAAATCTGGGTCACTGCTTAATGACCATGAGAAAATGTGGGAACCATGGCCAAACCAGTTGAGAACCACTGCCCTAGAAATCACACAGGACACCTTATCAGCCACGTAGCAATGCCCTAGCAACCACCTAAACCATCTTAGCAATGCCCTTGCAACCACCCATGAATACCCTCGCAACCACACAGTAAAAAAACAAACAAACATTCAGAACACCCATGTAGTGATGCCCTATAACAAGTTTTCAGTGGCCAATCAAAACAGAGGTCATTTGCATATAGACCTTAGGTAGCTCCGCCCCTTTCAGTGCTTCGCTGGTTGTGTTCTGGTTTGTATTTCCACAGCATGAAGGTAAGATTTTTCAGATTTATAAAAGAACCACTCATTTTGAAATCTTCCTGGTCTACTGACATTTGTTATGACTTCCATTTCAAACATTACAATGCTCATGATAACTTTTGCTAACTGTACAATAAGTAAATCCGCTTCACCAGCTAATTACTCTTTGACAGCAATGCCATAGAAATATACAGAGCTACCGCAAAAGCTCAAACTCAAAATTCTAAAGATGGCTGCACGCTTGTTTCTCTGGTGCATAAAGTCTACAGAGGTCTTAAAGTCCCCCTGTGGTCAAAATTAAGTGTTTAATCTTGTTTATGTCTATGTGGTTTTTTAATATGCTTCAAGACAAACCATGTGCAAATTCATAAGTCAACACCATTGCTAATTATTTTCTCTTTAAAGCTGCAGTAAATCTGCAACGTCACAAACTATCTTGTAACCAATCATGTTAACGTGTCAGCAGGCTTTAGCATATCATTAAATATGACCGATCTGAAGCAGGGGAGTTTCAAGAGATTGTCCCATTATTTTTTTTTTCTGTTGATATGAAAAATCGGCTGTATGATGTATATTACATTGCTATGATGAACTATATGCCTTTTTCCACTGACATTCTGAGTTGTTCAAAGCATTTGACTCGTGAACGGGAAACATGGTTTGTGTAACATTAGCAACACATTATTCAAGCAAAATGCTAATCATATTAATTACCGTTATGTGTCCAACGTTGTAAAAAGTGATACCATTGTGCAGCGTATAACTCAGTAAGTTGAGCGAGTGAATCTCTGAGCTTGTGCAAGTGAGTGGAGGCGGGGCTAATTAGCATATGCATAGAAAAAATTAAATATGTAATTTTGCTGATCAAAGATCAGTGTCAACAAGGCATTTGCATCTAAGGGCATGAGAGAGGGTGCATCAAAGTCCAGTGAACAGCCCATAATCCTTCAGAACAATATATTTCAGTGGTGTTCACCTTCTAGAAAAAAATCTGAGGCTTTTCATGATGTGTAGAGTTTGTGTGCACATAGCTATCTGGAAAGATTAATTATTGTGGTTGACTTTGCAATGATGGATGGTAGAGCTTCAGCAACAAAATTATATGAAAAATGGTTAACTACTGCTGTTTTTGTGACATTCCCAGACCAGGTGGTAATGAGTCCTGACCGGTCTGTTGTGTTTTCTATGGTTTCATAGAAGGCTGATACAATTCAGAAATAATTGCTAAACTTGCAGTTATTTGGTACCAAGAATAGGAAGAAAAACGTCCAATTAGTCACTACATTTAGCAGACAATAATTGCTTAATAATTCATTGAATCATGGCTTTTTAGAGTTTTGGCTCCGTATGAATAATCTTCGGGGAAGGTAATGTTTACAAAGATGTAGCAAAGAAATACAGCTCTGTGTGGCAATACAACCAACCCTGCGGAGATAGAAGGACGTACTGGCATTGAAAAATTGAATGTTTTTTTTTCTCCACTGCTCACCTGTCATCTGCCTTGTCATTCCTCGTCTCAAAGCTCACCTCAATCTCTTTCCCCTCCCTCCAGATCTCTCTTTCCCTAGTCGTACGTCATTGAGATGTCCTCCGATGAAGAGAAATAGAGCGCAGCCGCCTGCCCCTTCATCTTCCTTGTGTTTGTGTCAACATCATCTTCAGGATGGGGAAACCGCTACTTCATAATGAACTGACACCCAGATCACCACCGAAAGATGGTTTACGACTGGAAAAGAGAGAAGTAGAAGCTAAAAAAACTCACAAACAAGCTAAATGTGACAAGTGTTCTTAGCTAAAGGCTATCATGAAAAGTTAACAAAATGCTCTTTTCTAGCTGAGGTAGAAATGCTTTCTCTGCTTATTAGCAGTCCCTGAGGAGCGTCGCACACCAGGAGAAAAGCAAATACAATATCGCTCCAGTAACCTTAAAAGACCCGTGGTTCTTGAGTAAGTCAAGCAAACATCTACAAACAAGAATATGAGCCCACAGACTCTGTCTGTTTGGCGATTTGCATCCGTCCTCTTTGTGCAAGCTGCTTCAGTCTAGTGGAAAGGCAACATTGACAGCTCGTTTGAAAAACGCCTGCAAGGGCCCCAATAAAACGTTCAGTACTTGACATGATTGCTAAGAGAAGAACAATACGCACACATAAACACTCCTTACAGGAACATTTGAGTTGTGATTGCTGATTATAAGGTTGTTTCAAATACAATCCCTGCTGGAAAAACAAGGTCAGTGTTGTAGTTTTTGCTCACTCAGGGACTACCAGCCCTAACCAGCTTGACCAATATGGACTTTCTGATTGAAACAGGTCCACTAGGTTTTAGCCTACCCATTTGAACCTTAATAACCAACTTGTGCAAGCTAGATATTCATGTAAAACCATCTTGTAAAACTTAAAGTGAGCATGAAATGGATTTATTATAATATATATTTCTGGTTCCAATGATATTGTGACGAGCAGGGCGGGCGAGAGCCGTGAGGGAATGGTGCGAGGCCGGTGACGCGAGTGTTAATGATCTTCACCTGTGAGGCACACCAGCCTCGAGTCTCTCACGGAGGAGCTCCGGGAGCATAAAAGGAGGAGCGACGACAGTGAAGGACAAGACAGGACCAGGCCTGGACTCTATTTTATGTTTTGTTATGTTTGTGTAGCTGGCAGATGTCTGCGAGGGTCTGCCGGCATTACTTCCGTTTTGTTCTTTGTTTATTTTGGAAGTAAAGTTACATTGAATGTTCGCCGGTTCCCGCCTCCTTTTTCCCGTATATACGAATTGTGTTACATTGGTGCTGAAACCCGGGAGGAAGGAGGGACATGCTGGAGTATGCATGGTACTGGAGCCTTGTTAAAGGTGGGATGGAGACCCGGATGCCATGCTCCTGGGACGAGGTGTGGTGGCTACCACCCTGGAGGGAGCGTAGGAGTGCCGTCGCCGCCGTGGGCAGGAGCCTGCTACCGTCCCCCATGAAGGGGAGGAGCAGAGGACAGCGGACTCGCTGCCGGCTGCCCTCAACCGGAGGAGCCATCACGTCGAGGATCGGGCCATCCACCGAGTGTCCAGTGCCATCGCATGGCACCGCGAAGAAAAGCCTCTCGGCAGGCTGAGGACCGAGTGGCAGTGTGTCTGGAAACTGGACCCAGAATTTTTTTTTTTTTCTTTTTCCTCTCTCCCCTCTCTCGTCCTGTCGCTCCCCTTGCTTCCTTCTCCTTTCTCTCGTCTCGTCTGTCCTTACCCCCAGGTGCTGCGGCCACCAAGACAGGCCCCCGGGGGGGGAGTAAGCGCAGTCGCGGGAGTACCCCCCCGGCCTGCAAGGGGCAATGGGGGTATGTGACAAGCAGGGCGGCGAGAGCCGTGAGGGAACGGCGCGACAGCTGATGGGCTGTCAATTCATTAAATGTCTCTTTTATCCTTCCCTGCATACCGCAGCGTTAGCAGGTAAGGTTTTTTTTTTTTCTTTTTTCAGCTAAGGTTGCAAGCTTGCCTTCAAGTGGCTTTGCTAAAACTCAAAGTGTACTTCATTTTTGACACAAGTGCTAGAGTATATGTACAGCCGAAAGCATAGCCTTTCAAAGTACACTCCTTTATAGCATTTGCGAACACAGGTGCTCAACACGTGTGCTAGAAAGAATCATCTTTGTTCAGTTTCTGCGCTATTTCTCTCCAGAAGTTATGAGCAATAAAAATGTCTATGTAGAGTAGCTATTGTTGTTGTGCTTCCGGTAGTTTGTTGTCTGTGAAATAATGGGCCAGGTCAATTTTGTTTAGCATTTTGACAAACTAATTAGCACAAAAAATAAAATAAAAGCACATATGCAAGCTAAGAACATAGAGTATGCATGGTTAGAAAAATCTGGCTGTGCGCATACTATGCTGATGATGAAATTTATGCCATGGGCGCTGTGTGCATATGTCATTGTATGAGTAAAAACTGAAGTATACAGTACAGTCCAAAAGTTTGGAACCACTAAGATTTTTTCGTCTGCTCACCAAGGTTACATTTATTTAATTAAAAATACAGTAAAAACAGTAAAATTGTGAAATATTATTACAATTTAAAATAACTGTTTTCTATTTGAATATATTTCACAAAGTAATTTATTCCTGTGATGCAAAGCTGAATTTTCAGCATCATTACTCCAGTCGTCAGTGTCACATGATCCTTCAGAAATCATTCTAATATGCTGATCTGCTGCTCAAGAAACATTTAATGTGTACAACTGTACAAAATATTTGTGTAGAATATTTTTTTTCAGGATTATTTGATGAATAGAAAGTTCAAAAGAACAGTGTTTATCTGAAATCTAATCTTTTGTAACATTATAAATGTCTTTACTGCCACTTTTGATTGATTTAATACATCCTTGCTGAATAAAACTATTAATTTCTTTCATTTCTTTTCAAAAAAATAAAAATTCTTACTGACCCCAAACTTTTGAACGGTAGTGTATAATGCTACAGAAGCTTTGTATTTCAGATAAATGCTGTTCTTTTGAACTTTCTATTCATCAAGGAATCCTGAAAAAAAGTACACTGTACAACTGTTTTCAACATTGAAAATAATCATAAATGTTTATTGAGCAGCAAATCAGCATATTAGAATGATTTATGAAGGATCACGTGACACTGAAGACTGGAGTAACGATGCTGAAAATTCAGCATTGCATCACAGGAATAAATTACTTTGTCAAATATATTTAAATAGTACACAGTTATTTTAAATTGTAATAATATTTCACAATATTACTGTTTTTTTACTGTATTTTTAATTAAATAAATGTAGCCTTGGTGAGCAGATGAAACTTCTTTTAAAAACATTAAAAATCTTAGTGGTTCCAAACTTTTGGACTGTACTGTACTTTGGGCTTAACACTGGATGTTACAGCAGGTCCTGATTTTGCAGAGCTAAACGGGTTCCTGGGTCAACATTTTGTTGATCCTGGAACAACATAACTGTCTGAAAATGTAATCATAACCATGTCCCTACCCCTTAACCTAACCCTACCTATAAATTATCTCTAAATCAACTTGACATAAACTGTAATCTTGTACCTCAAATCTGATTGGTTGATTGGAATGTTGTTCCAGTATCAACAAATATGTTGATCCAGGAACATGTTGCACTTGGTGAAATCAGGTTCTGCGGATGTTACACTCCAGTTGGAAAAAGAAGGGTTTGGAAGGGGGTGATTTTAACCAAAAAGGAAAGTTGTTTCAGAGGCGACTTAGCAAGTCTGAATCCCAACTTGTGTCAATTCCTAATCCCTATTGTTTTCTCACCTCTCCGCCATCCTCTCACCAGCAGTGACAAAAGGCCAAAAATAAAAAGAAGGCTTCCTGGGGGGAAGAAACCCTAAGGGCGCATCTTGTTGCGGGGGTGCTCTCAGCAAATGCGCGGTCAGAAGTGCAACTCTTTGAATATCCATGGTGACCAGTCACTGTTCCTCTAGTATGTTCACAGGCTGAGTGACCTTCCACTCAGAAAGAGAGACCCCACAGGCAACCCACGGCAACCAAAGTGGCATGGAGGGAAAATAGAGTGAGAGAAAAGAAGATTAAGACAACTGGGGATTGAGGATAGTGTCTTTTTTCAACCTGTCACTGTGGGTACATGTTGTTCATTGTGTGGGTTGTGTTACATATAATACAATATAGTAAGGGAATATTAAACCTTCTGTTTTTGTCGAAAAAAGGGTTATGGTTATCAACATGACTGAGGTATGTCATATATTAAAAGTGAAAAAGTATTTTAGGCATTATACATTCATAATAACATTAATAATTGTGAATGACATGTCCCCACAAGGATATGCAGCCTATACAACCTTTTGCGTGTACACTTTGAATGCCTGTGGTTGTACACTCAAATACCCAAACTCATTGGAGCAGCTGAAATGGCATGTTGAGCAACAGCTGCCCCTGGCATTTACCCTCCTAGGCGGAGCAGGCAGCAGGCCACTCTTCTTCTCCAGTGACAGGAGGAACTTCAGATGGTGCCAGGCTAGTTTACTCTCCTGGCCTGGGCTGAAGTTGTTCGCAGCCATGCTCTGTCATAATCAATTGGTGTGAGATCAGCTTCGCAAGGTGCCCAACAACAGACATCTACACACACAATCCAAACTGCAGTTATCCCATTATGCATCTTGCTATGTTTAGAATACCATACTACTCCTACTCCTGCAATATGTATACAGTGTATGCTAATTTAGGCTAATAATTTGCTAGTTTACCAGGACCACTTACTATATTTACTAAAAGGGGAAGTATACAACTCCACAGGCATATTACACAGAACACTGTATAATATAATATAATATAATATAATATAATATAATATAATATAATATAATATAATATAATATAATATAATATAATATAATATAATATAATATAATATAACTTATTACATGGCTCTGTGGAATACTTGATTCTGATTGGTCAATGGCAACATCCATATATGTTATTCCCTGATAACATCCTCTGAAAACAGTTAACACAGGCTCATCCAGGTTACTGAAGTCTGCAGTGTTAGGAGCGGGTTTTCCTCATGGAAGTTTTGCCTTTGGTGAGCTAATAAAATATTAAAAAGCAGTCAAATTTTGTGTAGTTATTTAATTATGTCATCCGGTATCGCGGACTCGCTCTCTCATTTCATACAAACGCAGCTGCTGCCATTTTGCGACTATTGTTTTGTTCACTGTAATGGATTAAGATAACAAACAGGTATGATTTTAAATCAGTTTAATCTCAGATCAATATCTTATCCCCATAATTATTTATGTGGTAAAATGCCATGTAATATGCTGTATAACTGTACCGTATCTCTTAAATGTGTTTCTGTCTAGCTTGAACTTGCTGCGCGAGCAACTGCTTTCTCCGTGGAAGAGGACTCAGATCGACTCAGATCAATATTTCATGTCTAATTATTTACTTATGTGGCAAGTAGCCGTGTAATAAGTATGATAATGTGCATCCATCCGGTTGTTATCTCAGAATAAACCCTTTCAGGCTGATACAAGACCCCTCCGCTTCGCATCTGGGTCCTGATCACCCTGTCGGTGTTTATTCTGAGATAACGACCGGATGGTTGCATTGCATAATATAATATAATATAATATAATATAATATAATATAATATAATATAATATAATATAATATAATATAATATAATATAATATAATATAATATAATATAATATAATATAATATAATATAATATAATATAAAACAATATAATATAATATAATCACCGTCACCATCTCTCTCACCTTCCCAGAACTCCATTTCCCAGCATTCCTCCTTCTGCTCACCTGCACCTGATCTCCATCAGCTCATCAACACAGCAGTATTTAAGCACACACTTCATCGTAGCGCATTGTCTGGTCTTGTTCGTTTGTATATGGACTAACTTACCTTTCAGCATTTACCTTTCTCCAGCGTCTCCCTGATCTTTTGTGTCTCCAGCGGCTTCCTCGTCAGACTCTATTCCCCAGACTCCTTCCACATTCCACCATCTCCACCTAAGTGTGTGCTCGACTGCTAGCAGCTATGATCTCCCCCAACCATCTACAAAACAAAGAACTGTCAGTATTCTCATTCAATATTACCAACCTGCTTTGACTATATTACTCACCTGCCTGTTTACATTCCATGCTATGATCATTAAAGCCTCATATTCATTTCTACGTTGTTGTGAGTCTGTGTTCCATAACAGAAGACCAGACCTACTAAAAAGAAGATGAGCAGCAAAGAAAAAGATGTGTGGGATTTTGTGGGACAGATCGCGGTGACAGCACAATCCAGCTGCGATCTGTTTTCCTACACTGCAAAATTCTGCCTCCTCTTCAAGCATCTTGGAAGACGAGACCATAAAGATAAAATTGGGGCCAACTATGTCGACCCCCGGGAATTCCCTAATCTTGCTGGGTTGGACTGGAGAGAGGCCATCTCCATATGTTGGAAGAGCTGCATTCCCTCATATGCTTTCCAGCCAGCCCAAGAGTATTGTCCCAAGATGGTTGCCATTTCAGAGTCCCGTCACAAGATAGCAGCCATTCCAGAGCCTCGTCCCAAGATGGCCGCCACTTCAGAGCCTCGTCACAAGATGGCCGCCACTCCTGAGCCTCGTCCCAAGATGGCCACCACTCCTGAGCCTCATCCCAAGATGGCCACCGCCAAGCCTGAGCCCTCAGCCAAGATGGCCACCATGCCTAAGTCCTCTCCAGAGCTTATGGAGGACCGAATCCAGCCCCTGACCAGAGTCCAGAAGTGACTCCCTTCCTCGTTTAGAGCCTAGAGATGGTTCCAGTCCCTGAGCCCGCTCAAGAGTCTGCTCTGGCCCACGAGCCCGCTCCAGAGTATGCTCCAGTCCAGAAATCCGTGGCTCCTTCCAAGAATTTTTTTTTTTTTACGGGGGGCCATATACCCGTGGCCATAGAACCTCCTGATCTGCCATGGCATCATGAGCTGCTTGATCCACCATTGGCACCCTGAACCTCCTGATCCGCCATGGCGCCCGGCTACACCTGAATTACCTTTCTCCAGCGTCTCCCTGACCCTTTGTGTCTCCAGCAGCTTCCTCGTCAGACTCTATTCCCCGGACTCCTTCCACATTCCACCATCTAACCAGTGTGTGCTTGGCTGCTCACAGCTATGATCTCCTCCAACCATCTACAAAACAAAGAACTGTCAGTATTCTCATTTGGTATTACCATCCTGCTTTGACTTTAATTTCTACATTGTTGTGAGTCTGTGTTCCATAACTATAATATAATATAATATAATATAATATAATATAATATAATATAATATAATATAATATAATATAATATAATATAATATAATATAATATAATATATTATATTATATTATATTATATTATATTATATTATATTATATTATATTATATTATAATACTTTATCTTTATCTTACATTTTGTCATTTGTCATTTATTGTTGGTGTCCCTACCCTTTTTAAATTTAATAAATCATTTAATAAAATGTTTAGTTATTTAACTTTATACATCATTATGTCTCATAATATAACCATTTTTTTATGATTCTCCCCCAACTTCTTGTTTTATCATGTAAATCTTTTAGTTAAACATTTTAATTAAATTAAATGTATTATTAAAATTGAACTCAAATAATTTAATATCATTTAATGCATTTAATGTAATAATTTGTCTTATTTGTCTAATATAATATAATTAATATATAACAATATTTTTTGTCAGTTAGTGTTTTTGTTTTGTCTTTTTCCCAACTTTTGTTTTACATAAGTGTTATATGAAGATTTGCTGTTTTTATTGCATCTTGCTGTAAGTTTAAGATATCTTATCAGATTAAATATAGATTAACTTGTACAAACTTGTTTCAAGACCCCTGCGCTCTGTCTCATGCTACATAAAGGCCCAATCCCAATTCTATTTTATACCCCTTCCCCTTGCCCTTACCCCTACGCCTACCCCTTCCCCCTTGAAACAGAGTGTCAAGGGGTAGGGCTGAAAATATTCCCCTAAGAAATGGGACACCACTACTAGACCGTTACACGTCGTCGCTAGCTCCTACGTCATAGATGCACCGATGTTTATCACACACTTCTAAAGGCCAATTCACACCGCACCATAGACAGTAAAAGAAATGGACACAGCGACCCCATTGGAACTCAATTGAGTCAAGTTAAGCCCATTTTTAGCGATTTTTAGCACTTCCGTTTCTGACGCGCAGACTCACACTAAGCTTGATGACGTCCGCAACCTGTCTGACAGATGTAAATCTTCTAGTAGTTGTGCGTGCAAACTGCCATCGTTAATCTTGCAGAAACGGCGAGCTTGAGCGGGGAGTTCTTTGGCGTGAGTGAGCATGAGTAAGTATTCTGATTAATTAGTTTGTATAGTATTTTAAAATGTAACACCAGTACGCCATATTAAGATAATCTCCCCGATTGCCTGCGAGCTTCTCCTCCTGTCTTTACTGTAATTTCTCTACTGTGCGACAGAGAGTCGAGTGGTTATGACGCAATCGTTAGCTTATTTTTACAAAAACTGTTTCTACGGGGCCATAATGTAACATAGAAGGTAATGGAGCCCTTTATACATTGTCGTGTATCTTTGGAAATAAATAATGGACAAATGGAGTCTTTAAACGCCTCCGATGTAAAGTTATTCACTGTAAAAGTGACGCCAAAATGAATGGGAGTCAATGGGATGCTAACGCAAGTGAAGTTCTGCTACAAGATGGCAGCATGCGGCCGACTTCAACTTCTGGTCGACTTCCTTGGGCACTGCACCGCACAGACAACACTAGTCTGTTGGAGTTTGTTGGATCGGTGTGATACCCTTGTTGGCGTTGGTCGGAGTCGGTTTTCACCCGACTGAACATGTTTAATCGGCGTTTGTCGGGTCGTGGAATGTCTGCGCGGTGTGAAGTTTTCCAACAGACGGCAACAAACTCTGACGTAATCTGACCTGGCCACGAACCGTTGCCATGACGATGAGGCAAGTCCCCTGCAAAGACAGCTGTTTGATCGCGCCCGCGCACACACAACAAAGCAGTGGAAACGTGACATCGCAGCTTGTTCATTATAAAAAATAAAATACTGTTAAAAGAGCAGCTGCTCCACTTCACCAAAAGAGAGAGGTAACGTTAACCACTATGAGAGCAACGCAGGTTTACCTTCAGTTTCGTTAAAAAGGGTCGCGCTAAAAAAAATTGTTTGTTGGTGCGGTGTGAATTGCCCTTTTAAGATGCCATCGATAGCTGTTACTGATCTGCTTGAGCGACAGCTATTTTTTTGCATTTGTCTTCAGATCTTCGCATAAGACAAAGGAGATGAGCCTGCGTGTTTCCTCAGGAGTCCCTGGTTGATACAGAACATACAATACTGATGAATAAGCACGCAAACTGAATGCACTTTTTGTTTATTTCATGTAACGTACACGTATTTATGGACGTAACCACAACAGAACAATACATTAATCAGGCATGCGGCAAAAAGATAAGTTAGCTGCCACCGATTTGAATTTATGTTGTCAAATCAACGCGGGTTTCAATAAAATATATTAAAAAAAATATGTTGTGGAACTATCATAAAGTAAAAAACATTAGCGAACTGTTTTCATAGCGATTTTAACAAATCTGTTTTCGGAGAACATAACCGTATACATGAACACAAGATTAAAGTTAACACAAAACAAATGATTATTTATTACTAAAATACTGTTTACCGTAAAAAAAAATACTTAAAATTTATGGGTCTCTCTGCTCGCTTGGTCGGCCATGTTGGAAATTTATCATACCCGATCGTCTGAAGTGTGGTCCCGAAAAATCTTCGTTTGAAGGGCTACCTGGCCCTTCCCCCTACCCCTTCCCCTCCAACCAAATGAGAATTGGGACACTCCTATCCCTTCACGTGAACGCGCGAAACAAAGGGGAAGGGGAAAGGGTAAGGGGTAGAATTGGGATTGGGCCAAATTTGTTATTTTCAAACTACTTGATTACCTAAGCACTGTACTCATGGATACGTTTAAAATGTGATGAGGAGTACAAACTTCCGAGATATCAGCAGAGATATTCCAAAAGCATCTCAAGAACATTAATATCGTACACAGCCTGGGCCTCGCAATGGAGGTTTAAACACGAAGCATGCAACAGACTTACTTTTATCCTCTCAGCCATTTTAAGAGGACATCATGAATAAATAAATAACTAATAAATCCCGCTCCTCATAGTAATTTACACAACCTGCCAGCATATTGAATTTGCAGCCGGTTTAGAAATTCTTGCAAATCCAGCTTTGGGGCTGATTAACATTACACCTCCCTCCTCCCTGCCACCCAAAACACAACAAAAAACATCCTGATCAGCACAAAACACTTCCATAACTCAACCAAAGCTCAAATGGAGATTTTGCTCACTGACACCCTGGGGGCCCTGGAAGCGAGGAGAAAAAAACCCCCCCCCCCCCCCCCCCCCCCTCTTTTCTTTTGACTCTCGCCCTTCATCCTGGGAGACAATATTGTGTTTAGTCAAAAATGTGATGACCGTAAATCAATTATCTGACATTTCCACTCTGTGGCTTTCTGCTTCAGGAGGAGGGGTGTAGAAAGGCAAAAGGCTTTGAATTACATTTAAAAGAACAGAGGTTGGTAAACGGAAGCAAGTCAAGACCTGCAGACTTTTGGAAAATGGAACAGGTTCAACGGAAAGGCCAGACGGTCGGCTCGTTCCTGCCAGTTGTACTCTCATTTGTTAAAATCCTGCAGGTTTTTCCTCCCCCGTTCATTGGCCGTTGCTTGGCACACTTTTTGTATTAAATGCAAAAATCTCCTAAGTCTATTAGGGAGTGAGAAACCAAAAACCAGGCCAAGAGGAAACCATAGGGGTCATTCTATGAAAATGGTGCAATTTGTGTCCTTTATGCATGTAATAAAATGACTTATTGATGCCAGCTTTTACTGGTTTACTGCATATTTACCTTAAAAAAGAAATGTGAAAATAAAAGCTAGAATAATATAATATAATATAATATAATATAATATAATATAATATAATATAATATAATATAATATAATATTATTATTATATTATATTATATTATATTATATTATATTATATTATATTATATTATATTATATTATATTATATGTATAAAAAGTCATGTATGTGTCCCCAAATTATATTTCAGCACTGTCATATTTTTAATGGAACAAAAAATAATGCTAACACTTTATTTTACAGTTTCCAGTTACATTATGCATAATTACATGCAATTAACTTTAAACCAAACCCTCATCCTAACCCCATAGTAAGTACATGTAGTTAATTAATAATACTCAGTACTTAAATGAATAATTGACCCTTCGCAAAGACCCACCCCCTTTATTTACTGTTGCTTTGTCCGACAAGCCATGGCGTTGTCACGCCACATGCAGTGAAAAATACATCGCTGAGCAAAGAGGACACTGACAACATGTCGACAGACAAGACAAAGCGGGTTACTTATGATCTTAAACAAAGTCCCAGCTTTCAAACTGTGTAGTTTTTTAAGAAATTCAAACAATAAAAACAGTTTTGTGGCTCTTTAATGTGTCGTGACCATGGCCGTGACAGATTGCTGTAGCGCCTCAGCTCAAGAGGCTCGTGAACCGATCATCTCTTCTTACTAGTTCATGTAAAGCATCAAATAAACATGAATGAACATGAGAAGGAATGTTGTTTCAAACTCGGAAAGACGTGAATATGCACAATTTTTCAAGTTTAACTCCACCGAGGTTAATCTTCTAACTACTGACTTTGTCGGACAAAATGGCGGATTCGGCGTTCTGATTGGTTACATCGCTTGTCAATCAAACTCCCTGCGAAGGGTCAATTACACTGTAATACTGACACCTTAAAATAAAGTATGACCAAAATAATAATAATAAATAAAAGATATCTTCATGCTTTCAGCAATTTATAGCTGATGGCAGCTATTACTGTTTTACTACACATTTAACTTGAAAAAGAAATAAAAAGTAAGAGTTAGAATACTAAAAAATAGATACTCCGTTGATTGTGAACGAGTGGGCTTCTGGTGTTGATGGTTGGATTGATGGTTTGGCCGAGTCCATGATCAGGATGGTTTAGATGAAACTGGGTTTGGGGCGATGGGGCGAGGATGTTGTCTCGGGCTACCCAGGAGCATTCCTCAGGGCCGTACCCCTTCCAGTCAATCAGGCACTCTGTTTCCAAGTCGTCGCGAGTTGAGGATGTACTGGATCCGGTAGATGGATTCCTCGTCAGTGATTTCAAGAGGAGGAGGTATACCATCGTCACCAGATCCTGTAAGGGAAGACAACAGAGGTTCAGTGAAGGGTTTGATCAGTGATATGTGAAATGAGTTTGGGAAGAATAGGCGATAGGTGACTTTGTTGAGCTTGAGCTACCTCTGCTTGGTGAAAGGACCTATATAGCGGGGACTCGGCTTATGGCAGGGCAGGTGAAGACGGATGTCCCAGGTGAACAACCACACCTTTTATCCGGGCTGGTAACATGAAGTGTCGGATTCATGGGCATCAGCTTAGGTCGTGTGTCTTCGCACTGCCCTTTGTAGATGTATATGAGGTGAGTCCAAACCCTCTCGCTCTGCTGGAACCAGTGGTTAACAGCTGGAAACTCCGATGGCTTGCAGGACCATCGGAATAAGGGTGGTTGGAATCCAAGCACACACTGGAATGGAGTAAGCCCAGTGATGGATTGGCGGAGAGAATTCTGGGCATACTCCGCCCAGGGGAGAAACTGGCTCCAGCTGTTCTGGTTCTGGTGGCATTATGACTGTAGGTGCCTCCCAGTCTCCTGGATCTTGCTCTCGGTCTGGCCATTGGTCCTCCATTGGTAATTAAAAATTATAAACCAATGGTTGGGTTTTTCCATATTTGAAACAACCCAGCATTTTTTTTAGTGTAGATCAGAGTTTTTCAAACCATTTGATACCCCAAAATATTATGATCCACTTAAGAATGATCCTCATTTTCAAAATAGAACAGCAGTTGTATAATTTGTTTGTATAAAACACATTTAGATGGTTTCCAAAATTAAATAATTTTATACTGTCAGTAAGCTGTTAAAATAAACATTAAAATAAGTCAAATATATTACAGGGTTATTATTGTTAACTAAAACTAAAACTTAAAAAGCATTTTTGTTACTTCAATAAACATCAATTGAAATAAAATAAACTTATTTTATTTGAGGTAGTTTAAGGCCCAGTGCTACCTCACACTGGGCCCCGCCCCATGCTTGGGACGGCCCTGTTTGTGCCCCCCCAGTTTGAAGAACCCTGCTGCAGAACACACATACCACAATAGCTGGGCCAACCTGAACAATACCTTCAAAAACTCATACAGAAACATATTTATATACCCCCCCCCCTCCCCACATAATAACAGCCTTAAGACAAAAGGTATAAATTACTTTTAGTAGCATTTTTGTTCATGAAAAGGATTAATTATCGAGCACCTGCAGTGTACTGAGGTGACTATTAGAGTGAGTTTCGCAATGTAAAACAGAACCTGCATGAAAGCGATTCCATAACATCCCAATGCTTTCTCACATTTAAATATGCAAGGCTGCAACCACAGGGACTGACTAACAACAGCATCATTATAGAAAAAGCATTGTTATTACCAGACTGTTTGTTTAAATAAACCCCTTGGGCTGTAATTTGAGGAAAAGAAGATATGTGGTTCACACCACATAGTACTAGCAGACTACTTCATTTCTCAAGAAAAAAAAAAAGAAAAAAAAGAGGATTCATTACACACACACACAAAAAAAAAAAAGTCCTGCCTTAGCAGTTTGTCCATCAGGGGCCCACAAGTATGTGTGCAGGGGCCTCTGGGATAAGAAGTGGAATATTGGCAGACTCCCTGACAGAACATCCGGCCCAAAACCTGGCCCTACCATGGCCGAATTATCCAGTTGCTTGGATTGAGAGTAAACAGGAATTATGTAGCGAGTGTGTACATGTGTGTCTGAGAGAAAGGGAGAGGGATAGTCTAGAAGTGGAGAAAGGCTGTGGCCAGCTGGTGTTCTCTGACTGTAAAACTGACATCTTAAATCAGCGTGGCCTGTAATTAACACCCAGCACCTCCGGGCATGATGGGAAAGGAAGAGATTATTTCATGCCTGTGGACGTTACACCTCTCATCATTGAGATAGAATGCAGTGATGGCTTTGTTGTGGTATGAATGACTTCATTTTCTCTCAAGCATGTCCTTGAAAAACAAATATGGAAAATTCAAAGTGCTATTAGCATTTGTCTGCATTTGTGGTTTGAGATGCAAGAAGAAGTCTGATTTGTTTTAAAATGAAGAAAACATCCTATTCTAAATCAGATCATTTAGTTTATCCAAAAATGAAATTTCTGTTTTGATTTACTCACCCAAAAACTGTACGACTAGTGTCTAGACCAAAATATATGCAAGTATTCTTGGCTAACACACTGTCTGTTTGAAAATAACCTCTTTACTCAAGGGGGCGATAGAGTTCAAATGTTTGTGACATTAAACCTAATGTGTTAGCCAATCAGATTCATGTAGCTTGCTACTGTATAAATATAATGAAACATAATGAACTAACATGATTAGGAAAGGTACGTTTACACAACAATGATGCATGTGCCTGATGTCAACGTTTTCACAAATTTGCTTTGTTCTTTTTTTTCCTTCTTTTTTTTTTTAAATGGTATAGATTTTGCAAACTTGCACTTTGAACCCTGTTTTCCAAAGTTTGTGTTTTCAGGCCCCCAAACTGCTGCTGCCGTGTAAATGAAAGGCCAAAACACATAAAAGTTTTTAGTTGGATATGGTGTCATGTAAACTGCCCCTACAGTAAGTGTGTACTCACACTAGGCGCTCTGAACCGTGCCCAAGCGCATTTGACCCTCAAAGCCCGGATCGTTTGAGAAGTGTGAATGCTCCATTCCGTGCCCTGGCATGGTTCGTTTAGCTGGCCCGCTTGGAAGAGGTGGGCTAGAGCGCGGTTCACATGCAGTGTGAGCGCAAAACGTGCCTGAGCACGGAACAGCTACTACTTTTGTGTGTATTACTGTCATCATTACGACGGCAAACATCTTTATTACTACTCTGATAGTACACTTATCAATTCATGTAATTCAAGTGTATTTGGGTTTATAACAGGTCTGATTCTCACTTTATTGATGAACAGAAATTGTAGTTTGCAAGTACAGCAGCAAATTCCTCCATTAACATCAGCTGCTGTAATAATCCTCTGATACATGCAAGTGAAAGTGAAAAGGCATTATCTTATTAGGTAGTATCTGTGTATTTCTTCCTGTTTTCTTCCATTCAAAAAGTAGCATCATATAGAACGTTAAGTGCAATGTGAGTGCAGGCCAGCAGGGGAGTGGGGAGGGGGTACAATCGCACTCTGTCTCAGTTCAAGGCAACCGTGCCTAGTGCGAGTACACCCTAAGGGGCCGTTCACACAGAATGCGTCTTTGCGTCTAAAAACGCGAGACGCGGCGCTCAGGAGTGGTTTTAAAAAAAGCGCAGCGTAGAATGCGAGTGTCTCGAGACGTTCTTTTGAGACGTGAGGCAATAACGACAACAACGGAAATAATAGAAATAGGTTAACAGCAGAATTGACAGATACGAGTTTTGACATGGAAAAAAAGAAAATAAGATAATAATGAGCGCCTCCTCCGCCATGTTGCCGTCATATAAAACAGTTGTCATGCCAACTCGCAACGCTTGCCCCGCCTCCAAGTTCTTCTGATTGGTCCACTGTTTTGGAACTGACATTTATGAGCAGCGCTGCGTGTAAAAGTTGAAATTCTTTTAACTTGACACGGCGTCTTAAAAACGCGGTGCTCATGTGTGAGGCGCTGCAAAAGATGCAAGTCGCGAGCGTAACGGTCATGCACGTCCGTCAAGCGCGTTTACATAGAAAAACAATGGGAAAGTAGTGCATTGGAATAGAAAAACGCGTTCTGTGTGAACAGCCCCTAAGACTCTCATCAAACTGTTGCGCTGCTATAGCAGTACTTGACTTGAAAGAGAAAACGGACAATAAAAGGAGACTGTTTATATTGAAACCTCACAACAAAGCTGAGACTGCAACATGTACTTGCGTTGAGTTACGAATAGTGATCTGACGCATTTCGTAATTCAGAAACACATGAAACCAAACTAGCATAGCTAGAAGCATCTACATTTGCATACTTGCGTAGAGTATGTTTTGTGCAAAAGGAGATATGCGGGTTGGCTGGTTTGGCTGCTGTGTCATTTCTTGCCATGTCTCGTCACATTAGCGCTATGTTTTTAAGATGCCTTCTCAAGCTATGTACAGTTAAACTAAAAATCACCAAAAAATGACAAAAGGTACCACAAAAGTAGTCTGACTGTCTGATGAAAGCTAGATATTTTACTTTCTTAACTTGTTGAATATGTTTTTTTTTTTTTTTTTTTACACAAACGCAAACTTTAGAAGGCCTTTATTAACCCTCTGGAGCCATGTGGAATATGTTTATGATGGATGGATGTGGATGGAGATACTTTCTTCAGCTCATACTGGTTTGGTAACGCATACTGCCATTATAAAACTTGGATGCCTCAGGATATTTATTAGTATTTCTACGATTGTGTTCTTCAGAAAGAAGAAAGTCATCTACACCTAGGATGGCTTGAGGGTGAGTAAAGCTTGGGGTAATTTTCATTTGAAAGTGAACTAATCCTTTAAAGTTTTCTGAAGGTTCCAAAATAAAACCATTTAGCAACCATACCTTAAAATCCCTGGTAGTAACACCTAATTTGACACACGACTCATCAAAACCAAATATCTATAGGAAAATATATTCAAAATAATATATCAAAATATATCATATAGCCTTTGTGCTCGCGCTTCGGATCTGTCAGTCAGCGTGAGGATTGATTTGTTTACATTAGCATGAGTTTGAAAATCACATTTCATTGGTTTAGACTCATACCATCAAAAAATTGCTATGAATATTTAGCAACGCTGGAATGCTGCGCTTTAAAATGATACCAAATTTGGACTAATGAGGAAGATGCTGAGGGGAAGCGCGAGTGGTGAAGTGAGCAGAGAAAAACTGCATTGTTCATGGACAAAGGAAAAGTATTCCTCTCAGAAAGCATACAAATATATACCTTTAGATGTTTAAATACTATTTGAAGCATTTGGATCGCTAGATGAGGACTTAATGAACTCATTTTTGTGAAAACCTCAAAATTGACCAAAATCGACATTTTTGACTTGTTTTGCCTATAGCTCGTAATCCGCCTATGTGCATTCCGACTCATTTTGCCAGCACCGGTCATATATACATTCATTGTACAGAAAATAGCACTTGGAGATTATGTAAAATTACTCTCATGTTCCATTGAAGAATAAAGTCAAACAGGTTTGGAACAACGTGAGGGTGAGTAAATGATCACAGAATTTTCATTTCCTTTCTTTTACCAGGTATGGTTGGATATGATAAGAGCAAAAGAGATTGACGGGCAAAATCAAACAGCGCCTGTCACTGACCTGTCCCTGACCTCTACTAGGCCTTTAATACCTTAGGCTATGAAACCACTAATCAGCCAGCACCAAAAGGCCAGAGCTCAGAGATATAGCCTTCAACCTCAAACTCTCCCTCTCTCGCTCTGTTTTCCACCTGCCAGTCATCAGGGCTCCTCTGCCGCAGGAGCTTCCCGATAGACCTGTGGTCCATTCCATCCACTGTTCAAATCAATTAACAAGGCAGCTATTAAGACTGTGTTATTCTACACACGGTGTGTAATTGAAACAGAGCAGTAATTGAAAAGCTCACAATGGGGAAAGAGATAGAGACAGAGACTAAAACAGTGGAGGAATGAGGCGTTAATATTAAGCTTTGACAATCCCAACAACAAACCAGAAACATTACTGTAGAATTTGTATATTACTGTAGATGTTAGTCCATTCTACTTTTAGAATGGACTAACATCTACAGGTATTTTCCTTCTGATGTAAGACTGTTTGTGCCTCAGATTGGGGGGGAAATCATGGAATTGCACCTTTTTTCTTGCAAATGTGACTTTATTTCTTGCAGTTACAACATCATTTCATACAATTGCAACTTTATTTTAATAAATGTTACTTTTTATCTCGCTTCTGCTTGTTACCTTACATCTTCTAATTATGACTTTTTCCTAATTGTGACGCAATTTCTCCCCATTGTGACTTAACCTTACATTGTAAGTTGCAATTGCGAGATATGATTTCTTGCACTTGCAAGTTTACTTCTCACAATTGGCTTTATATCTCTCAATTCTGACTTTATACCTTCCAACAACTTTCTTTCTCTTAATTGAGACCATTTCTTTTGTGCAACATTTTATCTCCCAAATGTGATTTCAGATCTCTCAAGTGTCACTTTATTTTTCTTGATTGCTACTTTATATCTTACATTTTGCAATTTTATACCTCCCAATTGTGACTTTAATTCTGTCACAGTTATGTTTTTTTAGTTTAGGGTATGTTTACATGACAACGATATGGTTAAAACAAAGTTTTCCACGTACAGACGACACCATTGTCAAAACGATCCCCATTCATACGAATCTGTGAAAATGACTAAAAACACTGTATTCTGCTTGCAAGCCATTAGATGCCAATGAAACACTATAGTGTAATGTGCATGTACATGACGTCATTGTTTTCACAGATTCACGTTTTTGTTGTTTACATGGAGACAGTTTTCAAAAACTTGTACTTTGAAACCCATTATTGCATTTTCAGGCCACCAAAATGTTGTTGTTGTGTAAATGAATGGCCAAAACACATAAAAAGCTTGAAAATTGTGTCGTATAAACGGCCCCCAAGTCATTCACTGACTTTTAGTATGTTTTCGTTAGTTTGCCATTTCATTTGTTCAGTTTTCCCACTCCTCATTTGTGTTATTGGTTTCAGCTGTGTTTAATTAGTCTTGTTTGTGTTCCTACTTATGTTGTACCCTCACATTCATTCTCTGTTCGGTCACGTTCATTTTTGGTGTGTTTATCTGCCTTTGGTTTTATGATCTTGCCTGTCTTTGTCTGTCTGTCTGTCTGCAATGTACACACTCCTAAAGTGTGACAATTTCAGTTACAACATACATCCAAAATCAACTTTATTTCTAATTGTGACTTCATAGCTCACAATTGTGATTTCTTATTTTAAACTTCCTCACAATTGTCTGGCGGAAATGGAAATGGGCCTTCATACCTTGGCAAAATAACCTGTACCAATGCCTGTCATCCATTACTATGAGTGCATTTGAACTTATATATATGCTTTCTTTACTTTGTCACTAGGGAAAGGGACCCTCAGGATGCTTATTTATATTTGCTTTTTGCTTACGCAAACATGAAGAGAAGCATGCCTCTAGAGCCAGTATTAGCTGTCACTTCCTGTCAAGTCATCAACGAGCATTTAGCAGTGACAAGACCACATATCTCACAGGTCCATATTTGTGTTATTTCCCCAGCGAGAGGCAGGTAAATTTAATCAAATTAAGTCTCTGAATTTCCTCATCTTTAAAGTGACAGCCTCTCACAAGCTTTACATGAGCTTTCAAAGTGTTTGAGAGGTAAATGATTTGTTTTTGTTGTTTTTTGTTTTAACTAAGAAAGAGAAATGCATTAAAATTCTCCTTCCATTTTATCCACTTTAATCTCAGTATACTCACTTGTGCATCTTACAAGTCAATTGAAATGCGGATATTGGAACTGCAAGCAAATAGGTTTCAGAGGAAAATTGCAACTCATCAAAATGAACAACAAACAGCATCCTGTTACGGTTATCTGCAAAGGTATCGCAGGCTACAGACAGGCCCTTAAAAGTCTGTCACTCCAACTATATGTTCAAGTCATGGAACACAAGCTCTTTGCTTACTGGCCCAAGTCAAAAGAGACCAAGTCTCTATGATCTGGTCCCTTGATATGGCTTGGGCCTCTCCTTCAATTTGATTTTTTCACCTCTTTTATCATTCATCAGAAAAAAATTCTAAAATCTACTCATTCACAAAAGTAATGGCACACTTCTACTCAATAAACCACATGATTTGAGGCAAAAACTGCACCTTTATGGGTTCAACAGCTTGTCACTTGGGCAGTAGTAATATGGATCCTTAATAGTATGAAACTTTAGGGTTAAAAAGGGTACAAAGATGTTCCTTTGAAGTTAATGCCCCAATAAAAGGTGTTGTACCCATGTGTCCACCAAACCATTTTTCCCTGATGCTAGCGTATTTATCCAATTGTTTTCAATGGGAGCGCCACATTTTTTAAAGCACCAGAAGTGTGATGAGGTGCTGAGTGTCTATTTCACACTGAATGCTTTTTTTTTACCAGTCGCCAAGAGTTAAAGAATGTTTGACTTTGGTTAAAACTCAACACTGTCACATTTTACCCAGTAGTCCAATCACAGTGAAGGAAGGGCAGGACAATTATCACAATGACGAACTGCCACATTCTGCTTGTACAACAAATAAAGCTAACAAACGACAACAACACGCATCCAATCTCTTCATCCAAAACAAGTGCCAGAGCTAGTATGTTACATTGTGTCAACATTTTTATATTCAGAAATGAACTATTTGCAAAATCAGATACTAGTAACAGTTCCCTGGATATTCTGTATCAACACACATAGCGTCTCAACTAAAAAAAAAAAAAAAACGCCACACCACCGAAGCACTCTCAAGCGCCTGCAGCAAGAAGAGCACTGGTATTCTCAGCTGGCTAAAAACACTTTGGTGGGCACACAGCCTAAAGGTATCGTTTTTGCACTTTTATTTCTGAGAGTGTTTGTTGCCATTGACACAACCCAGAAAACCTTAGCAACCACCTAAAGCAGTGTCATAGGAACCACCCAGAACACTTTACCCATCACAATGAACACTTCAGCTACCTTGCAACACCTTATCAACCACACAGTACACCTTAGCAATTTCCTGTCAAATGCTTAACAACCACTCAGAAAAGCCTAGAAACCACCTAGCAACCACAGGTGACACCTTACCAACTACAGTACCTTGTAACAACCTATCAGCCAAAGCAGACATATTTCAAAGCCCTAATAACCAACACCCCAGCATTTGTCAAGCTGTTAAGATAAATGACTCGAGATTCAATTGCAAATGTACACATATTTATTAAGGAAGAAAACGTGAACAATAGCAGAATATCAAAGAAGGTCATGGGTGCTGATGGTGTCTACAATGGGCAGATGAATGAATTCCAAGACAGAAGTCCAGTGATAATGTGATCCACAAACGACATGCAGTAATAATCCATAACAGCGGAGAAATCCACAATGACAGGTAGTCCAAAACCAGCAGGAACACTGGAGCACAGCACACAGGGAGAACAGGTAACATTGGACAAAGAACGAGAGTGAGCAACAACAACGATCCAACAGTGAATGAACAAACACACACTCAATATAAAGCATAGCTGATCAGCACCAGCTGTGGCCAATCGCTATAATTCAGCAATAATGAGTTGCCCAGCAACGGAGGTGATGACCCCCCATATCCCCACAAATATGGTAGAACCATCACTTCTACCACTAAAGATTGCTTTATAAATAATCTTCCTGATCAGTTTCATTGCCTTAGCGTACCAGACAGTTTAGAAGACCTTGATGTTGCAACAAACTATTTACTTTTTTTCTCTTTTCCAGCACGTTAGACTCAGTTGCTCCTTTGCGCTTAAAAAAGATTAATGAAATTAATCCACTGCCGTGGTACAATGAGAACACTCGGGCCTTTAAGGGAGCAGCCAGAAACATGGAGCGCAGCTGGAAGAAAACAAAACTAAAAGTTTTTCGCATTTCGTTGAGAGAGAGAATGATTGAGTACAGAAAGAGTACAAAAACTGCTAGATCTGCTTATTTTTAAAATAATCTAAAAGAAAATAAACACAACCCTAGGTATTTATTTGATACAGTGGCTAAATTTGGCTAAATGCGATCTCAGAATTCAGGCCAGTTGATAATACCTAGAATATCAAAATTAACCGGAGGCAGTAGATCCTTCTCCTATTTGCACCTAAACTCTGGAACAATCTTCCTAGCATTGTTCGCTAAGCAGACACACTCTGTCAGTTTAAATCTAGACTAAAAACGCATCTCTTTAACCTGCCATACACAACACATTATCAAATTATATTGTTAGGCTGCATAAATTAGGTCAGCTGGAACTGGGAACGCTTCCTATAACACCAGATGTACTCGTTACATCAGAATAAGAAAGGCATCTACGCTAATATTAGTCTCTCTGTTTATCCCAAGGTTTACCGTAGTCAGCCGGATCCGGGCCGTATCCAGGTGAGATCGAGGATCTGCGCCTTGATACGACCACAATGCAGCCCTGAAGTATTAGCAGAGAGCAGAGATTGAGTCAACTAGATCATCCACTGTGCAGGCCTCATCGACACAGCAGCCAGTGGCACAGTTCCTCAACAAACCGTCCATACCGGCGTGATGAATACGATCATCAGCTGGATGTAACTGGAATAAATACTTTGACTGTTGCAATGCCATTGGACTTATGAAAGCTGCCGGAATCATAATAAAGCACTGTTCACCAAAGGAGGACCTGCCCCCTGACTAAGCCTGGATTCTCCCAAGGTTTTTTTCTCCATTTTAACACCTGTTTACCACCTGATGTCACCTGTTTGAGTTTGGGTTCCTTGGTGCTGTCGCCTTTGGCTTGCTTAGTTAGGGACACTTGACATTTGATATTCAACAGTGCTTTGATGTGCCTGCATTGACACCATTGTGTGCGAACTGAACTGAGCTGGATGATGACATCACTGTTTACTCCAGTGGTGATATAGATAAATTAACTAAATTAATAACTATTGATTCTTATATCGTAATGAATCAATACTGAATTTACTTAAGATGGATACTTACGCCATTTTCTTTAAGAGCTGTTGTGCAGCCAAAATTATATACCAGTTATCACTGTAAAGCTGCTTTGACACAATCTGCATTGTAAAAAGCGATATATAAATAAAGGTGACGTGAATTTACTTGATAAAAAAAACAAGTAAGTGTTCTAATTTCTCTCATTTTGGGTATCTCGACTTTCCACACACCAATACACACACTTGCAATTACAGGTAGAGAAAGAGGTGGTTGCAAATATCCTTTCATTGTTTCTTTCTCGTCTCACACTACAGGGTGGTCTAGCACTTTCCATGTTCTCCACTAAAATGTGCCATTTAAAAGGCCAAGTGGCTTTAAATTAGCCGCAGGCCATCTCTCCAGGCGGAAAGGGCACATCTTCACATTTTTAAAGAGATGTTTTCAATTAAATCAGTATTGGAGAGAGCATATGCTAATGCCATGAATATTTAATGTATGTTCTGAGAAATAGTTAAGACCCCTCTGGTCACAATGCTCTTTTCCTCACAATTGAGAGACGAAAAAAGTAAAAGAGTAACTAGAAGACAACGTTGACAGCTCTTGGGCAGAGCAGAGGGGAGAAAAGATAAAGGACGGGAGAGTGGGAAGAGATAACTTGGGCTTTTAAAAGCTGCTTTTCCTTCTTCTCTGTCTCACTTCTCCTTTCTTTCACAGACTAGGCTCGTTCTATCCTGAGGTGCATGAGTCTGGTGTGTTTAAGAACTCAGTGACTGATAGACAAAGAGTTTGAGGCGAAATCGCACAGGAATGCCAACAACCCCTCCTGTTATCGCCCGGCACCTCAAGCGTCCTCAACCTTTTTAGGGCAGCAGGCAAATTTAGGAAGCTATCTGAGCGACAACTGAATATCTTTTACCAAATGTAGAGCTTGTGCCTGTGTCATCTGCCTGCGGATTGTACAGTAGGTTATCTACAGTTTCACAGAATAGTTTCAAAGTCACTCCACTGGGTTCAGGTCAAGGTATCATGGTGGGGCGCTAGGACAGGAGTAAGGCATCATGCCTCAGAGAGGGTTTTATTCTAAATGAAAATACATATTGAAAAGGGATTAAAGTGTTCCTGGGAAGCAGTGAATTGAAAAGGGGCGTGGTGTCTGCATTTTGCCTTGGGAAGTCAAGGGCAGGTTGTGCTATAAAGGTCTGTTAAAGGGATAGTTAAAATTAAATAAAAGTGCTAAAATGAAAATTAATTCATCATTTACTCACCCTGGTGTTATTCTCATGCTGTATGCCCATTTTTCTGTTATAGACTACAAAAGGAGGATAAAAAAAAAAAAAAAAAAAATCGTGCTCGCCCATATAATGGCAGTGAATAGCGACCAGCATCAAGCTTTTTTTTAAAAAAAGACAAAAGTATCATAGAGTGTTCCCATGAATTGATATATATAAGATATATGTATCATAAGATATATGATATAATAATATTAGCACACACAGTTCATTCCGAATTGCCCATAAAAAGCACACAAGTTGTTAGAAATCAAGATTAACAAAAAGAAAGGTCAAGAATTTTTATTAAATTATACCTTACATTTTGGTGTGTTTTTCACCAAACCCTATTGTATACCCCCAGAGCATTTGGAATATATGGCACGTGTTGCATGGGATCATTATGTCATACTTTTGATTCTTTTTTAAAAGCTTGATGCTGGTCACTATTCACTGCCATTATATGGAAGAGCGTGATCTGCATTTATGTGGTCCATAAATGAAAGAAGGGCATAGGCCTACGGCATTAGGACAATACCAGTTTGAGTAAGTGATGACTTATTTTTCATTTTAGGGTGAACTGTCCGCTTTGAATGGCCTGGCTATTTGACGCCCTCCTTGGATCTCAAGGGCACATTGAATTAATCTAAGGTTTTTCATGGTGGATGTTTGAAACATGGAATTAGCTCTCTTAAAACAGGGGGAATACAAAGGAAGCCAGATCAGAAAAACAATATCCCAGGCTATAGGTCAACTATAATAATTTATTTGTTCTTATCAAGCATATGTGGCTGTCACACCAAAAGAAAGAATGATTCAAACAAGAGTGGAGAATTAACCATTAATTATTTATCATAATTTATCTTTGAAAGTGAAAGTGACATGTAGCCAAGTATGGTGTCCCAAACCCATAATTTGTGCTCTGCATTTCACCCATCCAAGTGCACACACACAGCAGTGAATAGTGAACACACACACACACACACACACCATGAACACACCTGGAGTAGTAGGCAGCCATTTTTGCTGCAGTATCTGGGGAGTGATTGGGGGTTAGGTGCCTTGCTGTGGATAATGAGAGTGGAAGAGAGTGCTGTTCATTCACTCCCCCCACCTACATTTCCTGCCGGTACTGAGATTCGAACCTTCAACCTTCGGGTTACAAGTCCAACTCTAACCATTAGTCCACAACGCACAACTCCACAACTCTGGCTGGTATTTTCATGATTTCCTCATTTGGAATATGATCAAATTTTGAATAAGTTGTCATGTGTTGGGGGATTTTTGCTATTGAAAACGTAACAGTTTATTTTGACTCAAACCAAATGAACAAAATGTCTTGTATAAAGATTTGTTCATTTTGTGAAAGGGATGTCAAGAAAATGATCTGAAAATGTCAAGAAAATGATCTGAACTTCCTATCACTAGGTCTTGTTAGGTTGTTCTGAATTGTTGCCTAAAAAAAGTAATTCCACATGCCAAATGATTTCAGGTATAATTAATGTATTACATCAAATATAATACTTAGGGTTCAAAGCACATTATACATTAAGTTTACTTAGAGTTAGGGGTAAAGCAAATTAATAGTGATGGTTGCTTTAGCACGACTAAAAAAAAAAAAAAAAAAAAAAAAAAAAAAAAAGAAAATGAATAAAAATCAATCACATGGCTTTAGAGCACAAGCAAATGATTTATTGCTGAATTAATTATTTATCAAGCCCTTATAAAAGGTTTTGAAATATGGATATGAAAGAAACAGCCACCAGGCTTAGGGAAATAAACTGTGACAGATTTACGAATGTAAACAAAGGACCAACTAATTTCAGCTTTCAAAAGGCTCCCTGCGGAGCTGCTAGCTCACCAGCACCTTTTTTTAATAGTAATTATTTGATTAGTTGCCAGTGTTGCTCACAGTCTTATAGATCACGGAGGTCACAGTAATGAAAACAGTCATGCTCTTCACTGTTGTCAAACCTAGCGTTAGCTGTTAGCTGTGCTTTGGAACCTGGTAGCTGGTTTGCTGCTGGTCCACCATCTTGAAACAGCACCAAACTAGCTAACTGCTAATCAAACCTTCTTCAGTCGTTTGCTTAATTGGTACTGTTGTCTTGTTTTTCAGTTAAAATGATAATAAAATAAAAAAACCTGAGAAGAAAAGCTGCACAAGAAATTATAATTGTTTTCAGAAAGGTTATTTTTTCTTGCTTATTTTAAACATCTAACAAAATTTAGTGATGTTTATGTTTAAAACAAGTGGAAAAAACATTTACCAGCATTACCAACATTTACCAGCCTTATTATGTTTTACACAATTTTGCTTCTCAAGTAAATTTATCCTGCTTTAAGGATAGATATTTACGGAGCCCTGAACATGTGGAAACAAAAGTAGTAAATTGTGAAAACCATGGTCAAGTTCTCCGCATGATATAATAATTCATTCCTTTGATTTTGTAATTCATGTCCACGCTGTACTAATTCGTCTCCTCATTTTGATATAACTAAAACAAGGGAACAAATTAAATTGTGCGCATGATTTAGTAAAACAAAAGAACAAATTATATTATGCACACAAATTAGTAAAACGAGGGAAATTATTATACTGTGCACATAATTTACTTAATATGAGGGAACCAATCAGCAAAAGCACTGTTGACATATGTGACCTTGGACCACAAAACCTGTCATAAGTCACATGGGTATATTTGTAGCAATAGCCAACGATACATTGTATGGGTCAAAATTATTGATTTTTCTTTTATGCCAAAAATCATTAGGATATTAAAGCAGAACTAAGCAAGATTCGCGAAGCTCCCCCTACAGTTTCCTTCAGTGAATGACACTGTCATAAATACTCCAAGCGCAGCTCTGGACTACAACGACTACAACACTCGCCAGCGCAGTAGTTTTGCAAATACAGTACAAGAAAGAGGAGGTGGGTAATTTGCAAATACAGTACACTCGATGGAGGTGGGTAATTTTCGAAATTGTCTTATAAAGTCATAATATATACATTGTTTTTGAATTACCGTAAAGCATTTTGTCACTCTCGCGTGAACGTGAACATGAGGCGAGATTGTGTCGGGTCGATGCAGCTCAAGTTGCAAGTGCTGTATTCTGGCATAGACGTACCAGAGGGGGTTAGTGCTCGCCTCAAACACACAACTACAAGTCAATTAACCATCGTAAGGACTTAGAAAACTATTTATGAAGGTAAAAAAAGTTACTTAGTTCTGCTTTAAGTAAAGATCATGTTCCATGAAGATAAGATATTTGAATAAATATCAAAAATTTATTTTTGTGAGTGGATATGCATTGCTAAGGACTTCAAATATTTTGATATTTTTTATAAATATAATTTTTTTTTTGATATTTGATATTTCAGATTCCAGATATACAAATAGTTGTATCTCGACCAAATATCCTAACAAATCATACATCGATGGAAAGCTTATTTATTCAGCTTTCAGGCAGTGTATAAATCTCAATTTTAAAAAATTGACTCTTATGACTGATTTAGTGGTCCAGGGTCACTGTTAACAATTGTTAATTTGTGGCCACGAAATAATTTTTTTTTTTTTTTTTTTTTTCCTGCATGTCATGTGCGGGGCTGCGTAGATATTATAGTGTTAAACAAGAAAAAAACACTGATTAACAAATTAAATGTTTGCATTATAATGAACAGTTTGAACAAGCTATCAGCTAGCTACCACATTCCGACACACATTAGCAACATAAGCGGTATTTTCCAGCAGGGCAGACCTTTCTGTAGTTGTTTGTTCCACACAATGACTGCCTGCACCGAGCTATTACTAGCCACGTGCTTGAGATTTCCAAAGCAAGGCTAATGCCAGCTCCTGACACTTCTCAAGCTGAACTCTGCCCTTTTAAGGTACTCAGAAAATCCCTCCTAGCTTGGTAGCATTATCACTCTGCTCTTTCGCTGTCTCATTTTCGCTCTCTCTCTTGGTCCGCAGAGAAATTCAGACATCCTTGAGCTGTGCGCTACTGTTGGTCTGCCCGGCTGCTGCTTTGAGTTTTATTAAGAGTGACCTTCAATATGCCTCAGCTTTCTGCAAAATGTCGCTAGCAGCACTAGGGCACCGAGAGGTCCTCTGGCTCCACAGACTGTCTCAACACTCTGCTTTCTTTCCCTCGCATTGTTTTGCCCGAGATGATTGAAATGGTTTGTGCAGAGATGAGCGGGGTGAACGCAGAGTTCAGGAGTCTGGAATATTTTTGTTCCAATTGCTCATGTTTTCCATCTAGAGATGACACAGGCTCAAAGTAGATCTCAATAAGATATACTACATGTGCACCAAACCTTTATTAGCAGTACTGGAAAAGAAGGGTAATTTTATATCATGGCAAAGGATAAAAATAGGATGAGAAAATAATAGACAGTCCAAAACTAAAAGGAAACAAATGGGTCAATTACTATTTTTTGGACAGATATATGAATTTATTAAAAAAAAAATATTTCATACATACAGTGACTTGATTAAAATTAAGACAAATTAAGTCATCCATAAACTACAAATAAAGGTGTAAATGATATTTAAAAGTACGTAAACTGCATACATTCAGGCACATGCTACATATATAGTATCATACCACCCAGCCCTAGTTCCTCGTGAGAATCTCTGTACTCTGTATAAATGCCATGTCCAAAACATTTTTGGTGACCCACAAGGCCTCACCAAAGTGATTTCCCTCTTTTAGAGGCCAAAACACTGATAAGACACATGCTAATATGTTTTACTCCTCAAACCTATTTAAAATTTCCAGAGGGTTGGTTCCTTCAAGGCGGCATTTCACAATAGATAAGACAGCTAAAGTGTTTATCCTTTTGGTAATCCAGCCTCAATATAAATCTATCCAGAGGTGCAAGTGACATTAGACACACCACCTAAACCTCCCAACCCTGCCTTTGCACCCCCCGTTGTTACCCAACTCTAAATATCTGACCTTTACAATGCTTGTGTCACCTGTCCTGTACAAACATAAAGCCATAAAACCCTTAATTACTAAAACCCTAATCAACTTTAACTTGTCAGGTCTAAATTGGATATGTTCATTTATTCAAGCTAATTGCTAGGCAACTGATCACCATGAGTTTATTCAAGGCCATTAAGTGCTAATGCAACAGAGGTAGCGGTAGCTATAGAGGCTGTCTGAAAAGTAAAAGTCATTGTCCTCGCTTCATGTTTACCAGGCCAGTGTGACTCATGAGGGTTGTCAATGCATAAACTAATTTCTCAAGAGAATAATGAGAATTTGGAGGTTGCGGGTAATGATACGTAACCTCAAGGCTGCATTCACAGCTCTGATAAGCCGAACTTCACCAGCGTTTGACAACGTACTGTTAAATGCTGCTTTAAATTATTTTATTAATCAGTATTTTGTCTTATCTATCTATCATCAGTTTGTTGTCATATATATCTATTTGGACATTTTGATCTATCTAAACTTTTTTCAAATTTTTAAATTCAAGTTTGTCTTAAAAGCTTCTATTTAAAAAAATGGCATATACGTTTTGAATTTCAACTCATTTAAGCAAAACAACTGGAATTTATAAACTCTAGTTTTCATAGAAGATATCTTGAATTAAGTTTATCTTATCTCTTCTTTGTCATTTTTTTTTAAACCTCATAAACCTCAAAATTGGTTAGCTTTATGCATCAACAAGAAAAAAAAAAGTTTATTTGTGGCAAAATTGCGATTTGCTACAAATTGTCCCTACACATTTTGCTGTTTATAATAACAAACTCTAATAATGACGTTATCACTTTAATATCACATTTCATATGTTCACGACCATCTTTATGTGATGATAAACACCTGCAATGGATCATCTTAGATCCTAAACTCTCTCATAAAAATACATTATTGAATATCTACCTCAGAATGATTCCCAGTTTCCAATTGCTTGGGATTTCACATTCCTGCCTGCTCGCTTCCAATGTTTAACATCTCAGAAAAGGCTCGAAACACGGAGGTGCTCATTTGTGAGATTGAAGAACACTAGAAATGATTGCAGAATCCTCGTGATTAGGGGTCAAATAGCAGCTTAATGACTTTCAAGTGGCAAAGCCTCGAGGGATTGAATATGAGGCCAGATGAATCCTGATTGATTCTCTATCATCCTGTCACAACCAGTGTCTCTCCGGCTTGTTTATTGGATTGAATTTATTACTTGAAATGATGTAATTTCATGAGACTAGGACAAAAAATTACATTATACTAATAGCGCTGTTACAGTGAAGCCAAGTGCATTACAAGACTGAAAATGTCACCCTGTTGACATAATAACACTCATTGGTACAAGCTTTACACGGATGTTATAATATCAAAAAAAAAAAAAAAAAAAA
This sequence comes from Chanodichthys erythropterus, assembly GCF_024489055.1. Classification (NCBI taxonomy): domain Eukaryota; kingdom Metazoa; phylum Chordata; class Actinopteri; order Cypriniformes; family Xenocyprididae; genus Chanodichthys; species Chanodichthys erythropterus. The sequence continues at coordinate 6,143,069 of NC_090230.1, forward strand.
AAATGAAGGAAAGGGCTTGTAGACACTGCTAAAATAAGTTCAAATAGTCAACATAGCATTTATATAATATCCAGAATTTGGGGAATAATTAACTAAAAGTAGCAATGCTACACTCTAAAAAATGCTGGGTTAAAAACAACCCAAGTTGGGTTGAAAGTTGTTTTAACCCAACTGTTGGGTTAAATGTTTGCCCAACCTGCTGGGTAATTTTATTTAACCCAACTATTGTTTGAAAATGACTATATGGCTGACTTAAAATGAATCTAAAATTAAATTAAAATGTTCATTTATTAAACATATTATGGGTAAAAATATTTTGGGTTCATTTTAAGTAAGCAATACTGTAATTTTTAAACAACAGTTGAGTTAAATAACACTACTAGCAGGTTGGGCAAACATTTAACCCAACTGCTGGGTTAAAACAACCCAATCGCTGGATTTGTCCATTTTCAACCCAGCATTTTTTAGAGTGTACTATTTCAACTGCATTTTTAGCATAGCATAATAGCTGTTTTCAGAATAGTGTTGCTTTTCCATTAAAAAGAAACTTTTTGCAATAACTAGCAGAGTCTGATTATAAAAGGGAATTATATCAGTTATGTAAAAGTTTTCTTAATAGTTTGAAGTGCAGCTAAAGGGTAGCTTAACTGTGATTTAACTACGACCTTAAAAGTAAAGCTTCTTTATAGGTATTTATGGTTTCACGAAGAACCTTCAACATCCATGGAACTGTTCCATTGGAAAAAGGTAATTTAATTGTTCTTCACAACATGGACAACATGAACAACAAGAACAACATGTTTCTTTTTAAGGACAGTTTTAAAGATTGTTCACTTAAAGATTCTTTGGAGAACCAAAAATGGTTCTTCTATGGGATTACTGCAAAAACACCCTTCTGGAACCTTTACTTTTAAGAGTGCAAGTCGAATTAAAAGTAGTTTGGCAAGTTACATTGTCAAAGTACTTTCCCCAACATCTCCCTTCTCTTCAGACAGACACACAGAAGAGCATGGTTAATTATCTACATAGGAGTGCTGGGATCCATCTCCTCCTCATCTCCTGGTGCCGGTCTTCATGAGAGTGGGAGGATTACTACCTCCTCTGCTTCCCATCAGCCCAATCTCTACAAGGGACAAGCAGAGGTGAGCAGCAACTACACAGACACCAGAAGGAGATGGTGAACCGTGTCTCAGTGGCTCTTTAAAGCTCCTTTCCACGGCTCAATGAGCACACACCGTTTCATTGTCCCAGCCCCCGAGCTTCATAAATCCACTCGTATCTCTGGAGAGCAGCCAGAAATGCTGTACTACTCACTTTAGCCAGGATTCTGCCTGTTCCTCTCGGCACAGGCCATTATATCCAATATGAATGTAGGCGTCCTAAAGATGCCATGAATACAATAGACGGGGAGAAAGACAGCGTGGTGCCCAGGGGCGATGGAGCCAGAGTCGGGTCTGAGCACAATAACTGAGCCCAACTGCTGGCTAAAGGAAATGAGTGTGTGTTTTAGTACATAGAGTACAAGAGAAATATATAGACATAAACATCAGCTTCAGGTCATGCACTCACAAACGGTGATTTTGTGATCTGATCACTGAAACCACATTTGGAAAAAGTCAGAAATGCAGGTGACACGACATGCTGTGTAAATGATGATCTGAAGGAATCGCCTACTCACACTGAAACAAACTCATTTTCATACTTAGTATGCTTGTCTTATTTTCAAGCAAACATTCATAAACATTCATAAAACAAGATATATTTACTTTAGTATATTAAAGGTGCCCTAGAGGTGTCTTTTCAAAAGATGTAATATAAGTCTATGGTGTCCCCTGAACGTGTCTGTGAAGTTTCAGCTCAAAATACCCCATAGATTTTTTTTTAATACATTTTTTTTAACTGCCTATTTTGAGCCATTTTAACATATGCACCAATTATTCGTGCAGCCCCTTTAAAACTACCACTCCCCCGCCCCCGCGAGCTCTCAACTGCCTTAAACAGCAAACACAAAGTTCACCCAGCTAATATAACCATCAAAATGGATCTTTACAAAGTGTTCATCATGCATACATCGACTCCTGTGAGTACAGTATTTTTTTGGATGTTTACATTTGATTCTGAATGAGTTTGAGGCTATGCTCTGTGGCTAACGGCTAATGCTACACTGTTGGAGAGATTTATAAAAAATGAAATTGTGTTTATGAATTTTACAGACTGCAAGTGCTTAAAAATGAAAATAGCGACAGCTCTCTTGTCTCCGTGAATACAGTAGGAAAGGATGGTAACTTTAACCACATTTAACAGTACATTAGCAACATGCTAATGAAACATTTAGAAAGACAATTTACAAATATCACTAAAAATATCATGTTATCATGGATCATGTCAGTTATTATTGCTCCATCTGCCATTTTTTGCTATTGTTTTTGCTTGCTTACCTAGTCTGATGATTCAGCTGTGCACAGATCCAGACGATAATACTGGCTGCCCTTGTGTAATGCCTCCACCATGGGCTGGCATATGCAAATATTGGGGGTACATATTAATGATCCCGACTGTTACGTAACAGTCAGTGTTATGTTGAGATTCGCATGTTCTTTGGAGGTCGTTTAAACAAATGAGTTTTATATAAGAAGGAGGAAACAATGAAGTTTGAGACTCACTGTTTGTCATTTCCATGTACTGAACTCGTGTTATTCAATTTTTGAATCTAGGGCACCTTTAAGACAATTGAATTTATATATATATCATTTTTTTTATAAATTCTGCTATATATATATATATATATATATATATATATATATATAGCAGAATATAATATATAATATATAGTATATAATATATAGCAGAATTTATAAAAATGTCCCCGTTCAAAAGTTTACATACCCTTGATTCTTAATACTTTGTGGTTACCTGGATGATCCACGACTGTTTTTTTTTTTTTTTTTTTTTTTTTTTTTTGTTTTGAGATGGTGTTCATGAGTCCCTTGTTTGTTTTTAACAGTTAAACTGTTACACTGAAGTCCTCCAGGTGCTGCAGATTCTTTGGTTTTCCAGCATCTTCTGTATATTTGAACCCTTTCCAGCAGTGACTGTATAATTCTGAGATTTGTCTTTTCACACTGAGGAAAATTGAGGGACTCAAACACAACTATTAAAAAAGGTTCAAACATTGAACACTGATGCTTCAGAAGGAAACACGACACATTAAGAGTCGGGGATGTAAACTTTTTGAATTGGATGAACAAAATAAATTGTACTTTTTTTGTCTTCTAGGATACATGTAAGTATATTTTTTATCTTCCAAAGGGCAGAACTAAATGAAAAAATATGTTCTTTAAACAAAATAAAAACAAAAAACTAAAAAAAAACTTGCACATCATCTTCTTGTTCAAAAGATTTCACCCCTGACTCTTATGCATCGTGTTTCCTTCTGGAGCATCAGTGAATGTTTGCAGCTTTTGTAATAGTTTTGTCTGAGTCCCTCAATTGTCCTCAGTGTGAAAAGACGGATCTCAAAATCATACAGTCACTGCTGGAAAGGGTTCAAATATGCAAAAGATGCTGGAAAACCAAAGAATCTGTAGGACATGGAGGATTTTTCTGATGAACAGAGCTCAGAACAAACAAAGGACTCATGAACAACCATCCAAAACAAACAAACAAAACAAAAACAGTCGTGGATCATCCAGGTAATCACACACAGTATTAAAAATCAAGGGTATGTAAACTTTTGAACGGGTTCATTTTTATAAATTCTGCTATTTTTTTTGTCTTGTAGACTTTATGTAAACAACTGTTATGTGAAATACTTTATTCAGGACAGTACTAAATAAAAAAATAACATGCAATTTTCATGATCCTTCTTATTTTGTTAAAATGATTAACATTTTTATAGATTTTGCAAGGGGTATTTAACTTTTGAGCTCAACTGTATATATATATATTCATTGTATATATGATTTGCAGACCCAACGGTGTATGACATGAAAGTACCGCGAGAGCAGACGGCTCAGTAAGTCGAACACATGTATTGGAAAAAATGTTAAAACAATTATTAAATGAATATAAAATTAAATAACTAGAAATAACTAGAAAGAATTGAGAAGATATGTGATTAAGGCCCCATCCACACGAAGCCAGATCTTTCCCTAACCAATCTTTTTTTTTTTCTTGTCTCAAGAAATATCTGTGTACATAAAAAATATCGGATTCACCTTCTGAAAACGCCAGATTCATCTGGACGAAACGTCTATCTGATACAAAATTTTTGCGTATACACCTAAACGCGTCTCCATGTGGATGGGGCCTTAAGTAACTTTGAACATGGCATGGTTCGGGCTGGTCTGAGTATTTCAGAAACTGCTGATCTACTGGGATTTCCACACACAACCATCTTCAGGGTTTACAGAGAATGGTCCAAAAAAGAGAAAATATCCAGAGAGCGACCGTTCTGTGGGCGAAAATGGCTTGTTTATGCCAGAGGTCAGATGAGAATGACCAGACTTGTTTGAGCTGATAGAAAGGTACAAATAAGTAAAAAAACATTTGTTACAACCAAGGTCTGCAGAAGAGAATCTCTGAACACATTACATGTCAAACCTTGAAGCAGATGGGCAGCAGAAGACACACCGAGTGCCACTCCTGTCCGCTAAGAACAAGAAACTGAGGCTACAGTTCACACAGGCTCAAAAAAACGTTGCCTGGTCTGATGAATCTTGATTTCTGCTGCGACATTCAGATGGTAGGGTCAGAATTTGGCATAAACAACATGACAGCCTTGTCCTGCCTTGATTCAATGTTTCATGCTGCCGGTGGTGTAATGGTGTGGGGGATATTTTCTTGGCACACTTTGGACCCCTTAGTACCAACTGACCATTGTTTAAATGCCACTGCCTGAGTATTGTTGCTGACCATGTCCATCCCTTTATGACCACAGCGATAGGTATATGAAAGCTATGCTTGACAAAATCTTGTTAAACATGACAAAATATTTCGGCCCGGTTTCACAGACAGGGCTTAGGCTAAAACATGATTAGGCTTTAGTTTAATTAGGATTTTTAAAATAGCTTTTATAAGCGTACACTAGAATAAAACATTACTAGTGTGCATATTTAGACAAAACAATGGCTCTGACATATTTTAAAGCGGAACTCAGTAAGATTTGCAAACCTACAGATTCGAAAATTACCCATTCTCCATCGACGACTACAACGCTCACCAGCGCAGTAGTTTTGCAAATACAGTACAAGAAATCTCGATGGAGATGGGTAATTTTTGAAATTGTCTTATAAAGTGATAATATATACATTGTTTTTGAATTACCGTAAAGCATTTTGTCACTCTCGCGTGAACGTGAACATGAGGCAAGATTGTGTCGGGTCGGCGCAGCTCAACTTGCAAGTGCTGTTTTCTGGCGTAGACATGCCAGAGGGGGTTAGTGAACCCCTTAAACACACCACTACAAGTCAATTAACCATCGTAAGGACTTAGAAAACTATTTATGAAGGTAAAAAAGTTACTTAGTTCTGCTTTAAGATCTGTCAGTACAAGTTACTTTCAGTTGAAACAGCTCAAACATGCATTTTAGCCTAAGGCTAGCTTAAGCCTTGTCTGTGAAACTGGGGGTACAAATGTTAAATGGGAATAGAACTCACCAACTTTTGAAGATGGCCCCTCTGTACACTCTGTTATGACACTTCCTCTTCATCATCATTTAAAGGGACTATTATATTTATATATATATATATATATATATATATATAAAATACAGGGCTTGACATTAACACCCGCCAAATGCGGGTAAGACACACAGTCTCCCTTTTCCCCGCTACTGAAGCCTTTTCAATAACGCAGTGTAACTGCACCACTGCACAGCTGAGCCGCGCCGCCATTGGTTCAACAACTTGTCTATGAGTGAACCAATGGCGGCGCGGCTCAGCTCAAGGCCTATGAGAAGAGAGCGCGTGAACATTCTGTAATGTGCTATATAAGCGAGCGTTTCGCCATAGGCCATCAGGCCATATCGACTGAAGCGACGACCTAAGCTGCAGCCTCGTGGCATGGCAAGTAACGCAGTACTCGTTCCATATCTCAGGGAACCGAGGTTACGTTAGTAACCGAGTACGTTCCCTTTCGATATTTCACTCATACTGCGTATGGGGAACGAATCCAACCGCGCCGTGCCACGGCTGGGGAACGACAGACCAAGGACAAGTGAAGGCCGAAGCCGCCGTTCCACTATTACACTACAAAGGAGAGAACTCCTGGGTTTGTGCAAAAAGCGGAACTTATTTACACTGCGAATTTACACTGAAAGGACCCGAGCATGTAAGGTCGGAACGTCCAACTGGTAGAATCTGACAAAGGTGGACGAAGAAGACCAGCCGGCCGCTTCACAAATGTCTTTGATTGAGACTCCACTGGACCAGGCCCATGACGAAGCCATGCCTCTTGTGGAATGTGCCCTAACTCCGATGGGGCAAGTAGCGCCCACAGAGGAGTATGAAAGAGCTATAGCGTCAACGATCCATCGTGATAGATGTTGTCTCGAGACCGGGGACCCTTTGGTGCGACCACCGAAACAAACGAATAGCTGATCAGACTGCCGGAAAGGCTGTGATCGCTCAATGTAGACGCGTAAAGCCCTAACGGGGCATAAAGTTTCCATCTCTGGCTCGTCCGATGAACGGGGAAGCGCAAAAAGTGAAATCACTTGTGCTCTGAACGGCGTTGAGAGCACTTTGGGAACGTAGCCAATTTTTGGTTTCAAACCGACCATGGAGTCATTTGGACCGAACTCAAGGCATGCAGGGCTCACCGAGAGTGCCTGCAGATCACCAACTCGCTTTACTGATGCCAGAGCAAGTAGGAGGGCAGTTTTGAGCGTTAAGGGTCTGAGGCCCGCTAGACGCAGTGGCTCAAAAGGAGGACCTTTAAGAGCTCTGAGGACCACGGAGAGGTCCCAGGGGGGAACGGTGAGGGGACGAGGAGGATGCAATCGCCTAGAGCCCCTCAGGAACTTAATGACCAAATCGTTCTGCCCTACTGATTGTCCAGCAATGGGCAAGTGAAATGCTGCAATGGCTGCTACGTAGACCTTAAATGTAGAGGGGGCTTGTCCCAACTCTAAAGGCTCCTGGAGGAAGGTCAGGATGGAAGAAACATCACATCCTTCCGGGTCGATGTTGCATGTGGAACACCAGCTAACAAAGACCGACCACTTCTGGGCGTAGAGGCGTCTTGTATACGGGGCAGTTGATATGTAGGTGGCTTTCCTCATGTGTCCGCGAGCCGAAGGCCGGACTGCCCTCGCACAGAGCACCCCAACCCAAGTTGGATGCGTCTGTCGAAAGAACCGTTCTTTGTGATACGCCTGAAGGGGTACTCCGAGTGTGAACCAAGTGGGGTTCATCCAGGGCTTCAGGGCTGCCAGACAGGCCTGATTAACCTTGAGGCGCAGGCGACCATGGCACCAAGCGTAGGGAGGTACCCAAACCTTCAACCAGTACTGCAGAGGCCGCATGCGAAGTAGGCCAAGCTGAAGAACTGGAGAGGCGGAAGCCATGAGCCCTAGCAACCTCTGGAACAGCTTCAGAGGGAGGTAGGCTTTGTTCCTGACGGAGGCCGCGAGCTGCTGAATGGCCAGAGCGCGCTCTGGCGAGACAACTGCCGTCATACGGACAGAGTCGAAAACTGCGCCCAGGAACGGGATACGTTGAGTGGGAAGCAGCGAGCTCTTGGCTGGGTTGACCCTGAGACCCAGGCACTGTAAGTGGCTGAGAAGCACGGATCTGTGGTGCTCTAGTTCGGTTGTCGAGCTGGCTAAAATGAGCCAGTCGTCGAGGTAGTTTAAAACACGTATTCCCATCTGTCTCAGAGGGGAAAGGGCCGCGTTCATGCACTTCGTGAAAGTGCGAGGAGCCAGGGAGAGCCCGAAGGGGAGGTCCGTGTATTGGTAAGCCACACCCTCGAACGCGAATCTCAAGAATTGCCTGTGATGGGGGGCTATCTGGATGTGAAAGTAAGCATCCTTCAGATCCAGTGAACAGAACCAGTCCTCGTGGCAAATCTGCGGGAGGATCTGCTTCAGTGTCAGGACTTTGAACTTTCGTTTCATGAGGGAAAGGTTCAGTAACCTGAGGTCCAGAATGGGTCTGAGACCGCCGTCTTTCTTCGGCACCAAGAAGTAGCGGCTGTAGAAGCCCGACTCGCTCTCTGGGAAGGGAACTATTTCTATAGCCCCCTTTCTCAACAGGGTTAAAACCTCGGTTCGGAGGACATGTGCGTCGTCCGCTTGTACCGAAGTCTGAATGACCCCGCCAAACCGTGGAGGTCTTTTGGCAAATTGGAGCGAGTAGCCCTGGCTTATGACCTTCAGAATCCACTCTGACACGCCGGGGATGGCTTTCCAAGCCTCGGCCCGGGTGGCGAGAGGGAGAATAATATCGGATGACGGCCCGCTTAGAAGGGGGTCGAGCACCGTATTGGGTGGAAGAGGAAATTTGCTCTTTTATGAAATATTTAAAAAATGGGTCGCCGTGAAAACGGCGGTTGGTGAGGGCGCAGCACATGTGGGCCCTATTACAGCAGGTTGTGTTTCTCCCGCGCCCAGATATAAGGACCTGCCCCGATCCTCTTTCTTCTCAGACTAGGATGATTTAGGAGTCACAGGGTCCAGCAAAATCCTGGGCCGGGTTCCCTGGTTCCTGGGGAAGGAGGAGCGCTTAGAAGAGCACGAGCGTTGGCGTTGCTCCTTGGGCGGTGCTGCTTGGGAAGCAGAAGGGGCGGGCTTGGTCTGCTGAGCCGGCGCAGGCCTGGGGCGGCTAGAGGCAGACGCAGAGCTAGAACGTTTCGGCAAAAAGTGTCTCATAGCCTGAGAGGACTTCTGCGCCGCAGTAAAGCGTTCTGTGAAACCCTCCACCGCGGGTCCAAAGAGTCCTGACGGGGACACGGGGGCATCCAAGAAGGCCGTCTTGTCCTGCTCCTTGATCTCCGTCAGATTCAGCCATAGTTGGCACTCCAGCACAACAAGGCTGGCCATTGACCTGCCAATGGCCTGGGCCGTGGCCTTCGTGGCCCGCAGGGCTAAGTCAGTAGCGCTGCGGAGGTCCTTAAAGGCAGGCGCATCAATACCGGACTCGTCCAGAGAGCGTAGGAGTTTGGCTTGAGAAACCTGAAAGATGGCCATAGAGTGAAGTGCTGAGGCGTCCTGGCCCACTGAGGCGTAGGCTCTTCCTGCTAGGGCGGAGGTGGTCCTTTGGACGGGAGGGCTCTCTTGGCTTTCCATCCCACGGCCGCGGGAGGGTAGAGATGAGCGGCCACTGCTTCGTCCAGGGGCGGCAGGTGTTCGTACCCTTTTTCCTCCGCACCGTCCACAGCGGTGAGGGCCGAGCGGTGGGTCGTGTGTAGGTGGGCAGAGTAAGGGGCACGCCACGACTTTGTCAGCTCCTTGTGGACTTCGGGGAAGAACTGGGCGGAGTACTGGCGAGGGGCCTGGCGGCGGCCTGGAAGAAACCACTTGTCCAAGCGGCTCCGCGATGGCATCTCTGGCGGAGTCCATGCCAGTGCCGTGATCAATAGGCTCCAATGAAGGCAGGGGGGCAGGGTTGTCCGGCTCGCCAGCCCATGCTTCATGTTCAGAGGCTGCCATGGATAAGGAGTCGAAGAGCGGCTCCTCATCCATTCCACCGAAGGAGACGAGGTCGCTCGCATCTACCGAGGGACGCTGGTCTGGGCGGGAGAATGAGACGGGGGTTTGCTCTCTGTGGGGAGAGGGCGAGGCACGCAGGCGTTGGGCCGACGTGTGCTCGCCCGTCTCCATGCGCTGAACTGTTCTGCCCCGCGGTCTTTTCCTGGCAGGCGCAGGAGACGGGAGGGCATGAACAGGGGGGCCGCTCTCGGAGAAGAAGGCGGCCCGCGAGCGCAGAGATGCTAAACTCATGCGCTCACAGTGTGGGCATGAGCCGCCGGCAAGCGCGTCATCCGCGTGGACAACGCCCAGACATCCAACGCACTCCCCGTGTCCGTCATCTTTGTGCAGCGGGGCTCTGCATGTAGCACAGTGGTGAGGCATTGAAAAATGCCGGTAGCGCCGTGAAAACGGTGATTGGGAGGCTCTTTAACGGCGAGGGCCGGGCTCATAGCGGTGAAAACCACTGGAAAGTTGCTCTGAGGCACGGTAAAGTAACCGCGGGAAGACGCTCTCAGGGCGCGCCGGATGGCGGCAGGAGACATGCTGGGAAGTGGCCGGTTCGCGGGAGCGGGAGGCGGCGGCCCGACGATGGCGCGAAGGCGGCAGTCGGCGAGGGCGCGGGTGCTGCGAGGAGCCGGCGAGTCAGCTGGGTCCGCTGCGGGGCCTCTTCGACGGCGGCAAGAGCAACTTAGGAGAATTTCCCAAGAGCAAAATTGTGGCCAGTGAAAATGCTGAGTGGCTAGTAACTTTGGAAAACCACTAGGCACAGTAGCTGGTGAGCAAAAAAGTTAATGTCAAGCCATGTATATATATATATATATATATATATATATATATATATATATTAGTTACAAAACACTTTAGATTTGTGTTGTAGTGAGCGTCAACAAATGTGGATCTTATTGTGGCATGACTCAATATTTGGGAAAAAATATGAACAAACTTACTTCATTTTGTTCCATCACTTCATTATTAGTGAGCATAGAAAGGATTTTTATCCAAAGCAAAGTGTTGAAGTCAGCACAATGATGAATGAAAAGAACTCCAAGGTAAAACATAAGGCTGCAATGTGTCAAGGTGATTGGATGATAAAGTGTGGAGGGCAGAGAGACTTTTGCCAGTGGACATGGATGTGAATATTTATCTCTTACAATAATATTAGTTATGCATAAATCCTAGGGATGCTTGGCAAAAATTTTGGCAAGCATCTTCGAGGACAATGCTTGGTTTTGTGATTTTCTGAGAAGCAACTGCCACCTGAGGGCAACTTCTTCAAGAGACTACTGTCTATTTCTCTCTAGATAAAACGACTGAGGAATCATTCCTTGGATCATGTTTTGATGATGATGGATGAATTTATGAGTCATCAGAAATTATTCTTCACCATCTTGTCCTGGTCGTGAGCTGGGGTACGTTTCCCAAAAGCATCATTAGCCAACTATGGTCGCAAATTCCATTGAACTCTATTGGTAACAACAGAAACACACCCCTGGATGGCTGGTAAAATCTAAAATATTTAACATGACCGATGTTTGTTCAACAAAGTCAAGTTTGAGGGACCACAAAGATGAAGAATCTTAACATTTTTTGGTTTAATTTTCTATTTGCATTTACAGCTAACACAAATATGTTCTGAAGACATTATTTCTGAATGTACTCAGAAACATTTTTTTTTTAATCTTGGTTATGGGAACATTAGATAAAATATTAAGGAAATGTTTTCTCTATCATTTTGCAAATATTACGGGTTACTTTTGAATGAAAGTAAAGTAGTAAATAGTAACATTAACATTAAACAAATGTCCCACTAAGATAAGAAAAATGCATGTATGATTTATAATATTTTTTTTTCTAACATTTTGAGAACATTATTAAAGATCAGATAACTTAGGACAAACGTTCCATTAATGTTACTGGAAGAATGTTTGTTCATATCTTTGAGAGAACCTTGCCAGGATGTTAGAGAATGGGAGAATGTTTCCTGTTAGGTGGGTTGATGAAATACTTTTAAAATGTAATATTTTAGAAATGTTAAATCGTTAATTAGGACCTCAGTAATTTCATGATATTTTTTTTTACCTCTGAGTACAGCAAGTCATCACTTAGCATAATCACATAAATTTTATCAATATCAAATGTGCACCTCTCTCTCTAATTTTCCTCTATTTCGTGCCAGGTGGAACTTATGAATGAGGCTAATTTTGGCCCCCATTTTTCTAACTAGGCACTAGAATTTATTATTGGTAAATATGAGCATTTCAGGAAACAGTGGCCCCAAAATTATTTTGACATTTAAGTGATGCTTAAAATGTCATAATTTCACTGCATTAAGTAACAACATCACACTTATAGTGACATTAGGAAATAAATCATAATAATAATAAATTCTTATATTTATAAGAACTTTAACCATGTAAGGTTCCAGTTCCCATTCAGTCGGTCACGTTCGACGTACGTCGGACAGACCGACGAATAAGAATCTCACTAGAGAGGCCAATCTACTTCGAGTGTAACTAAAACGAGCCAATGCACATTGGCATGCAATCATATGCATCAGCTGCTCGCCTCGCAGCGCGGGTATATAATGAGCAGCAGGTGCGTTGCATCTTCAGCTTTTCGCTTCGGAGCCGAACGGTGTTTGTTCCTGTTCTCTGCAAGCGAGTGTCTGCTAGAAGACGAGTCAAGCTTTTTGGTTGAACTTCTCTTTTTTTTTCGATTGCAGGCGAACAGCACAGCAGCGGGGTCGAAGTCCTCTCTTTTTCTGTTTTTGTTTCGTTTGCCGTTTTTGAGCAAATAGCTGTTTGACAGCGTCAGAAGGCTGTTCTCACGGCCGGTACGGTGCGCTTTTGAGCGCTGAAAAGCCGTTTTTACGGCTGGTAAGAGTGAGCGCCTTCAAAGAGAGAGAAAGCACATGACAGGCTGCACACAATCCCTGTCTGTGTTGCGGTGGCCGTTCCCCTGCGTGCTTCAGCACTTCTAAAAGAGTAAAGTCCCTGAAAGAGCTTACACAAGTAGATTCGCGTCTTTTTAAAGACGACATCCTACTTGTGTTTCTGGATGCGATCGTTCCTGTCCTCACTGACGGCCACGATCACCGTTTCGCATGTCTGGGCGCGTGCTGAAATGATGTTCGTGGGTGTTCATGTTTTCATATGAGAACATGATCACGTCGACACGCCGGTCGTGACTCTTCTTTCTCCGGGAAGCTTGAGTCCCCTCTGTTGTTGGCCAGCTGCCGCTTGTGTGTAAAAGCACAGCCGCGGGTCTGCCCGACACTCTGGGAGACCGTGGAGATCAACGAGAGCAAACCTCTCGCTCCTCTGCGTGTCGTGTGCCGTCGAGCTGCCGGGCTGCAGCGCGGGTTGTCACGGCAACCCAGCGCTCGCTCGGCGCTCTAGATGCGCGGTTCCCTTGCGTAATCTCCATTGTAGCGCCCTCTCTGGTGCACCAGAAGACATGAGGTTGAGGGGTTCCTTCGGGGAACCAACCCCCTAGGGCCCCTCCCTCTCTAGCACATTGCAAGCTGTGCAGTTTCTGGATTGGATTGCTGGTCCTTTTCATAGGGGAACCTAGCATTTCATTCAGAGCTCCAGCTGAGGGACAGACGTCGATTGCAGCATTGGAGAGAGTGCTGTTATGCTCTGGAAATGAGGGTGACGCTGCCCACTGTAATGGTGTGTGCTTATGCTGACTCAGATTCAGAGTTTACAGCCATGCTTTCCTGGGTCTTCCAGATGTGCATGGAAAACTTGGCAGTATGGGGGTATATTGGTGCCATAAATATGGAATGCCAAAGGTGCCAATCTGCATAAGTTTTTCCTCTCTCACTACCCTCTTGGATGGGGTGGCTGTACACAGACCACACCCACCCTGCATGTGAGGCCAAGGCACTCTTTTTGCATGAGGTTAGTTCTGTGCTGGGGTTGAGCTGCGCTTGTTGACTAACCGTGATCAAAGTCACGGCGCAGGCCCTCAGCCAGACGATGTCCACCTCCGTGGTCCAGAAGTGCCCCCTGGCTTACCTTGTGAGGTGTGAGAGGTTGTCAAGCTAAATGCTTTCTCAATGCTCCCATCTTACGAGGTGGCCTTTCGGTGATACTGTCGAGGACTGAGCCCAGCGGTTCTCCTCAGTTAGTAGCGGATCGGGGAGCTTCCCATGACAAACCATTGAGTTCCTCTTGGGCCGCCCCTCAGTCTGCTCGTCGCCAAGGGTGTCGTCCCCTGCAAGAAACTCCGGCCCAGCAGGCTCTGCTGTATCCATTGTGGGGAGATGACGCCTCCCGTCTCTGCAGCTGTTTAACTGGTTGGTGAGAATCACCCCTGAGACGGGCGACCCAGAGATGGGTGGGGCTGCTCTTCCACCCCTGGAGGAGGGCCAGGTGGTAAATCCTTTATTGGGTTTGTTTCTGTTCCGCCACTGACCCAAGAGGCAGCGGTACCCAAATTTTAAAGAGCAGTTCCTCCATTTCCAGGTCTGAAGAGGGTTTGGAGAGCAGTGGGAGGAGAAAAACCTCACCACTCTCATCCCCCTCTTCTGTCGCCAGCGGACAGCAGCGGGCAGCCAAAGCCTCGACTGCTCCCTCTGTCCATCCGTGGAGCCAGGTAAGTGTTGCCTAGCACACTGTGACGCCGCTTCGGGCCGCCTCACAAAGAGAGCCCCCCGAGCCGCGTCCCTGTGTTCCACCTCGCTGCCCTGCTGCGGGTACACCGGTGGTCCCTTTGGTCCTGCTTGTACGGTCTCTGCGAGCCGGGTTAGCGCTCCCCAGTCCGTCTCGCTGGCTCCTTCGGACCATCAGGGTCGGCTTTGCGATTCAGTTCGCCCGGCTTCCCCCCCAAGTTCAGGGACGTCCTCTTCACTACAGTGAAAGATGCCGATGCCCCTGTCCTGCGTGCGGAGATCGCAGTCCTACTGGCGAAGGACGCGATAGAGCCGGTCCCTCCAGCCGATTTGAGGTCGGGGTTCTACAGCCCCTACTTCATTGTACCCAAGAAAAGCGGCAGTTTACGACCGATCTTGGACCTGCGAGTTTTGAATCGGAGCCTCCACAAGCTACCATTCAAAATGCTCACGCAGAAACGCATTTTCGAGTGCATCCGTCCCCGAGATTGGTTTGCAGCGATTGACCTGAAGGACGCGTACTTCCATGTTTCAATTCTTCCGCGACACAGGCCATTCCTGAGATTCGCGTTCGAAGGTCGAGCATATCAGTACAGAGTCCTACCCTTCGGGCTGGCCCTGTCTCCCCGCGTCTTCACGAAAGTCGTGGAGGGAGCCCTTGTTCCCATGAGAGAACAGGGTGTTCGCATTCTCAACTAGCTCGACGACTGGCTCATTCTAGCACAGTCCCGGGATCAGTTGTGCAAACACAGGGATTTGGTGCTCAGACACCTCAGCCAGTTGGGGCTTCAAGTCAACTGGGAAAAGAGCAAACTCGCCCCGGTGCAGAGGATCTCTTTTCTCGGTATGGAGTTGGATTCGGTCGAGCAGATAGCACGCCTCACAGAGGAACGTGCTCGGTTGGTGTTGAACTGCCTGAATACATTCAATGGCAGGACAGCGGTCCCACTGAAGTTCTTTCAGAGGCTCCTGGGGCATATGGCGGCTGCTGCGGCTGTAACACCGCTCGGTCTGCTTCATATGAGACCGCTTCAGCACTGGCTTCACGGCCGAGTCCCGAGATGGGTGTGGCAGCGCGGCACGTTCCGGGTGCCAATCACTCAGGAGTGCCGCCGAACCTTCAGTCCATGGTCGGACCCCTTGTTTCTTCGGGCAGGAGTGCACCTAGAACAGGTGTCCCGGCATGCTGTGGTGTTCACAGATGCTTCTGCCACTGGCTGGGGTGCCACGTAATACGGGCATGCAGTCTCAGGGGTTTGGACGGGACCCCATCTGCATTGGCACATCAATTGCCTCGAGTTGCTGGCAGTACACCTTGCTCTAAGCCGCCTCAAAGGCCTGCTTCAGGGCAAGCATGTACTGGTCCGTATGGACAACACTGCGACCGTTGCGTACATCAACCGTCAAGGTGGTCTACGCTCCCGTCGCATGTCGCAACTCGCCCGCCATCTCCTCCTGTGGAGTCGGAAGCATCTGAGGTCGCTTCGCGCCATTCATGTCTCCGGTGTGCTCAACCGTGTGGCCGACGAGCTATCACAAGCTGCGCTGCCAGGAGAGTGGCGACTCCACCCCCAGGTGGTTCAGCTGATCTGGAGAGAATTCGGAGAGGTTCAGGTAGACCTGTTTGCCTCACCAGAAACCTCCCACTGCCAGTTGTTTTACTCTCTGACCGAGGGGACACTCGGGACAGATGCACTGGCTCACAGCTGGCCCCGGGGCCTGCGCAAATATGCGTTTCCCCCAGTGAGCCTAATTGCACAGACCCTGTGCAAAGTCAGGGAGGACGAGGAGCAGGTCTTGTTAGTTGCGCCTTACTGGCCCAACCGGACCTGGTTCCCAGAACTCTCACTCCTCGCGACAGCCCCTCCCTGGCCCATCCCTCTGAGGAAAGACCTTCTTTCTCAGAGACGGGGCGCTCTTTGGCACCCGTGTCCAGACCTCTGGAAACTCCATGTCTGGTCCCTTGGACGGGATGCGGAGGTTCTAGGTGACTTACCCCCTGAGGTACTTAACACCATCACTTCGGCACGTGCACAGTCTACGAGACGTGCTTACGCCTCAAAGTGGAACCTGTTCGTCGAGTGGTGCTCTTCTCGCCGGGAAGACCCCCGAAGATGCTCGATCAGAGTCGTGCTTTCCTTCTTGCAGTAGGGTTGGAGCGTAGGCTGTCCCCCCTCCACCCTCAAAGTCCATACTGCTGCTATATCCGCTTACCACGACCACTTAGATGGCAAATCTGTTGGTCAGCACGACCTGGTCATCAGGTTCCTTAGGGGGGCGAGACGGTTAAATCCTTCTCTTCCCCTCTCCATACCCTCTTGGGACCTCACTCTGGTGCTGAGAGCACTTCAGATTGCTCCCTTTGAGCCTTTGCTGTCAGCAGACTTAAAGATTCTGTCTATTAAGACTTTGCTGCTGGTGGCATTGGCCTCCATCAAGAGGGTAGGGGACCTGCAGTCATTTTCGGTCGACAAATCGTGCCTGGAGTTCGGGCCGGGTGATAGCCACGTGGTACTAAGACCCCGGCCTGGCTATGTGCCCAAGGTTCCTACCACTCCCTTCAGGGACCAGGTGGTGAGCCTGCAAGCGCTGCCCTCGGAGGAGGCAGACCCAGCCCTGGCTTTACTCTGTCCAGTCCGCGCTTTGCGACTGTACATAGACAGAACCTAAAGCCTCAGGACCTCAGACCAGCTCTTGTCTGTTATGGAGGCCAGCAGAAGGGAAAGGCTGTCTCCAAGCAGAGGATGGCCCACTGGATAGTGGATGCCATCGCTCTGGCTTACCAAGCTCAGGGCGTGCCCTGCCCGCTCAGGTTGCATGCTCACTCCACGAGAGGTGTCGCATCCTCCTGGGCGCTGGCTCGTGGCGCCTCGCTGACAGACATTTGTAGAGCTGCGGGCTGGGCGACACCTACATGTTCGCTAGATACTATAGCCTTCGTGTCGAGCCGGTCTCCTCCCATGTTCTCGCCACAGGTCAGAGGCACGGAGAGGCCCCGGCTTAGTGTCGGCTTGCTGCGCTACATGCGCTTCTTTTCTCCAGAGAGTCCCTACAAGGCAGACCCTGTCGAGTCCTCCGATATCCCTTCGGCAGCCGACGTAGCGGAGCGTCTGGCGCCAGGCCTATACTCCGTTGTATCCTTGAGAACCGGGTTTAGGCTGGGTTCCATATGTGTGACCCTACGGGGATCCTATATGGTTGGTTCCACGGTTGCTCCTAAATGAAGCCCGTGTCTTTCCCTCTGGGAGAACCTACCCTTCATCGGGTTGGAGTCACCCCAGCTCTTCCATATGTAGCACAGCCCTACAGGGTTAGTCCATATGTACTTCTCCACATAACTCCTTCGGGGAAGGATGTGGCTTCCGCAGCGTTCCTTTCCCAGCGAAGGGTATGCTTTCCCAGCGTTATCCAATAGTCTCACTGAATGGGTTTTGGGGAACAGCAGTGATCGACTCTCTCTGTGTTAGCCCTGTCCCACCATCCTCAGGCAAGGGGGTTCAGGTGGCTTACAACAGAGCGCTGGAAGGGGGCAGCTCCTGTGGCGCTTTGGTAGGGATTCCTATTCGTCGGTCTGTCCGACGTACGTCGAAACGTGACCGACTGAATGGGAACGTCTCGGTTACAAAGGTAACCCTCGTTCCCTGAAGGAGGGAACGGAGACGTACGTCCCGTCGCCACAGTCGCTGTACCCCGCTGATGCTGCCGCCTATCCGGTTCGGCTCCTCAGCGAAAACCTGAAGATGCAACGCACCTGCTGCTCATTATATACCCGCGCTGCGAGGCGAGCAGCTGATGCATATGATTGCATGCCAATGTGCATTGGCTCGTTTTAGTTACACTCGAAGTAGATTGGCCTCTCTAGTGAGATTCCTATTCGTCGGTCTGTCCGACGTACGTCTCCGTTCCCTCCTTCAGGGAACGAGGGTTACCTTTGTAACCGAGACGTTCTGGTTCAATAAGAAAACTTTAATCTGTTAAAATCAACAAATAATCATTTAACTCTTAACACTTCTAGACATATGTAACCACTCTGGTTCTACTGGCGCTGCCCAAAGCGGGATTCAAACCGGCTAGCTTGATTCCATTACACTCACCCCCCTAAACCTCACTTTCATCTGGGTCACGGCACCAATGTAACCAGTCCTGCTCGACCGAGCGGGATTCAAATGCCTCTTAAGATCAGGGGAGTGAGGTTTAGACACACAGCTCTTACTAGCTGGCCTCCGTTACACATACACTCGCAAACTTCCCTAAGCACTTCCCCTTGGGGGAATTGACCCATTTACAGGCGATCTAACCAATCATAATGCCAAATCCTCCAAGAAGTCAGGACTTCAGGTAGATTAATGTTGGTGGATTTGTACTTGAAAATGGTGTGTACTGGCGTCTTTCTGCAGTTGAAACAACATTGCTTCTTATGTTCATTTGTGTTTGTTTGATGCTATAAATTCACTAGTAGGAAGAGATGATTGGTCCACAAGCCGCTTTAACTGAGGCGTTGCAGCGATCTGTCATGAAACATTAGAGATGGGGTGGGTCTTTGCGAATTGTCAGTTGCCGTTGCCATTTTAAAGTGCGTTCAACTTCGTCAAGAGAGCAAGGGAAGTTTATTTGGACCAACCCTCGACCCCTACATTTTGACCGAGGGAGTGAGTCTACTCAATATGTACACTTCAGGCAGATCCATAGACCACAATGCAACACGATTGTGAGGTCATATTAATATTTATATAATATTTTCTACAAGAGCCCAAGCATACATACAGGCCTATAGAATGGTGCGTAGAACAAATCATAAGGGAAAAATTGTAAATAATTAATCAGCTCCGTAGTGGATTCCAAGTGATCAAGGGCTTAGGGCGCTCCATTTAAACACATTGCAAGGGTTCCACCAGTAGTGGACGAGACGGACTGGACTTAAAAGCAGCCCAAATTTGTGAATTCTTTTTACTGATTCATTACAATGAACCGACTCATAAAGGCAGGAACACACCAAGCCGACGGTCAGCTGTCGGGCAGTTTTTCTTTGTCGTTTTCTCAGTGTGTTCCACACCGTCGGCTGAAGTTGGTCCTCGTCTGCTTTTTTTCTGCCAATTCGACATGTTGAATCGGCCGGTGGAGCTCGTCGGTCCATCGGGCCATCTGATCATTCTGATTGGCTGTTCAGCTACTGCCGCCTGCTGTTTTGGAAAGGCATTTCATCTCACGCAGGCACAGAACTGACGTGCTGCTTGGCCGTCGACTGTTTAGCGTCGGTTTGGTGTATCAGGGCAACTTTGGACACAGACGCTGCCGATGTGTGCCAACCCCGCAGTCTGCTTTCGTTGGTTCATCGCCATCGACTTGGTGTGTTCTGGCCTTAAGATTCATTCTTTCGTGAATCAAACTCCTCTGGTCATGCTACAGAATGTGTTTTTTGTTCAGTGTTAATCTGCGAGAAAATACAGTCATTCAAGAACCTCGTTCTTGAAATATTGTCATGAAATATTAAATTAACTTGAAATGTAAATAGAAAAATAACACATATTTTGTAGAACATTTTAAAAGCAATGACATTTGTGTACTTGAAATATTATTATTTTTTATTATTATTATTATTTTTAGGCACTGTAACTAATCTGGCTGAATGGAATTCTATAATGTTTTGCAATGCACTGTATTATCCAAGAATAACTCAGTTTTAATAACTGTATATCTTACCAAGCTTCAGATTTATTTGACATGTATTTAAGAGATAGGTGTTAGTGCTGACTCACAGGGCTCATTGAAATTGAGCTGTTTTTCCTATTTTTTAATTTGTTCTATTGAATGGAATAAATAAGGTCACTGAGACACCATGGCCGGAGTTATTATTTTACAGCACTGGAGATCACTGCAGACTGCTTAATATTTCCAACCAATTTGCACAATGAAAACAGACGCCATAGAGCACTGTTTTTCTTTACTTAGATGATTGCACTTCAGAGTCAAGGGTCGGTTTTTCACAGCAGCATTATTATTCAGCGTAGTAACGGTCCTGATAGGATTAACTTGTATATATTTGAATCCATCTTCACTGGACTATTTCACTATTGCAAGGAGAAATACAGTTGAAGTACATAATTCAACATGCAGACAGGTAGGGCATATCAATGAGGAGAGGCGAGAGCATAACTCAAACGGGTTCACAAATAGGCCAGTCATAATCTGGGAAATGGGTTTTGGGGAACACGGAGAGGCTACGTGGAATACAAAACGTAATGAATCTAGCGTGTACAGTGAAACTAGCGGGAACTTGTGCACTACTCACCTGGAGGGATTGAGGGAAAGTCGAGGTTATGCAGTAGTAGTTGGGTTCATAAACGACGTCAAGGTAAAGCCTGAGGCAAAAGTTCTTCATACTGACTTAGCCTACTCTTTTTAAAATAAGGAGTAGATAACATATTTTTATTACGTGCACTATACATATACGTGTAAGTTTTTCTGCAGCAACGATATACGTTTAGAGATGGAGGAAGTGGTCTTGCAGGAACAGTTCACCCAAAAATTAAACTACTATGTGGCGAGCAGGGCGGGCGAGAGCTGCGAGGGAACGGCGCGAGGCTGGTGATGCGAGAGTTAACGAGCTCCACCTGTGCAGCACACCGGCCTTGAGTCTCTCATGGAGGAGCTCCAGGAGCATAAAAGGAGGAGCGACGACAGTGAAGGACGAGAGAGGACCAGGCCTGGATATTATTTTATGTTTTATTATGTTGGTGTGGCCGGCAGACATCTGCGAGGGTCTGCAGGCATTACTTTCTTTTTGTTCTTTGTTTATTTTATTAAAGATTATTGTTTTAACGTTCGCCGGTTCCCGCCTCCTTCTTCCCGTACATACGAACTGTGTTACATACTGTTCCAATTCAGTCAGTCACGTTCGACGTTACGTCGATACTGACGTAATGGCGAGACCCCATTATGTCAGTATCGACGTAACGTCTCCGTTCCCTCCTTCTGGGAACGATGGTTACAATAGTAACCTAGACGTTATCCTCTGTTTCTAGCACAGAAAACGTCAAGTTAGATCTAGCAACAGCTTGCTGTTTTTAAAGCAAGGAGGCACCACGATTGTGGAATGTTGCTTTTATACAACAATTCAGTAAAAATAAATTGTGTAACTTACATTTTAGATACAATATTGGCAGATACTTGTCTAGTCCACCAACAAAAACAGTTCTAAACAAAGCCTCAGCAGAACTGCTGCAAAATAGAACAACTCACTAGTGTTACGTTCTGGAACAATACAATGTTTTTGAACAAACTGTTTGACTGAATTATTCAAATGACTTGTTTATTTCCTGAATGAAACAGTGTATTATTCAGCAACTCATTCAAGAAAATAGTTATGTTAGATGTTACCTGTTAGAACAAACTGGTTAATAAAATGACTCATAGTTGCTTGTTTTTCTTGAATGAATCAGCGTTTATGGACAAATTGGTTGAGTAAATGATTCAGTGACTCACTCATAAAAACTGTGTTGTCGGATTGTATTTCAGCACTCTCAGAATACTTGAGTGCTGTTCAAAAGCAGATTTACAGACCAGAACTAACTGTAATAATTATATTTGAAGTTTAAATATACAAATGTGCATCCTTATTTTTTATTTTTTTTTAAAGAAATTCCAAACCAGAATTTTATTTAAGTGCTGCAGCTTGCCTGTATTTCAGAGTGCTTGGTTGTTTATACAACAGCAAGTCAACAGCAACTGAAACTTCTCCTGAGCCAAAGTATATCATTAACCCACAGACCCCAATCTGAATCATATTTTTCCATTTGATCAGCCACACCATGCAAGCTAGCCGGTCATCTCAGTGATCAAAGAGTGGGGTCAGAGAGTAATTGCTAGCTTCAAGTTAAGATATCCGGGTAAACAGGTCTGACCCCCTAAACTTGACACATATGATGAGTGGGAGGAGAGCAAGTCAAGCAGAGCAGGTTCAGAGAGAGAGATAGACACAATATTAAAAATTAGTCAAAAGAGGGGTGGGTGGCATGAACACAATCTTGTATAATTTTATTTTATTTTTATTTTTTTTTACATATAAGTTAGGGCATCCCACTAAATTAATATTTTTAATTGACAACAGAAATGTAGGTCACATTCACATTTCTACTGTCAAACTGTATACAAAAATTTATTCTCAGAATGTTTTGATAACATTCTCATTAAGTTATGAAAACAATATTTCTGAATGTTCCCTAAATGTTCAAAACATAACATTTTTAAAAATGTTTTAAAAACTATTTTTTTCTTGATTATACAAAGTTTAATGGAACATTATATTCTGCAAACATTGTGGGAATATTACTTTTCAGTACTTCCAGGATTTTTTTCTGATTTTTGCGGCCTAAAATGACTGAATTTGTGGCGACTGTTCTCAAAATTTACAGCAATATTTACAGCATTTCTTGCTGTTTTGCTGTGAAAATGTACCACAGACAACATTCTTTTGACATTGTTATTACTTTTCTGACCTCGAGAACCATTGCTAACCAGACTAACATTTGAGGGCAGTAGCACAGTCCCTTTGGACTTGTCTCTCTACCGCCTGTGTGAGTTATAGAACTAGGAGTGGGAGTGGGAATTATCAAATTTCCAATAGCACGTGAAGATAGCATTAATGTATGGGACATGTCTAAGCCCAAATT
This sequence comes from Chanodichthys erythropterus, assembly GCF_024489055.1. Classification (NCBI taxonomy): domain Eukaryota; kingdom Metazoa; phylum Chordata; class Actinopteri; order Cypriniformes; family Xenocyprididae; genus Chanodichthys; species Chanodichthys erythropterus. The sequence goes on from NC_090230.1 coordinate 6,166,050, forward strand.
CTGCTGAAATTCTGCGGCATTTAAGAAAAAAGCTTAAAAGCTCCTACGAATATTGTGGAGTTTGCTTGATTTTGCAATAAATTCAGCAATCGCAGAATCATAAAATCCTGGAGGGACTAACTTTTGACTGTTCTCTGAATGTTTTGAAACAAGTAGTAATAAACTAGTAAAGTAGTAAAAATAAATAAATAAATAAATTGTTCCATGAATGATATAAATAATATTTTTGTGCTAACTTTCTGACAACATTATTGAACACCTGATAAATTGGAACAAACATCTTATTAATGTTTCTGCAAGAACATTTGTTCATAACTTTGGAAGAATGTTGTGAGAATGTTCTAAAAACATTCTCTCTTAGCTGGGGACCATCAATTCCTAACCAAAATTGTAGGAAAATTCGCCACCAGCTACATCATGTTCTACTTTTACAGTATGCCATCTCATCTACCAGTGAGGAGTGAGTCCTAAGAATGTGATTGATGCTGAGGTAGAATAGTGCGCAAAAAGCACTGAAGAAGAGGGAAAAGGAAATGTGGTGTAAAGGAGATGATTACCCACTGGCACTCAACACTCTTTGCTTCTTAAGTTTGCATCACACCGGTTGCCTTCTTAATTTTCAGTTGAATCGCCTGAGATCTCCATTTGTTTCTGTCTGGATTGAGTGTAGAGGCAGCAGAGCTCTCCCTCATGCTGGGCTGCCTACGCCCGGCCGCCCCTGTCGGGTAGATTGATGGCACCCACCCCCTGTAGGCTGCGTGATGAGCTAATGATGGCTGCTGGGATATCGGCGAGACCCACCCACCCGAACTCCTAATCGTAACTAATGCCCTCTGTGATCTTCCTCTTCGCTTCATATTTTCCCGCAGGAAAAGCCACCCAAACACAGGAACAAATATAGAACCGAGAAGAATTGGGGTTTATGGTGTCAAGGTTTTATTTTAGACATATAATTTAGTTTAAGTGGCTTTTGCCATAAGTAAAGAGGAAATGGGAGCAGGAAAAATAAAGACAGCAAAGTTTGAACCTGAGTTTGAGCACATGACCAAGATTTAAAGGGACAGTTCACCCAAAAATTTACTCATCCTCATGTCATTGTAATCCTGTATTATTTATGAAGTTTTAAATAAAAGTGTTAAATGAACGTAAAGAGTTGTGAGACAATAGGACGTGTGTCAGATCTGTGTCATGTGAGTCGGATCTTAAAGTGACAGTAACCTGCTTCTCTGTGTCATTAATGTTAATCAAAGAACAAAAGACAAAGAGAAAATCACTCACTGTTCTTGACTGAATAACTTCCAAATATTAAAAACTAATAATGTATGTAACAATGAGAGAATTTTATTTTTTGTCAAAATAAAGTTGATTATATATATATATATATATATATATATATATATATATATATATATATATATATATATATATATATATATATATATAGCTCCAGCTTTTTGTTCATTTCTGACCCCTCCACGCCACAAGTGTTGATGGTTTTGTTCCTAAATTACTATTTTTTTTTATTCCGTGCACCTTGCAGGATGTGAGAAGTTGCACCAGACTATTGCAATTAATAGTATATTAGTAGTATTATATTAGTAATAGTATTATATAATTATATTACACTCTGTAACAATGAGAGAGTCACTGCTGTTTACATTTAGTATGGTAAATAAAATATTTATAGTATAGGTATAAAGATATTTTAGTAGGCAAATTTGATGTAAATGAGAAATAATGCAAGGGAAAGTAAATTTTCTGAAATGTTAATGAATGTTAATATGGCCCTCCTATGAGGTGTCAATCACAGAAACGGCCCCCTGCCAATTTGAGTTTGAGACCCCTGCATTACACACTGTTGGAGAGATTTATAAAGAATGAAGTTGTGTTTATGAATTATACAGACTGCAAGTGTTTAAAAATGAAAATAGCGACAGCTCTCGTCTCCATGAATACAGTAAGAAACGATGGTAACTTTAACCACATTTAACAGTACATTAGCAACATGCTAACGAAACATTTAGAAAGACAGTTTACAAATATCACTAAAAATATCATGTTATCATGGATCATGTCAGTTATTATTGCTCCATCTGCCATTTTTTGCTATTGTCCTTGCTTGCTTTAACTAGTCTGATGATCCAGCTGTACACATTCAGACGTCCTGCCCTTGTCTAATGCCTTGAACATGAGCTGGAATATGCAAATATTGGGGTCATACATATTAATGATCCTGACTGTTACGTAACAGTCGGTGTTATGTTGAGATTCGCCTGTTCTTCGGAGGTCTTTTAAACAAATAAGATTTACATAAGAAGGAGGAAACAATGGTGTTTGAGACTCACTGCATGTAATTTTCATGTACTGAACTCTTGTTATTCAACTATGCCAAGATAAATTCAGTTTTTGAATCTAGGGCACCTTTAAATACAGATTAAGCCTTATTAAAGCTATGCGACTTTATCAACTAAAATCACTGGCTTCTGTACGTGAATCAATTCCGGCGGAACAGTGAACTTGACATGACAAACACGGAAGCGCAGAGGATAAAGCAAAACAAAACACTGGTCACAAATTAAAAGTCTAAAACGAGAATTTTTAAAGAAAAATGTCAGAAGAGTTTGAGTTTGTCACATCACTCACTTAAGAAGGCCTTTAATAACCCCCTGGAGCTGTATGGATTACTTTTATGATGGATGGATGTGCTTATTTGGGCTTCAAAATCTTGGCTACTATTCGCTCCTATTATAAAACTTGGAAGATCCAGAATAATTTTAATATAACTCAGATTGTTTTGAAAGAAGAAAGTCATATACACCTAGGATGGCTTGAGGACGAATAAATTGTGGGATAATTTTCTTTTTTTTTGGGTGAACTAACCCTTTAATGACAGACTGCAGCAGTGTTATTTTTCTCCCATTTCCTCACAAGCCTTTACGTTCACATAAGACTTTATTTAAGTCATTTAAGACTGTGCTTATGAGGATACTTGTCAAGTGGGCATTTTAGCAAGTGCTCGCTGTCTGAAGCGGCTTTCTGTGTACTCGAGTCGTATGTGTCTCTCAGGAGATTCACAGACAGCGCTCTACTGAGTTCTCTTTTGTGTCTTGTCACATTGAATGGTTATTCATGCAAAAAGCATTTGCATGAATAAGAACATGTGTGTGTGTATGTATGTATATATATATATATATATATATATATATATATATATATATATATATATATATATATATATATATATATACACACACACACACACACACACACACACACAAACACAAAAATGAATTTTTCTAGTTATGATCAGGTATAAAATATCTCTCACCAACCATAATTTTCTATTTGTATTATATCATATATCATATTTCATATTTTACACACACTTTTTTTTTTTTTTTTTTTTTGCCTTTTCAATGTGGAAGCATACACATCCCTGATTTAGTTAGATTCATGCATTAAACATGAAAAATGATTGTTATGCAGTGTGATATTTTCATTTTGCCATGACCGTGGGAACCCTGTATAAACCACAGAACTAAACATATGGTTCACGTAGAAATAAAGCTCACAAACAGCTCAAATCATTTTGCCATCTGCTGCACAAGGATGCTGAGGGAGACCCTGCAAACCAAGTCATCACTGCGACTGTGGCAGAAGAGGACAGGAAGCTGCTATTTATAGCCCACTGTATATGACAAATAAGGTTAGAAAAACATCCGCTCGAGAATGAATGCAGAAACCACTGATGGGTGAGGTGGGGATATAAAACCTGTCAAATGGAAACTAACCTGTTTTTTCCTCTCTTCACACAATGCGCAAATCATGTTAATTTAATGATTCTTTTTCAATTGTAACTGATCTTCCTTGTGGATCCAAATCACTCTAAAACGGATACATTATGGAACCCTTTCATAGACTTCAATTCAAATGGCATTGCTCTTTGGAGGTAAAAGGACTCCAGGGTACAAAATTTTGCATGAAAGGACCAATTAGCAGCATATGAGCCATCTCAATCACACAAATCTCATTTGATCTTGCAAGTTAGGCCTCTTAATTAAGTTATTCACTGTAAATTGTCGACATGTTCAGTGCGTTTCTGGAACATCGGTGCATTAAATTGATATGATGTAGGATATTAAAGCCATTTCTGTGTCATCTACTTTTAACAATAGAAAAAAAAAAAAAAAAAAAAACAGTTTTGGATTAATCTAGCTGTGTAATTTGACACCTGAGGTTCCCTCTCGAAATATAAAAAGGGAAGCATTTGTGCATGTTACACTCTGATGCCACAATAAGAACATTCAGCCTAGAATTATGATCTGTATCCAATGGCTGGGCAGTATTTTACCTGCTAACAACCTCTGTCCTCTCCAATTTCAGATAAATTCTTCAGATAAATCCCCCCCACCTCCCCCTCAAAGGGTATTTTCCCCACTTATGGGGTAGGTAAAATGGATGACAGAAATTTCTACTGCTTATTTGCTAGCGTATTAGCCTCTTTATTCATCGTAGAGGACCATCAAAACATAAGTGAACCCACCTCCTGTCATTACGTTCTTTATACAACAAAGTAAATCCCATAAGGGCCCGCATTAGGAAACAATCTCAAGAAAGTCGACCCACAGTGCAACTGGCTCAGTATATATATATGCCATTCTCTCACAGAAAAGAGATTCTGAATTGAACGGATGGCACAAATAGCCGTATTGATCATGAGATAATGGAATCTTGTCCTCGTTGTTTTTCTTCAACAATTTCATTTCCTCATCTCTTTCTCCGCTATTCCTCCCCACCTGCGAGGGAAATGGAGGGGGATCGTATTCAACTCATCACTCGTTCCAGTCCTCCGCTAAGTGTTTAATTACATTAGCATACAAGAAAGTGGTCCAGTGATGTGTTATGATTTAGATAATTTTGGTAATTCGACATCCATGGCCTCTCGCTGAGAATCTTGCCGAAGTACAATTAAGCGCTTGGAAGTATCACCTTCGCAGACAGCGACAATTACACAATCTTAATAGGTTTCTGGAGAAATTGAACATTGAAAATATCTAAAAACAGGTCTGGTGCATGATTAAGGGTGAAGTGGGTGCATCTATATTCCTTGTTTGCTTTCAAAACTACTTTGAAACTGTAACTTGTAAAGCTACCAGCTATTCAAAAGTTAAAGTATTTTGAAAACGTAGTTGGTTACACTAAAACCCAGCTAACAGAAAAGGTTAGAACATTTTGCTACTGTGCATATTAAGTTATGAAAACACTTTTTCTGAATGTTCTCTGAGTTTATAGTCATCCAATATTGTCAAAAGTAACATTCCCATAATGTTTGTTTAATCAAGAAATATATATATATATATATATATATATATATATATATATATATATATATATATATATATATATATATATATATATATATATATATTTCTTGATTAAACAAACATTATGGGAATGTTACTTTTGACAATATTGGATGACTGTTCAACTAAGGGGCCATTCACACAACACCGTTTACAACTAAAAATGAAAAACTTTTTGTGAGTTTTGGCTGTTCATTTACAACGGTGTTTTGGGAGCCTGAAAACGCAAGCTTTTCTATAAGCACGTAGTGTTTCTTTAGAAACATTGCCAGCTACTGGCCTGGCATGTGTAAGAACTGTGGACGAACCAGACAAATGAATCATTTAGATGATTCTTTCAAAACATAATTCTAATTCAGAATTGAGGTTCCGGCTCCGGACCGTCTGCAGATAAAGCCAGGCTGATTACTTTTACGACACATGCTTCCTGATAGCAGAAGCGACATACCAAAGGGTCACCCAAGAAGACAGAGAGACAATCCAGACCCTTTTGTTTCCTTACTTCACAGGAGAGCCAAAGAGACTGTTGAACAAATAAATCTGCTTCAAAATTGTTCCAACAATTTTAACGGACTTATCAAACATCTTTTAACTACATACATTTTGCATTATGTGTCCACAAGTACTACCTGTAAACAGTTAGGCTTTAGAACACTCATAATTCGTGTAAATGCATTAACTCTTGACTGAATGACTGGAAGTATGCCTTATTTGGACTTAATTTGATTCTTTCTCCCTTTCCTATATTCTGACTTGAATGAAATCTGTTTAAAATGTATTGTATTCCATTTAATAGCAATTATGTTAAAATGGCACTCTGCTAAAGCAGAGACAGACCGGGATGTAACACTTAGGTTTTATTGGGGGCAGAGGAAGGCCCTCTTGAAACGGGTCAATGTCTGATTGGCCAAGACTCCTCAGAGGTGTGACAAACAACTAAGTTTAAATGATCATATTGCAAGATAGTGAATGGAGAGAAGTTGGTTAGTAAACGAACTGGAGTTGGTTAGTTCTGGTAAGAGAAACCATGACCAGAGTACCAAGAACAATGGAGTAACAAGAAGAACAGACCAGCCGCTCATTCAAGCCATCCAACCTTCACTCACTTTTCTTTTCTTTACTTAATTTTCCTTTACCGCTGAAAGTCTCGTGTCCTACGTTTCGCCGCAAAGTTCAACCAACGACTTTTGCCGCTTCAACTCCAGCGACAAAGAGACTTCCTTCATTGTTCCACACGGACCTGATCTGGACCAATCATCGACTTGGGAAACCCCTCTCTGCACGACGAGGGAAATTCACCTTTAAGTCAACGCAAGCAAGTACCTCCAGACCAAAACTGAACTGGTGCATAAATGAATGATTCATGGTTCGTTCTGGTCCTTGAAATGCATTGATAGGAATTCGGTTAATCAGATCTCTCTCTCTCTCTCTCTCTCTCTCTTTCAAAACTCTTTCTCTCTCATTTCCTTCTTACTGCAACGCGTATGAATGTGTGTGTGTGTGTATGTGCGTGCCTTTGTGTTAGATTAGTTTGTGTTAGAATAAATAAAATCTCTTGTAGATTTTAAAAGGAAAGTGTCTTGTATTATGTGCTTTATGATTTAATGTCTTAAACTGTGATCAAGTTACCGTGCTCTAATCAGTGTTTTCACGATTGTTGGATATTTATATCCGTTACAAGAGCTTATTACGGCTCGAGCAAATGAACGCTGGACGAATCAGTTGCTCGGTCGTAATCTAAACAACTCTTTATAATTCCCTAAATATTTCATTTGAGCTAATTTTACTTCCTAGGGTGTTTTCCCTACAGTAATGGTGGAGAATGCGGGCAGTTTAATCTAAATTTGGAGCACATATCAAGTCATTTTTCTTTTTATCAACGCAAATTATTAAACCCCTCAGTGTTTGAGTGACGTATGCAGCGCGCACGGCGCGGTCCGTTTGAACGAGTGCTTGAATGAGTGAGAGCTGTAACCCCAGTCTGCTGTCTTGTCTCTAAACTCCAGTCTGCAGTAAATTTCAGATCTATGAGGTAAGAATTAAGCGTGTTCCTTAAATTCTAGAATGCCTTTATAGCTATCCTGATGTCTGCGTGTTCCAGCGTCATTCAAATAGCTATAATAACGTTATTGTGTATCAGAGAGCTGAATTGAAACTAAACTGCAATAGTTAAAATAGTCTGTGCAGGACGAATACTCTCCTCACAGAACGGCAAGATCGAGCGTGTTCCTCGATCTGTTTCTAAAACTATATATTTATAGCTAAAGTGTCAGTGCATGTTCCACTGTACTCAATCTGCTATATTTTCCCCTTTGTAAAACAGTAACGCTATACGCTTGCTTGTTTTATATTTATAGCTAAACTGATTATAGTGCGTGTTCCACTGTACTCAATCTGCTATATTCTCCCTTTTTGCTAAACGCTATACGCTTGCTTGTTTGAGCTTGTGTAACACGTGTGTCCGAGCGCAATTTAAGTGATTTGAAACTGTTATATTTTGCGTGCAAATAGAGACCCGCCGAGGTCGCGATTTTTCCATCTATTACAGCAGAAAGCTATCACTTTAAGTTTAAGCCCCACGTCGTAAAACAGCTACGAGTGGTGTCTCTTATTTATAGAGTTGAAACGCGCCGACATTTCACGTAACGCTTGATTGTACGTGCATGTGTCTTTCATTTGTACAGTTACATGTATTTGATGTAATTCACATGTTCGCCACTATCATTTTGTTTGGTCGCCATAGTTACAGTCGTGGCACGGAAGTCTTAACCAACACTTCCGGAAAAACGTCATTGTAAACAAACCGCACGGTGTTGCTAAGCTAACCTCTGCAGTTGTTTACATTGAAGTTCATATGCTAAAGCCTTTAGCCTCGAAGCTAAGCTAGTTAACATCATTGTGAGAAAGCAGTGTCTGTGTGAGCAACTATAAAGTGATTTAACCACCTAAAACACTTAAATTTTATGTACACTTGTTGGTCTTTCCTTCTTATTTTCCCCTTTACTTTCTCACTTATTACTTTACCTATATTTTACTTGAAAAGAAAAATATTGGTTTACAATTATTAATCGTTTTACCTGCATTTGACTTGAAAAAGAAATACTGGCTTACAATTTTTAATTGTCAAATTTGAATTTAATAAAACTAATTAAATTGAAATTGAAATCCTATTTTTCTAGAAAGTAATTTTGAATGATTTCTACATTTCCAAATTTCCATTATTTCTAATTTCATAATTTTCATAACTAAAATTATATTTTAGATCTAATTACTTCAGGTATGAATAAGCCTTGAACTTTAAAAGTTTAAGCAAACTTATTCCACCAAAGTTTTTCCTAATTTTGACTCACATTTGCGTTACATCTTTCTTTTCCTTTTCTTGGTTATACACTTAGCCACTCTATTTTATTTATTCATTTACCTCTTTGTTTAATTCCCTTTTTCTTATCTCATCCCATTATTTTCATTTTTTCTCTTTCTTACCTTTTTCCTTTCCTCTTTGTATTCTAGCTTAGGAACGACACACCTGAGCCTTTTTAGGAGACATTGATAACTTATTACGAGTTTCAAACCAATCAGAGACAACCCTCTCTTACTAACATTTTTATTCTCATGGGTTAGTTGTCCATCAACTACCAATTATATCCTCGTAATTAGACAAAGGCTTCAGAGCCATTTGTGGATCTGGTCTCCTTTCTTCTCCTTTCCTTTTCCTCACGTCTTTCCTGTTCTATCCTCCTTTCTTCCATCTTATTCTTCAGATTTGTAGGGATCAAGCTTGGACGAACCATCAATCAATTCTAAAGAAAGAAAAACACAATCTTTCCAAAGAAACAATTCATTAGGTATTTGATTTTAATCAAACCCTTTTGGGTTCTCCACACTCCCTGCATTTGTAAACGCAATTTAAATTTTGACATTTCCTCCAAGAACATTTAACAGAGACAAGTGTTGAGCAACCGTTGCCTTCACAGCATCCCTGGTAAGCAGTTCAACTGAAGGTGTGTGGTGTCAATCCTGTCAAACTAAGAAAAGAGGTATCAGCATTATTATTGTATTATTGTCCTTGCGAACATAAACAATAATATATATATTTTCTTTTCTTTTACTTTAGAAACAGCTTTTCATTAATAGAAAATATTTATTTGAAATAAATATTTCTCTAAATTGAAAAAAAAAACCTTACAATTTGTTTTAACATTTTCTCTCTTTTCCCTTTCTCAGTTGAGTGACAAAGTCCTCACATCACGAGTTGAAAACAGTTTTTCATTAATAGAAAATATTTATAGAAAATATTTCATCTATTGAAATTTGTTTTAACTTTTTCTCTTTCTCTCTCTGACTCAGTTGAGTGACAAAGCCTTCTCATCACTAGCCTACCTGTCTACACTCTGAGACCAACACGTAGCCATCACACTTCACGATTGGTGTACATTCACTGAACGACACTTAGCTGTTCCACCACATATAGGCTTGCACCCCACACAGATCTGTGTCAGTCTCTTCTCCCCAGCGTGCCAACATGTCGCAGACGGAAAACCCCACTGCCCAAGATGTGGACGCCTGGCTCAGCGGCATTACAAACTGCCTCATGCCAAAGACAATTGAACTGTTATTATTTTTAATAATAATCATAATTCTGAGAAGATTCCCGACACATGATTCAAGCCAGAACCAAGACCACACTGAACTAGGCAAGATAACCAATTCTCTAAGCATTGCCTTCACAGCCCAGCTGAAACTAAGCGACAAGCACATCACCCACCTACAGAAGGAGCTGACACGTGCCCAGAGCCGCATAGACAAGCTGGAAGTGAAAGTCCAGGACCACTTCAAGCGTCAGACCACTGAGTTCCTGAGAGAGCTAATGCACATCCAACGCTGCACAGACCAGCACAAGGTGAAAGCTCAAGACAAACTTGCAGAGCAAGAAACAAAGGAACAAGTTGACAAGCTCCAAGAAGCCCTTGCAGTTGCGGAACGTGACAAGCAAGAATTAAAGACTGTCCAATGTCACCTGGTAAACAAACTAGAAAATGCCAATTCTGACATTAAAGATAAGAACTTTAAAATCAATGCTCTGGAAGACCATTTGAAATGGTACAGCACTGAAATGGACCATCTAAACCAACAATTAGACGATGCCAACGGCAAGCTCTACATGGTCAGAAATGAACTTAAACATGTTCACACCCAGAAACCAGAGTCAAGAAGGGAGGGGCCTCCCTCAGCATCACCACAGCTGAGCACAACAGAGTCCCCCATCCAAGAACTGCCATGCAACGGAAGAAGTGAGTGGCCACAACCCACAACATCACCGGCCTTCACTACAGAATTCTTCCCTGTCAACCAAAGAGAGCTCATCCATGCAGACCCCAAAGTTGCACACGAGATGACCCTTAAAGACCTTAACAAGCTGGCTAAGAACATCACACAGTTCAACCCGAACTCCATGGAGAACCACAACATCCAGACTTACCTCCGAGATATTGACTTCTACCTAGAGGTGAGACCCAATGTGACTGACAGAGACAGGTTGTATCTCCTCAGGTCCACATCCAGCCCAGAGGTACGAAGCTTCTTAGATCGACAACCTGTTCACGTTAAGCACAACTACCAGCTATTACGTGAGTCACTGATCAAAGAATTTACAGGCCCAGAGTCTGAACATGGACTGTTAGTCGCCTTGGAAACCAAACAAGGTCGACAAGAGACTCCCCAAGCTTACTACAACCGTTTCCGACAAGCCTACTTAGGTGCACATCACGAACCTGAACTTGAAGAGGATGTGAACTTCAAAACCCTCTTCCTGAGAAACCTGCACCCTGGACTAAGTCACCATCTTGGCGTCATGGCCTGCCCAAGCACAATGTCAATCCAACAGCTACGTGACTTGACACACAAGGCCTACATCAAACAGAAGATGAACTCAAAGAAAGGTTTGAAAACAGCCACAATTTCAAACTCCGGCAGCCAAGACTCAAGCCGTGCACTGCAAGACAGCCAGTCTTGGACACGGAGAACGTGACCCCCATGCCATTGACAGCTTCCACACCGACAGCTGGAAAATGCCATGGGACCAGCCACACTTCTCAAGAAACCCACCAGAAAGAAACATCTGGGATCCAAACTGGACAGCCAAAGTCCACCAACCAACACATTCAAATGCATCCACTGTGGGTAAGCGACGGCGGAACCCACCTCTGCATCACTCAGTTAAACACAGCACTGAGAACAAGAACGCCCAAGAACAAGACAGTTCCACCTCAGAAGACATGGAACAACTGATGAGGCAAATTACAGCGTTCTTTGCAAACAACATAAACAGCGACGATCACAAGGATCAGTCACCCTCGTTATGACTAGAGACGGAACGGAAGGTCAGTGATCACCTGATCCACCTTCCAAATGGAGATGACTGCCACCTGTTCTACAACAGCACAGAACGAAGCGGTTTCTTGCAGCCAAACACCGCTGGAAACTCAATAGTACCAGAGAACACAGTTCTGGTCACTCATCACCCACCAATAAACCCAACGAGTTCCCATCTCAAGAACCATGCTTGTGCAACAGTAACAACAGTAAGCACAGAAGGTCAGACAGTCTGTCACAACCAGAAGGCATTACAAAAGGAATGCAACGTAGGAGACAAAGTTTTGCACCACAGCTCAACACAGCCATGTCAAACTTCCTCCTACCTTCTGCCAAAGAACTTCCTGCCTCACTGGACTGACTCCCATCAAATTAGGGATGATCTCTCATCCCAAGTCCAAGATGCAAAGAGCCAATCTTCATCTAAGCCCTTCAAGAAAAGGGGGGAGCAAGACAGACTGAACCAGATCTGACCATACCTACACTGCACTACATTACATTTTACACTACACTACATTAACATACTCACCAACATGCTCTTCCTACAGACAGATATTAGTGTCAGAACCTAGCTCAACATCGACTTAGCTACATTCACCATAAGAAACATGCAACCATCTGCCCAACAAGTAGAACACCTTTCATTAAGCTGGTACATGACATCTTAGATGCACGCAGTAGTGTGAGCCATACCAGGAAACACTTAAGTGTTTTATTTTGTTTTGTTTTCCTCCTCCTCTCTTTCCCTTCTTCTTTATAAGGTAAAATACCTGTCTGCCCCATAAGGGTCAAGGTCATGACATTAGGATTGACGCACCACGCCTAAGGTCTGAAAGCCATTTGAAAATTCGAATGTGAGCCCGAGAGAGCTCCATGATGGGTCACATCATTTTTACCACAAATGATGTCACCAAACAACCTAGAACAAGTTAGAAGAGATGGAAACTAACAATTTAATCACACAATGTAGAATAACACTCCCAAAATTGAACTTAATCCATCAGTACTCAGATAATCTAATGCCCTGCACCAGTATAGTGGTCAATCATGGAGGTGTTGTTTTGTTGTTGCTTTGTGTGTGTCTGCTTCGTGTCCATTTTTCTACAGTGTCCGCCGATGTCTTCATCTCAACACATCGCCGAACCAAGGGGGGATATGTAAGAACTGTGGACGAACCAGACAAATGAATCATTTAGATGATTCTTTCAAAACATAATTCTAATTCAGAATTGAGGTTCCGGCTCCGGACCGTCTGCAGATAAAGCCAGGCTGATTACTTTTACGACACATGCTTCCTGATAGCAGAAGCGACATACCAAAGGGTCACCCAAGAAGACAGAGAGACAATCCAGACCCTTTTGTTTCCTTACTTCACAGGAGAGCCAAAGAGACTGTTGAACAAATAAATCTGCTTCAAAATTGTTCCAACAATTTTAACGGACTTATCAAACATCTTTTAACTACATACATTTTGCATTATGTGTCCACAAGTACTACCTGTAAACAGTTAGGCTTTAGAACACTCATAATTCGTGTAAATGCATTAACTCTTGACTGAATGACTGGAAGTATGCCTTATTTGGACTTAATTTGATTCTTTCTCCCTTTCCTATATTCTGACTTGAATGAAATCTGTTTAAAATGTATTGTATTCCATTTAATAGCAATTATGTTAAAATGGCACTCTGCTAAAGCAGAGACAGACCGGGATGTAACACTTAGGTTTTATTGGGGGCAGAGGAAGGCCCTCTTGAAACGGGTCAATGTCTGATTGGCCAAGACTCCTCAGAGGTGTGACAAACAACTAAGTTTAAATGATCATATTGCAAGATAGTGAATGGAGAGAAGTTGGTTAGTAAACGAACTGGAGTTGGTTAGTTCTGGTAAGAGAAACCATGACCAGAGTACCAAGAACAATGGAGTAACAAGAAGAACAGACCAGCCGCTCATTCAAGCCATCCAACCTTCACTCACTTTTCTTTTCTTTACTTAATTTTCCTTTACCGCTGAAAGTCTCGTGTCCTACGTTTCGCCGCAAAGTTCAACCAACGACTTTTGCCGCTTCAACTCCAGCGACAAAGAGACTTCCTTCATTGTTCCACACGGACCTGATCTGGACCAATCATCGACTTGGGAAACCCCTCTCTGCACGACGAGGGAAATTCACCTTTAAGTCAACGCAAGCAAGTACCTCCAGACCAAAACTGAACTGGTGCATAAATGAATGATTCATGGTTCGTTCTGGTCCTTGAAATGCATTGATAGGAATTCGGTTAATCAGATCACTCTCTCTCTCTCTCTCTCTCTCTCTTTCAAAACTCTTTCTCTCTCATTTCCTTCTTACTGCAACGCGTATGAATGTGTGTGTGTGTATGTGCGTGCCTTTGTGTTAGATTAGTTTGTGTTAGAATAAATAAAATCTCTTGTAGATTTTAAAAGGAAAGTGTCTTGTATTATGTGCTTTATGATTTAATGTCTTAAACTGTGATCAAGTTACCGTGCTCTAATCAGTGTTTTCACGATTGTTGGATATTTATATCCGTTACAAGAGCTTATTACGGCTCGAGCAAATGAACGCTGGACGAATCAGTTGCTCGGTCGTAATCTAAACAACTCTTTATAATTCCCTAAATATTTCATTTGAGCTAATTTTACTTCCTAGGGTGTTTTCCCTACACATGAATAATACAGAGTTTTTAGTCATTTTCACAGATCCGTGTGAATGGAAAACGTTTTGACAACGTTGTCGTCTGTACCGAAAAAAGGAAAAAATGTTTACATTGTACAATCTCATGTAAACGTACCCTAAAACATTTCAGAATAAAAACCTTCCACATTTTGAGAGCATTATTAAAGATGAGATAACTATTAACTATACTGAAAGAAAGTATGCTCATGACCTCAGGTCTGTTCTGACCTCGACGTACCGAACAGAAGAAATACACCGGAGAAGATTTCCAAGTAAAAGAAGCTGTTAAATGAGGCTCAGAGTCACACCCATCTATTACATCATCACCCCTGACCAATGGTTGTTTGAAGGTGTTTACCAACCGGAGCAAATTTTTCCAGATAGTTCAGTGACATGTTATTTCAAACTCCAGAAACTCCAAACGTACTTCATTTTGACCTTATTTTTTTTTTCTTTTTTTCCAAATTACACCAGTTCATTATTCAATTTCTCTTGAAGCATATCAGGACCTTAAGGACAACATCTTATATGTAATTATTGAATGTTTTAATTTATAATTGAATCAGAGACAGTTTTCTGGGACAAAGACACATTCACACTAAATATAACTAAAAACTTTAAATACAGCCAAATTTATATAATTATACATACACTGTAAAAAAAATCCTGTTGTTTCTACGGAAAAATACCGACAGCTGTGGTTACCAGAACAATACTGTAAAAATGACATCAAACTGTAAACATACTTACGGAGTTACATGTGAATTTTACATTTTAAATATGTATATTTAACATTGGATTTCAGTACACTGTAAAAAAAAAATCCCAGTAAAATTTACGGTAAAATAGCATATTTCATTAACTGATATAATGTTAGTTTACCAACCTAATGAAGTACTAATATCTGTTTTGTATCTTTATAATACACTGACAGTCACCAAACACAGTGGTGATAACAGTCACATGATGAATCAAAGTTCATCACAAGCTGAAGAGCACAATACAAATATATAGAAGGAGCACACAGTGTCATTCACACACACACTAAACACCCTCATGGTAACATGCATGACATTTTAAAAATGCAATAAACATTAATTTAACAACATTAGATGTAACATAAAACCCTAATGTACATAACTGATTAGAGAAAAATGAGAAAAACTAAGAAGAAAAATAGTTATTTCAACGAAAATATATCAAATGTGAAGTGTCACGCAGGGAATTGTGGGAATGTCAATTTACGTTTTTTCACTGTAAATTTTACAATGAATTGTTATTTTTCACTTTCAAAAACTGTGAATTTAATGGTATTTTACGGTAAAATTACATTAAATGTACCGTTAGATCTATTGCAGTTATTCACCGTATATAGTACGGAAACATTCTGTAAACCAATTTACAGTTTTTCACCGCAGCATTTTTACAGTCTTTTACTGTTAAAATCACGGTTCATTTTTTTTTTTTTTTTAATGGTCATAAAATAAATTCAAATTCAATTCCCAAAAAATGAAAATTCTGTCATCATTTACTCACCCTCATGTCATTCCAAACCCGCAAAAACTTTCATTCATCTTCGGAACATACAAATGTTTACAAACTAAAATCGCCAAGGTTTGCAAGGCTCATTTAATTTTGGGCAAACTTCTTATAGGCATATTGCTTCTGCAAGATTAATTCATTTTTGCAACACAGAAATTATAGGCCTGCTGTTACAAAATTCAGTTTAATTCATTAAATACGTAGACGCTGCTGTTATGTTGCTGTTATTAAAACTCATGCAAATATACAATATATTGTAGGCCTATGTATAGATATCATTTTAACTGTTTTCACTTATTAACTGTTATTTGGCCTCAATATCATAAAACTTTAGCCAAAGAGTATTACACCGGGTTTACTAGCCTCAAATCCCTCACCGTCTTTGTATATGCTGATTCTTTTGGCTAATTTGATTACAACAGGACATGGAAACAAATGCTCCAAATCCTTCTTTTTCCACATTCTCACAGCTGCTCGCTGACCTTCCTGGACTGATGCTGGGAATTGTCGCTCACCAGTTTTACATTAATCTGAAAAGCCAAGATTGGAGGAAGAAAGTCCTCTTCTTTTTTTTTTTTTTCTTTCTAAAGGATTCACATGTCTAATCCTAAACAAATCCATTTGCATTTGGAGTTCTTTGAGCCAGCCGGCATGGATTCCACTTTCTTCTTCCTGAGTTTCTTTTGAAGCCATTGCGGTGTCTTTGTTTTAGTGCATTTGAATGGGAGACTCCCACTGGGTTGAGACAAACTGCCTCTACTTATGCAGATGCTCATTAGCACAGTCCTTAGTCTTCACTCATACACAAAGCCAGAGGGGATTTATGAGTCTATGGGGCTCCAGATGCTGATCCAGAATGCTCAATGACAAAAGAGAAAGTTGTGCATCAGTAACGTTGAGAGATTAGGCTATATGCACCATGTTTAAATCAATGGCAGGCTTTGGTTATTTCCATTCTGATGAAACTTCAGCGGTACATCTGTAATAAGCCTACACCAATAAAAACCAATAGTATGTAAAATCACAAGCTGCTACGAGGAATACTACACAGAAGATATTCATACTAGTCAAAGCAGTAGCTTGGCGGCCCGATCCTTAAGGATAAATCTCACTAAAACTTCCAAAAATCAAAAAGAAAAAAGGAAAGAAACTATAAAAAAATGTACACACACACACACACACACACACACACACACACACACACACACACACACACACACACACACACACACACACACACATCATACCCTGTGAAAATCTTTACCTTTTGTCACATTACACCCTAAAAAATAAATTAAGTCTAACTATTTTGAGCTGCATGTACAAATTATAACTCTCATCATCAAAGTGAAAATAACATTTTAAAACATTCTGGAGGATTATTAAAAATGAAATACCTGGTTTGGTATAGTGATCAGCCCCTTAGTGTAGCCTATAGCATTATAAACTTGCTCTAGTGCAACCAATCAACTTCCAGATCAAACACCAGGCTAATTCACCTGACATCAATTGTAGTGGTTTTGGTTACTTCAGAATAAAAAAACAGCTCTTTCTAGAATATTCCAATGTTAGTAGTGCATGGTATTGCAAAGAATTCACCATGGTTGGAGAAAGTGCTTTCAAAAGACCTGCGGGATAAAGTTGTAGAAATGCACAAGCTAGGAGAAGACTACAAAAAACGTTTTGAAGGCTTTAGCTCACACGCTTTAAACAAAGTTAGCCTGTATGGCAGGGTAGCAAGAAGGAAGCCTTTCCTGAAAAAGTGCCATACTCAGTCTCGTTTGTGCAATGCAAAAAAACACCTGGAAGACTCTGCTGCCATCTAGTAAAAGGTGCTATGGTCTGATAAGATCAAAATGTACCTTTTTGGACTGAACTCCAAGTGTTATATTTGGCGAAAAGTAAACACAGCACACCACCCAAACACACCATAACTACTGTAAAGCATGGTGGTGGCAACATTATGTTGTAGGGGTGTTTGTCTTCAGCAGGGACTGGGCGATTGGTCAGGATTGAAGGGAAAATGGATGCTGCCAAGTATATCCAAATTTTTGAGGAAAACCCGTGTCCCTCTGCTAGACAGCTGAAGGTAGGCAGGTCATTCACCTTCAAACACGACAATGATCCGAAACGCACTACCAAAAGAACAACACAATGACTTAAGGATAGGAAGGTGAATGTCTTTGTGTGGCTAGTTGTAAGCAGCCCTCAGTCGTGGGTTATGAGAGTGGAAAAGAGTGCTGTTTATTCACTCCCTCCACCTACATTTCCTGTGGGTACTGAGACTTGAACCAGTAAACCTTTGGGTAACAAGTCCAACTCTCTAATCACTAGGCCACAACTACCCTTTCAATTTGCCTGAACTTGAGCAATTCTACAAGGAAGAATGGGCAAATATTCTTCAATCTAGGTGTGCAAAGCAAAGCTGGTACAGCCATATTCAAAAAGATTAAAGTGCCCCATTATATATTTTTGAAAATTACCTTTCATGTAGTGTGTAACATAGCTCAAGATGAATGAAAATGTCCTGCAAAGTTTTAAATCTGAAAGTGCACTGTACAGGTGCTGGTCATATAATTAGAATATCATCAAAAAGTTTATTTATTTTACTAATTTCATTCAAAAAGTGAAACTTGTATATTAAAGTCATTCATTACACACAGACTGATATATTTCAAATGTTTATTACTTTTGATTTTGATGATTATAACTGACAACTAAGGAAAATCCCAAATTCAGTATCTCAGAAAATTAGAATAATACTTAAGACCAATACAAAGAAAGGATTTTTAGAAATCTTGGCCAACTGAAAAGTATGAGCATGTACAGCACTCAATACTTAGTTGGGGCTCTTTTTGCCTGAATTACTGCAGCAACTTTTCTGATGCTGTCTGTTGTTCAAGAGTGGCTTGACACAAGGAATGTGACAGCTGAAACCAATGGTCATCTTTTGGACAACTGCCAAGTCAGCAGTCTTCCCCATGATTGTGTAGCCTACAGAACTAGACTGAGAGACCATTTAAAGGCCTTTGCAGGGGTTTTGAGTTAATTAGCTGATTAGAGTGTGGCATCAGGTGAACCTTTTCACAATATTCTAATTTTCTGAGATAGTGAATTTGGGTATTTTCCTTAATTGTCAGTTATAATCATCAAAATAAAAAGAAATAAACATTTGAAATATATCAGTCTGTGTGTAATGAATATAATATACAAGTTTCACTTTTTGAATGGAATTAGTGAAATAAATAAACTTTTTGATGATATTCTAATTATATGACCAGCACCTGTATATAAAGTTATTGTCTCTCAAAAGTAAGTGTCGACTCTGAGTTAATTAAACGAGGCATTTGTAGAATGAATACCAAGCCGTTTCATTGTGACGTCAAGACGCAACATTAGCATATTGCCCACCCAGTTATTGCTTGCACAGACACCAGGGAAAACTTGAAACCCCTCAAACACTGCTAAGACATGAAGAATCAGTGGTTAAAGTTCATCTTTACAACAATACCACAGCAGTATAGCCTGAACCTTGTGCTGTGTTCTCGTCATTTTACTGATGACTGCTTCTTCAACCTAAATGCGTTCAACGAGGGATTCACATGTCAGTTGTTATTGAAGGATGGGTCAGTACTCAGTTTATTTGGACCAGCTTCTTCCTCCTCTGAATCACAACCTGTCAGTATCATTAAAGGTACCATTTTTCGTGTTTTTTTTTAAGCTTTGATTGTGTTTATAGTGTGCAATATAACATGTGTTCATGTTTCGCGTGTAAAAAAAACACAGTATTTTCCACATAATTTACTTATCTGTATACCGCTGTTTCCACTGTCATAAAAACGGGCTGATGACTTCCTTGTTCTCTGAAGTCCCTCCTTCAGAAATACGTAACAAGTTCTGATTGTGCCAGCGGTTCCTGTGTTGTGATTCGACAGCAGCTTAGCGCACCCAGAGTCATAGAGAGCGCACCTTGCCCGGAAAGGTCATGCCTCTTACCATAACGTGGAGATGCACATAGTTTTACATGTGGATTATTGTGGTGTTGTGCCGAATGAACACAAAAGACAATAATTCCCGAGAGACTGAACTCTTTAATCTCCACAAGCAGCGACAGAAAATGTACAACGTTAGCACTCACTCAGAAGAGTACCTCATACGGAAAACAGCCTTGTACATAAACATAGTCCCCTCTTGTGGCCATTATGTGCACTGCAGTCCAACATTAACTATTGCAGTAAGGATACCACAATTATAATTTTCGAGAAACGAGTTATACATAAATTGTAATGATTGATCTCTAAGTACAGCGTCCCTGGGAAGGCCAAACAAAGGTGATTGGACTGCGGGATGAAAATAACACCGTTTCGACGACATGGCGACAAAAACACTCTACAAACGCAACTCTTGTTCTTCTCCGTGGGAGCGCAACAAGACCACGCCCCCTTTTTTGTGTATTCCTGTGGACGGAGGTTAGTCAAAAAACTGTTTTAGTGACCTCATTAAAGAAGGAAGTAGAGGGATGTAGTCCAAACTGGCCGTTCGATGTAAGCGACTTCTGTTAAATAAAATATCTTATTTAATTTAAAATTGTACAGATTTTATTTATACTCTAACAACAACATTACACACTAACTAAAGTTTGAAACATGGGATCACGAAGAACGGGACCTTTAATAATTGTTGCTGTTATGTAGCATGCGCAATACATAATTTGTTGTGTATGTTGTGTACGCTCCACACAGCTTGTAGGTCTCCGGCTAACCAGCTAACAGCAATATTTGTTCACTCACAATTGTCTACAAATGTGTCAAATGTTTTTTGTTGTTATTACTTGGAGTTATGATAAATAATAGAGCAATACGTTGGTGTACAACTGCAGTGCTTTATCAAAACATTTCTGCGTTGGGATGACGCATATACCATGACTGTTTGGGTGTTTACCACCAAGCTGTGGGCTAGGTTTGCAAAAAGCAAAAGCAAAAGGTGGCTTTTTTTATTATTTTTTTGTAGGGTAAAATTTGTAAATAACGCTGGGAAAGTTTTTTGGAATATTATTTATATATATACACCTCTAAGTGCCATCTGAAATTTTTATAAAGCAATTAATAGGTAATTTTCATTGCCATTAAAGTGAAATAACTGAACATAAACATACAATCTTGATAAAAAAATGCTCATGTTCATGTAAAGGTAGGTATCCCAAAACTTTGGCAATATAGTGTGTGTGTGTGTGAATATATATATATATATATATATATATATATATATATATATATATATATATATATATATATACACACTGTATATACTGTATATATATTCATGACAACTCATGACATATTTTACCCCTCAATACCTTTCACCATAATACAAAACTAAAGAAATATATCACAACGAATAAGATGAAGACGAAAGCACACAGGATCTGCAGTGATTTTAATTATACCATAAACACAGGAACAGATAGAAGGTTTAACAGTGCGTGTGTGAAACGGGTAAACACACGCAACATGCAAACATCAACTGACCACTGAAGGGTGTATTTAAGAACTTAAATACACAGTGATAATGAGGTGATAACGAACAGGTGTGATGATTCGCTGAGTGTCCATGACAACTGATAATTGGCAGGAAACTAAGACAAAGAGACACATGTGAATGATGAAAACAAACTGAAAGTCCATGAAAACAAACTAACTGAACATATAATACATATAAATAAAAATAAAAAGTAAAATGTCATGAAAATAAAATTCAAATTGCAAACAGGCCATATATTTATGTGACTTTGACATATTTTCAAAAAGGGAAAAAAAAAGTTAATTATATTATCAGTATTTTTTTTTTTAAATCAAATAATGCCTTTGAAGCATATCTAGACATAGATGACTGAATATTTTTGGACATAGAGTACAGGTGTGTGGTGGTTTTCACGGATCTGATTTTATTACAGTCTGTGCGTACGTGAAGTAGAGCATCCACCGCTCCCTAATGGCTAAAAAAAATGCTCTTGACGTAAGAAACAAACGCATGAGCACACCAGCGTTTCTCTGCAGGGATTCAGAGTAAATGTCTGTTATGAAGCTACTTATTCTGCAGTCTGTGCCAAGACCGTATGCAGAGACATGTCAAAATCCATCTGCTGTGACGGATATCAACCTCATATGAAGGGAGGCATTGATCCAGTCATTTACCATTATATCTCTCAAACAGAACTGACACCAAGGCTCAGTCAGACTTATTGATGTTTAATTCTGACCGAGTAGATTTGAAATAACATCTAAAATATCGAAGAGCCACTATTCCAGTCTCACGGCCTGCCAAATTGGCCTCTAATGATAAGAATTAGTCTAATTATGCACTCATATTGAGAGCTGCTTTATTGCATATGCAATTCCATAAGCCCTGCGATATCTGCAGTTTTCTGGAGCTGAATGATTGAACACACTCGTGACAACGCAAAAGAATTCTACATGCTTTGTTCCTGGGTGTATGCTGCTTCCAAAGGTCATTCCGTTTGGAACTCTACGTGTCAGCGTGGAGCAATAATGAAACATACAAAGCAAGAACTCAAAAGCAATTTCTCTGAAGACTTACTGATCAGCATGAACTGTTCCAAGAAACAGCAAGAGACTGAATTTACAAATGGCTTGTTCCTGTAGAAATAACAGCGGTTCAATAAGAGTAGTAAAATAGCATAAAATAAAAGAAAATTGATCTGTTGTCAATAAAAAAGTGCTTGTGTTCATTTGGTATGGTTTCTTCCCTGCACTGAAGTAACCATGACTTCTGGCAAAATACTATCTGTCTGTCGTTCTAAAGAAGATATTTTTGAGCTGTTTTTAATCCAAGATTTGTTTTATTATTGCATAAATAAAAAAATAATATTAACATGCAATAATATTATTCCATATATAAATATATACAGTATATATATATATATATATATATATATATATATATATATATATATATATATATATATATATATATATATATATATATATATGATTAAAAACCAGCCTTATTATGTAAATACCTTATTTAACTAAATAAATGCATAATTGAATAAATATCACATTGAAGAAATGATTCTTGTTAAAAGTTAAAAACTGAAAGATCCAGTGTGTAATATTTAGGATGATCTATTGACAGAAATGCAATAAAATATACATAACTATGTTTTCAGTATAAAGACCTTACATAATGAACCGTTATGTTTTTATTACCTTAGAATGAGCCATTTCTATCTACATACACCACGGGTCCCCTTACATGGAAGTCGCCATTTTGCGCAGCCATGTTTCTACAGGTGCCTTAAATGGACAAACTGCTCCTCTGCCTCTCCTCGCCCTGACTGCACCTCCAAATCTATCTACTCTGGGGTGCGTTTCCCAAAAGCATCGCTAGCCAACTAACATCGCAAGTTCCGTCGTAACTAACATAGTTCAACAATTTGGTGTTTCCCGAAAGCACAGTTCAAACAAAACATTCACAAACTGCATAGCAAACTTCTGTGGTTGGAACGACAGCTCTCGACCTGTGGTTAGAAGCATAGATTCTTGTTTTTATGACATGTGGACTTAATAAATCATTATCTTGAGCAAGATAAGCAAGCTGACATTAAGTACAATGTATATCTTTTATTTTGAATATATACAAATGTCATATTTTAAATTTTTAAAGATTTCACATATTTTAGTTTGTCGAGAGATGCACCGTTTTTGAAGTGCGCATATGCGTACGTCCTCTAGTACGTAAGAACAAGCCTATGATTGAATCTGGAAATAAAACATAATGAAAATTAGTCCTAAGATGCCATGTCCATAATTTATAGCAAAAAATCTGGCATTAATTCGATCTCAAACTGATTAATTTAAAGAAGTTATTACTCACCATCTGCGTGACCTCATTCACCAACGTGGCTGAACGTCAGGTTTGTGACAATACGGTTTCGGGAAACAGTCGTGACTAGCTAGTTGATTTGTTCAACAATGCATCATACTGTGGTAGTGAAGGAGCGAGTTACGTCGTTGTAAGGGAAACTACTCTTACCTTGTGCTAACTAGCATGCAAAAAAGCTAATTGTGAAAATTATTAAATTATAATTGTGAAAATTAATAAAGGCCTTGTGAAGCGAAGCAATGCATTTGTGTAACAAAAATATCCACATTTAACAAGTTATGAAGTAAAATATCTAGCTTCCGCTGACGACAGTTTGCCATATTTTTATTTTTATAAAAATATTATAAATGTTTTTTTTTAAAAATGTCATATCAAAGTCATGTTGTGCAAACAATAGGCAGAAACATACACCTATTTAAGGACACATTTATGAATTATTCATTCATGATACAGTATATGTAAACAATACTTTTTATCCAACAGAGAAAAAAAAAATAATAAGGATGATTTCATATACACATAAAACCAATTTCGAACAACATGAATAAAAATATGACAATTCTAAGAACTAGCATTTTAAATTAGATTTTTAAAAGATTTTCCCATTTCTTTTTCCTGGACACTCTTATTTGTCCCATGCCACAAAGCATTATGGGATTGGGTGACCTCAAAGAAGGTCGTCTCCCAGATTTGTATCTGGTAAGGACTTTATCACAGCACAGCCTCCATCTACTGTAAACCCATGTTTTAATTCGGTCTTCGGACGACTTTTCCTTTCCCTCCCCTGGTGGCTGAATCTAATTTGTTGTGTCGGTGTGATGCAGTACCTGTTGGCTCTCTTCTCCTGGCCCATTTGCCATCCGCCCTTCCCCCCACCGCAGCTACAGAGCGGCAGATACTACAGCAGCCAAGACAACTGGGATCTTTCTCAATCAGCGTGTATCTGGCCGTGCGGAGGGGAGATAAGGGTGGGATTCATCTACCTTTGAGAGACTGTGCGAAGGATCAGTTCACAGGAGGCTTGAGAGACTCTGCAATGCTGCAGATCATTAGATGCGCTATCTGCTTTCACTCAGAAGCCCTGTGGAAAGAGATACTAAACAAACACCATTCACAACACGAGCTGAAAATCCTTGCCTATTTATCTCTGACTTAGTACTGTATTGATATTGATTTTTGGGATATGGATAGGTCGAGGACAAATCCCAAGTCAACAGACAAATGCTTATGATAACAGATGTTTAGTTAATGAGACTTTGATGCCAAAATGTTGAATACATAGAATTTTTAAAAATATAGGTTCCTGTTAGAACTGTAAACGTACAACATTTTTAAACGTTTTTTTTTTGTGCTTATTTGTGCTTATTCATTAATGAAAGTGGAAAGTATTTTAATGTTCAAATGTCCAAAACTGAAACTGTCACTCAATTAAATTTTTTCCTTCCAATACATTTTCATTTTTGGGTGACCTATGTCTTTAAATATCTTCTATTGTGTTATGTGTAAACAAACAAACAAAGTAATATCATATTAAATTACAGTGAGGTTATTAAATGATTCAATAAAAATAAAAATTATGTATTAATTGAATTCCCTCTGAGAAAAAGAAAAAAGAAAAACATGGGAAATGCCATTTTGGGTTTAGCTCCAGTCCCCATCCACTTTAACTGTATGGAAAAGAAAAGCGTGGACATTCTGCTAAATATCTTCTATTGTGTTCTACAGAAACAAAAACTGCAATATGTTTGGAATGACAGTAAGGTTAGTAAATGAAATGAAATGAAATGAAATTATATAAATGATATATATATATAAATTAAGTAATTAAAAAAATCTATTAATTGTATGGAAAACAGATGCTTGAACATTCTGCTAAATATCTTCTATTGTGTTCTACGGAAACAAACAAACAAACAAACAAACAAAAACATACTATTTGAAATTAAAGGAGGGTAAGTGAATAATTAAAAATATAAACTTTTGGGTTTGGGATATATTTGTTTGAAAAAGGATATCAATGAGGGCAGGGCGGGGGAGGCATTTTCAATGAATTTTCAATTTTGGGTGAACTATGCCTTTAAACAACTAAAAAAAAACAAGACAAAAAAAACCCCACACAGTTAAACTTTTGTAATGTGATGTATTTGTGAGTGAAAAAGGGTATCAATGAGGGGGGAAAAGCCATTTTGGAGCTTGAAAGCTCCAGTCCCCAACCACTTTCACTGTATAGAAGAGCAGCGTGGACATTCAGCTAAACATCTTCCACAGAAACAAACAAAAGTCATATGATGTTGAAACAACAGAAGGGTGAGTAAATTAATTAATAAAAGTATAAATAAAAAATAAATAAAAACTATGCCTTTTTTTCCCCCTCTCTTTTCAAAGAAAAAAATCCACAGTGTTGAAAAAGTAGAGACTGTTTCTAAAATACGAGCAAAACAAATCACTCCACATGAATAGGCCTGAAGCAAGACATCAACTGTAATCTGCGAACACGGTCTATTATCAGAAACATTTTCCCGCGGTACAGAAACAGCCATATGAACTGTTCTACCACATACTGGTCCAATTTCAAGCATTTTCACTGTATTGCAGGTTCAGCTATCCGTATCTAAGTCTGTAATGATTTGAACCTGTACTAGCTGAACAAATGTGCAAGCCTCTAGTGGAATCAGAAGTTTATAAAGAAACATGCATACATTAGAGCCAAACAAAGTGAAGGACTTTCAGTTAGGGACTCTTTATGAACTAGTTCCAACTACTGTCTCTGGCACTTCTCCCAGAGGGATGGCTAACTTCACCCAAGAGACTCCACTTCCCTGGAGGCTTGGAGTATTGACATTTTGTAACTCTCTCTCTCTCTGTCTGTGTGTGTGATACTCCCTTTGTGAGTTTTAGCACTGCACTGCAGACACAAAGGTAAACTGAAACCTTGCTGTCTGTGGACAGTTCATATCTGTTTCTGAGAACCACAAACACATTCAGGTCAGATTTATTTAAAATAATGAATGAATGAATGAATGAATGAGGCATTTTATATAGCGCTTTCATATGTACTACTGTACACCCAAAGCGCTTTACAATCATATCAGGGGTCTCTCCTCATCCACCACCAGTGTGCAGCATCCACTTTGATGATATGGTGGATATGGTGGATATGGATATGGTAAAATAACACCTCAATATAGCTAAAAACAATCATTTTCATTTGCCCACTGTATTTAATTTAGTTACAAAGTTAAAATAGCGTTGTTACCGTATAATTACACAATACTGAGTCTGTTATTACTATAGTAAGTGCATGTAACTTCTGTAACTATGTTACCTATCATTCTCTTCTTGCAATATGTTGCATTGACCAAATTTACATGAAAAATCATCTTCTATATTTAGGTTACAAACAAATGTTACACAAATGTTGCAGCTTGGTTTGATTTTTGTTTTTAAAGTAAAAAAAAAAAAAAAAAAAAAAAGATAATTATTATTGATGTAATTTTCACTTCTCTATTGAAGCTTTTTTCCACCATGGAATAAAAAATTATTGAATAATTGTGCCTTTTTATCTTCGTAATACAGTCAGAATTGCAAGGGTAGCCTATATCTGACAGGCTGTGGCTGTATTAAAGTGCACAATGATGGGAAATTGAACAAAAACAATATTTAATCAAAAAATTCTACAAAAGAATACATAGGAGATGACACGAGAAAGCTCAGCATAATAATCACTTAGGGTACATTTACATGACAGCGATGTACTAAAAATGGAAAACAGATGACAACGTTTTCAAAACCATCCCTGTTCACACAGATCCACGCAAAGGACTAAAACCACTGTATTACGCATGCCACTCAAGCAGTAGGCGATGTCACTTTTTTTTGAAGAAAGACTTTCGTATGAATTTCTACGACCTCACTCATGCGAATTGTACGATTTGTCTAAACCCTTGTGATGGGTAGGTTTAGGGGTGGGGTTTGGGGTAGGTCATTCGTATGAATTCATACCAATTTGTCAACTCGTAAAACACGTACGATTTAGCAAAAAACTTATGAATTCATACGAGTGAGGTCGTACAAATTAGCCACCTCGTAAAATACATACAAATTGCCATAAGATCGGGCTGGATAAAACTGTATAGTTTTCAAAAACTTCCACTTTGAAACCCGTTTTCAAAGGTTTGTTTTCAGGTCACTTAAAAACCACTGTCGTGTAAATGAATGACCAAAACGCATAAAATGTTTTCCGTTTTTAGTTGAAAACAGTGTCGTGTAAATAGCCCCTTAGATGACACCAAACAACAAACTGAATGAACTAAGAACTTAAATACACATGGGAAGCTAATTAATTAGAAACTGAAACAGGTGTATAATTCAAAACAGTAACCACAGAAACAAACTAATGGTGGGAAAATGAGAACAAAGGAAACAGGAACTAGAATTAAACCAAAACAGAACATACACTACACATGACAATATATTGCAATGCTGACATTTTTTCCTCACAATTTTGAGGTAATATCTCACAGTTCTGACTTTTGTTCTCAGAATTGTGATATATAAACTTAACCAAAGCACAGTGGAAAAAAATCTACAAGAAAAAAAAAAAAAAAAAAAATCAGAATTGTGAGATATAGACTCGTAATTACAAGACAAAAGTCAGAATTGTGTGATTAAAAATGACATGGTGAACCAGGGATGTGCACACACCTCGTTGACATCCAGGTAGGTATCCAGGTAAGTAGCATACAAACAGGGAATACACACAAGGAGGAGAATTGAGTGTGTGCAGGTGGAAGCCAGGGAGGATGATGGAAAATGTAGTGCAGAGATAACAGGTGAATCGTGACTATTATATTATATTATATTATATTATATTATATTATATTATATTATATTATATTATATTATATTATGTTATGTTATATTATATTATATTATATTATATTATATTATGTTATGTTATGTTATGTTATGTTATGTTATGTTATATTATATTATATTATATTATATTTATTATATTATATTATATTATATTATATTATATTATATTATATTATATTATATTAATTATATTATATTATATTATATTATATTATATTATATTAATAATTATATTCCATGGTGGAAACAAGCTTCCATACATTTACAAAATGTTTTATTTTGGTCATAAAATTAAGACATATTTGAGATTAAAATATAAATTTTCTCAAAATTGCATTTTGTTATTAAGGATTTCAGTTGTCCAAATATATAAACTGTGCTTTGGTTAAAATTTTTTTTTTTTTTTTTTTTTTTTTTTTTTTAAGTGTGATTTCTGGAATTTTTTTTTAAATGCAAATGCAGTGTAACCTAACTGCAAACAAAAATGCAATGCTATAAAAACGTTTTGTACTTATAAGGTTGTTTCTCAAAAAATCTGTCTAATTGGCTGGTGCTCAAGTGTACAAAAACTACTTTTAGGTTACTGTGGATACCCCCTGTTTCATATGACTTACTGGCACTGATGTTTGTGATTAAAGGTCAGAGGTCATTGGGAACATGACTTACACAAGTAAATCTATGAAGGATCTGGGGTTAGTGTCTGACAGTCCAATAGGACTGGAAAAATGGAAAAATGGGAGTTTAATTAGTCATTAGCTCAAACATGAAGCTCACTCCATCCTTACAATCAATCAATCAATCAATCAATCAATCAATTAGTCATTCATTCAATCAATCAATCCAAACCCACACATAATACATAAGAATACTTGCATATTCATGTTAAAACTTCAAGAAATATAATGGATATTAAATAAAATAAACATTTACCTAGCAAGACGAAAGAGCCAGCCATTTTATTCCAAAATATTAAAAATGTCATTTCCACCACAAAATGCATATTTTGAGATGTGTTAGAAATGACTTTCAGAAAAATTACAAAAAATGATTAGCAATTTCTGGTTCCCAGAACATTCGGGGAATGTTGTATTTAAGTTAGAACGTTTTTAGAACTTTCCCAAAAATATATATATATTTTTCAATGTTGGAGGGGTTTAGTAGCCATTAAAGCTTTCTGAACAGAAATAGAATGCTCTTTGCAAATCTGCTGAATGTTCCTCTAAAAATTAACCTTTAGGAAACTATCTAACAAGTCATTTAAACAACAAAAACAATTTTTTTTTTAAGGTTGGAAAAAAACAAACAAAAAACTATTAAATGGCATTATTAGCAGACAAATTAAACTAGTGAGAGTGTGAAAGGATGTTTATTTTCTAAAGGTCCACGGGACCAAATTTGCCCATAGTTAAAGAAACATTTAAATAGAAAATGTTATCAAAAAGCCTCTTTAATGTTTTTATAGCCTAAGTCTACTTTTATTTATGAACACAGATGTTATCCATCATTTTACATAATAGTGAATAACAACAACAATGAAAATTAATCTTTTGTTAAAATGAGCTAATTGAGTTTCAGAGCCTAGAGAAAAACAAAAGTCAAAAACAAAGGCAAAAGAAAACGCACAACAATTGATGTTTACAGCCGCGCTGAACTTTTATTTGAGTTCAGTAACTTCACGTCCTCATCTTTTGTTTTGGCCAAAGTAATTATTGTGGTTCTTCAAGGGTATCACAGCTTTAGCCCATGAAAACAGCCTTTACTGTTCTTTTTCCAGAGAGAAACTGATTTTTTCTTTTTTTATTATTATTGTTTGTAGTGAATCTCTAAGTGTGCACCCTCTCTCTCTCTCTCTTTTTTTTTTTTTTTTTATATACATATGCGACTTCCAAAACTGTGGCAAAAAGAAAGAGTTTGTGATTTGTTTAGATATCGCTTTATGTTTACTTTTTTTTTTTTTCAAATAAACAGAAATTTTACACATGACCTTTTACTAATTAGGAATTTATTTGTTAGCAATTGAGAGCGGCAACACACTCTCATGGCAATTCATAACTATTTTATGTTTTGACAAATTGGTTGCAAATTCATATGAATTTGTACAATCTCAGGGGCTATTTACACAACAACCTTCTTAAACTAAAAACAGAAATTGTATGTGTTTTGGCCATTCATTAACATGACAGCACCTGAAAATGCAAACTTGTGAAAATGGGTTTCATAGTGCAAGTTTTTGAAAACAATACATTATCATCTCAATGTAAATTACCAAAATGTGTGATTTGTGAAAACAGTAACGTCATACGTATGCGTATCACGTGTTTAGTCTATAGACGTGTAACATCGCCAACTACTGGTCTGGCATGCAAAATACAGTGCTTTTAGTCATTTTCGCAGATCTGTGAACCGCAAAAACAGACCACGGCATAGTTTTGACAACATTGTCGTCTGTTGGAAAAACGTTTCTGTTTTTAGTACATCTGTCGTGTAAACCTACCCTCATTCGTACGTTTTTGTATGATCTGCTTATGTCTCTTCCAAGGGTTAGGTTTAGAGATGAACCTTCATGCTTACTTTTAAAAAAATAGTATGTTTTCAAACTAATCAAATTGTACGAATTCAAATTCGCCAAAAGTAAAACAGTAAAGTTTTCTCTAGGGATCAGGTTGGTATGTTACATCAAAGGCAGTAGTTGAAATAAATAAATAATGACAGATTTTTTGTTGTTGTTGAGGTTTCTAAAGTGCTGTTTATTTCCACAACCCATCAATATCTGGCTCAACATCTGACTACCTCTTTGTCCAAACAATTTCAGATGTGAGGACTTTTTTTGGGAAACTCATTTGGCAACAATCATTATTTTTCCAACATCGTTGCCACTAGGGGCATTAAGACAAAACACTTGTCCCAGTTCCCAGACAGGTATTTGTGTTGTTCATTAGTTTGTTCATCATATTCAGTGCAATATAGACAATCATAAACCTCTCCTGGAGTAAACAAACCTGCTGTAACAGTAGTGAAATTCACCCACATACAGAAATAAACCAACACCCCACAGCTGCATGTATTACCAGAGGAACGTCAACCCCGCAAGCTCTGTCATGCCCTGAAACATTTCCTCAGCCAGACGCACACGTTAAGATCAGAGGATCATTGATGTGGGCCAGTGAGCATCAGGTCTCGACCTGGAGTCTGGAGTCCCACATGACTTTCCGCAGCATTCCGCCGACATTCCTCATGGCCCACCGCAAGCGCAATAACAGGATCTGTATGCACTGAACTCTGCCGTGTCCAATTGATGTGACAACCTCCCTATCTCTTTAGACACCAAATTCACATCCAGCTAAACAATTACGCTCTGCTTCTGTGCGAGTATGCGCTCGGTTCAAATAAATACAACTTGGCCCCTTCTCTTTGAACAGTATCTTCTCTTTCCTTTTTGTTTGCTCACTATTTCCTTCCTGCTCTAATTTTCAGGACAGAGAAATGAATAAAATTAGCATATAGCACCCAAGGGACATATGGGAAGGTAAATAAACAGCCGAAAAGTCATCATCTGAATATCAAAACAGCCAATTTGCATGGCTGGTGATCATTAACTAAATGTAGATCTACTTATTTTGCCAAATGTTAACAACAAGGGAGAGAAAAAGGAAGGATGGGGCTGGTGGAGAAATGGAAAACAACTTAATTGTGGATCAGTAATCAATGGCCCTGTTTGTACCGAGTTCAAAAGGGTTGAAAGTTCAATCATTCACTCACCCCCATGCAGTTCCAAACCCGTTTGACTTTCTTTCTCTGTGGAACACAAAAGAAGATATTTTGAGAAATGTTCAAGCTGAAAGTAGATGGTGATTTTTTTTTTTTTAACTGCCATGCTTTAACAAGTGGTCCACTTTGACCACCTTAAAAGTGGTCCTAGTAATCTGAAGTCATATGTTAGCTTTGTGTGATAAATATACTGAAAATTCTTTATTTGCTAATAACTACAAACAATATGCCATACACTTTTTGCTATCAAAGTGAGGACATTCCATAGGCGTAATGATTTTTATACTGTACAAAATGTACATTTTATCCCCCTACACTACCCGTACTCCTAAACCTACCCATCACAGAAAACATTCTTCATTTTTACATTTTTAACGAAACATTGTTTAGTATGTTTTTAAAGCTAATTATGAGGACTCATGAAATGTCCTCATATTTCATGTTTACGTTGTAATACCTTTGTAATACTGTACAAATTTGTCTCCTCATAAATCAAAAAATGCATGTGCACACACATACACAAATATACAACTTTAGGATACTAAAGATTAAAGAAAAAAAAATGTATGGAGCCCTGCACATGACAGATAGAATAGATATTGTGGCAGTGAATTATGAATTCGTTCACACAACTTATTCATTCGTTGGACTAATTTGTTCCCTTACTTGCTCCCGATTTAATTTAGTTAAATCGCAGCAGTGTTGTGGGAATGGATTCTTACTTCCACTTTATCGTTTTTTTTTTTTTTTCCCGCATGTGCGGGGCTCTGTTATGATTATCACAAAAATATATAATTCTTGGAATTGTGAGTATTCCCAAAATATTTGAATGTATCATTTTTTAAAAAAAAAAAAAAATTGTCATCTCATAATGTTACAACTGTTTTCGTAAAATTAGTTTCATAAAATTATTCTCAATGATTCTTTTATGTAACATGGAACTTAAACATCAAACACAAATATATGTAAAAGCTATTCCAAAAATTTTCATTTGCATGGTTAATTTTCATATTAAAAAAATAAATAATATAATATTTTATTCTTGTAATTTTGACAATATATTTTAATGTTTTAAAATTGCAATCTTGTAACATCACGGTTTTATTTGAAATCTTATTTCTTTATTTTTAATGTTATACAGTAGATGTATAGTATCACAGAACATACAGTATATTGTAAATATGAAAACACTATTCCACATAATTTCCACATAAAGGACAAAAATTGAAATCTGTGTGTTAGCACAGTAGTTGATTGACAGGAAAGTAGATGGGACTTTCACTATAAAGATGCACTGGCCCTCACACTACAAACACAGTGTGGTCATTTGGATTTCTGACGTCCTGCAAATGAAGCTTAAATGATCGAGTCACGATACATGATTTTACACCTGGAGGCATTGTCATATTCATGAAGTTTCAGCAAAATTTCATAGAAAAGGGTTAATTGAATTCACAAAATGATCACAAAAATGTTCATTGTTCATTGTCAATAGTGTAGATGAATGAGAGCTACACAACTACACAGTCACTTCCAAACCTTTCTTCTGTGTGAATTTGCATGAAAAATTTGAATCTGGTGCAAAATCTGCATGGGAAATGTTTTACCCTAAAGGATCCCAAAAGTTTGCTGAGCAACAATAAATGTGGCCTCACTTTTACTGTGATCAAGTGCTCTCACTGTATACATGTTAATGACAGAAGTGAAGTACACTGTATAGTATCCTTTTTTGAAGTTGTAAATAAAAACAAAGATTAAATACTGTTTAAGTCTTTCTACTTTAAGAAATCAATGTTATTTGTGAAATGTACTAGCACTTTCTGAGTAAAATTTGTTTTGAAATAATAGGATTTTTTTTTTTTTTTACTGTGTAAATGTTTTTTTTCATCCTGACTCTTTAACATGAGTGTTACAGGCCTGCAGCACTCTTTTAACATTGTTTACTGTGGTAAAGCATACTCACAGCTCACCTTTACTTACCCTCTCTTTGCACTCTCTTTTCTCTCACTGAAAAGAAAAATGCCAACGTGTCCAGCGTTTTTTTGGCTTGACCTTCCAAACAGGCGCTATGTGAATGGAATCCTAAACTTGCCAGAACACCACGGAAACACACAGGAGGGGGCGTTAGGACAAAGAGAGTGTTGTTTCATCAGCCCACCCCCCGATTGCCCTCCTCTCTTTAGCAGGCCTGCCCAAATATTTGTCAACCAGACACTGGGGGGGAAAAAAAAAAAACGCTTAACAAGAGGGCAGACAATTCTAAAGCTTCACTAATCAGCTTGGGGTCGTGTTGTTTTTGTGTGTTTGTAGTTTTGTAAGTATGCAGGAGTTTCGTCTGCAGACATTGGCTGAGGAATGTTGTTAAACACAAGACAACCAATGAATCAAAACCTTTGCACATTCCTAAACCTGTACTTAAAGGGACATTCATAATTTAGTTTATTAAGGTAACTAGGATGTGTATACATCCTTATTTGATAATTAATATTAAGATTTTGATTATGAAGTAAGCATGGGTGTTTATATGATTTAGAAAGATCTAAATCGATAGATAGATAGATAGATAGATAGATAGATAGATAGATAGATAGATAGATAGATAGATAGATAGATAGATAGATAGATAGATAGATAGATAGATAGATAGATAGATAGATAGATAGATAGATAGATAGATAGATAGATAGATAGATAGATAGATAGATAGATAGATAGATGATAGAGTAAATACAACTGAAACGCTTTAAAGGTACATCTTAAACATTAAAATAATAATAATAAACAAATGTTAATAATAAAACAGAACTGCTAATGTTATTGTACAGTATTGTAAAGAGTAAAAAAGTTACATAATGTGACCTCCATCAGTGACATAATGATTCGCAATACCGATTTTGATACGGCACCAAAAAGTACTAATATGTTACTTTTCTGTGAGTATGCTGGAAATTTCTGTTAGTAAGTTCATGTAGTCTCTTGAAATTCATCTAGTGCAACTGAATTGTCTTAAAAACTTAAACACTTTTTGTGGTATAAAATGATTATTAAATAAAAAACATAAAAAAGTACTTATATATAATCACCAAATGTGATAAAACAAACTGAAAATAGTTTAATTGATGGTAGTGACTGGATTCAAATGACAGAGTCGGCTTTTTTGTTCTGGACTTTTCGAAATCCCTACACAGGAAACATGCTACTCAAAGAAATAAACATTGTGTTTACCAATTGTTCAAGCATACGGGTGCATACAGCCCTGAGGATATTTCTGAGAATAATTACATACTGATAGCCAGAGGCTTCAGAGGCATGTAGTTATCTGTGTAAAATATTCAAAACACCATGACCAGCAGGTCTCAAGAGAGACACTTTATAACAACTGCAGTTCATGTGCAGATCAATGGGAGAGAGAGAGTTTACATTAGCACACCTGCTTAACTTTGAGTTCACATGCACTTGCTGAAATCAAACCTCAGTGAGATCAGACAGAACTCACTGCAGAGAACCTCCGCTTTGAAAGAGATGCTGCCATGTGACTGAAGTCTGTTAAAGGAAAAGAGAATGTTTGATAGGAGTCAACACCAGCGTACTCCTTCATACCTCATAACTCCTCAACATACCCTGCATCGCAAAAATAAAATAAAAGAGAAAGTAAAAAATAAATAATAATAATAATAAAATCTAAATTGTGTCACTATTATTGCACTAGCATTAAGAAAAAGCTTGACTTTTCATTTTAATATTATAATTTAATTATATTTTACTAGTGGCTATCCTTGAAACATTTCATATGAGACATAAACTCGCAATTACAAGTTATGAAGTCTGATTTGTGAAATTGTGACTTTTTTCGCAATTGCGAGTTTATATCTCCCAGTTCTGGCTTTTTTAAACTCACAATTCTGACTTTTTTCTCAGAATTGTAAGATATATGCAGCTAACAGGGAACGTTCTTAGAACTTTAGCTAACTCTCACAAAGTCAACAACATCCTCAGAACCAGACCTCACTGCTCCACCCACTCATTCCTGCTCTCCAAAATTCTAATTGGTAACACCTGCCACATTTACCAAGTTCACCCATATAAATCCTCACTATGCCTCTTCGCTTTGTCTGATCTCGTTGATCACTACCGTGAACTACATACCCGACTCCTTACCTTGTTCTTACCTGTGTCGATCTCATCTTCAGTCTGCCATCGTCCTTCTGCCATTCCTGCTCCTCCACCTTTCTCCAAGTTGTTTTAACCTGTTTGTGGAATCACAATACTCACCAGTGCAGTTCCTGTTCAATTCTGATTCCTGTCAATAAACAACCATTACTGTGATTCCTGTATCTTTTCTTCTGTTTGCTGACAGAAGACCAGACCCAGACCACAAAAGAAGGAGATATGGAATAAGGAGCCTCCTATAATTCCCTTTTGCTGAGCTGGTGCAGATGTTCCGTCGGACACTCCAGCCGCCCGTCAGCTCTTCCTCACCAGAGCTTTCCGCCAATCCCATGGCCCAACCAGTGACATATGGCGGTGTGGCGGAGGAATGCAGCGTTTTTTTCCCTGCAGTGCACCCTGTATTTCGAATGCAGCCTTAGCGCTTCCAGTCAAATCGGACGAGCTCTGCAGTGGGCAAAGACTATCTGGGGGGCAAATGGCCTCAACTATTTCTGTGATGTATTCGCTCAAACCAACAGGTCTCTGACTGTGCAAGATCAGCTGTATCATCTCTGCCAGGGACATTCATCTGTGGCTGACTATGCACTTCAAATTAGAATGCTGGCGGTGGCCAGCAGATGGAATGAGACTGTGCTGATCACTCCATTCTGTCAAGGGCTATCTCCAGATTTATGACTAAAAATGGAAAAATTATGATTCAATAGGTTTAGACAACTTAATTCAGCATTCCATCCGGGTAACCCACTGCCTCACAGCCTGCCATCTCGAAGCTCCACCGCTGCATTCTCCTCCCGCCTCACTGTCAACAGGCCCTCTAGCACCCATAGCAGAGACTATGCAAATTGATTCATTCCAACTGTCCTACTCAGAACTCCAATGGAGGATTATAAATCACTTGTGTTTAGGCAAGGGTCGTCTTCTACCTGACTGCCCAGTGCATCCACTTCACCCAGTGGTGAGTACTATTCACATTCCTCCCATTATTACTAATTTGAAACATACCACTGTATGTTTCAAAAGTGACTACTACACATCTTTCCGTTACAACCCAGGAGCTCATTGACTCTGGATCAGTGGGCAACTTCATTTTCAGGCAAACTCCAGCTCAGCAGGAACCCATGCCTGCAGGTCCTAAATATTCACCGCTGGGCCGAAATGTGATAACCCATAGTTCACCCACCGTCACCCTCTGTGTTGGCTGCCTTCACGAGGATAAAATCTCATTCATGGAGCTGGAGGGCTCAACTGCTGATGTCATCCTGGGACACCCATGGATACTCCAACTTTCACCAAGGATCTATTGGACCAGCGGTGAGGTTCTTCAGTGGGGAGAAGAGTGTTTCCAGCACTGTTTAATGAAACCAAAGAATATAAAGCCCAGCGTATTCCAGTCACCTGATACCATAACCCAAAATTCCTCCACCATCGAAAGCCCCGGGTCCCATATCCAGCAGGAGATCCCAGTTGAATGCTGGACATTACAGGATGTGTTTAGTAAGCAGCTGGAAACCAAAGTAACACCACACTGGCCATGGGACTGTGTGATTGATCTACTTCCTGGGACAATCCTACCCAAAGGAAAAATATATCCACTGTCCATCCCAGAGCAGAAGACAATGGAGGAGTATATCGAGGAAGCTCTCCTTTAAGGATTTATTCATCCATCAACCTCCCTGCTGCTTCTAGTTTTTTCTTTGTGGCTAATAAGGATGGAGGATTGTCACCCTTCATAGCTTACCATGTCCTCAATTCACAGACAATCAAGTACTCCACCACTTCATCATAATTTACATCGATGACATCTTAAATTAATCCCGGAACCAGGCTGAGCCTCGCTGCCATGTTACATAGGTCCTTCAGAAGCTCAGAGAGAACCACCTGTACTTAAACTGGAGAAATGGTATCCAAATGGACCAGAGTAAGGTTCAATCTGTCAAGAACTGGCCACAACCATCATCAGTCTGTGAAC
Source organism: Chanodichthys erythropterus (assembly GCF_024489055.1). Taxonomy (NCBI): domain Eukaryota; kingdom Metazoa; phylum Chordata; class Actinopteri; order Cypriniformes; family Xenocyprididae; genus Chanodichthys; species Chanodichthys erythropterus. Next base: position 6,204,706 of record NC_090230.1, read on the forward strand.
TGCAATGTTTCCTTGGTTTCACCAATTTCTACCACAGTTTCATTGTCAATTTCGGTAAGATCAGTACCCCTTTATCATGCATGCCATCCATGCCCAAGTCCTGGGATTCAACAGCCATTGAAGCCTTCTGGAACCCGAAGAATGCCTTCTGCACCACTCTTACCCTTGCCCATATGAATTCCGACCTCCCGAGGATGCTTCCACCACAGGGGTTGGAGCAGTATTCGCACAGCAGGAGAGGAAACCTCCCCATCTCCATCCATGTGCCTTCTTCTAAAGAAAACTGTCCCAAGTGGAGAGCAACTATGATATCAACAACTGGGAGCTATTAGCCATCAAGATTGCCCTGAAGGAGTGGAGACACTGGTTGCACGGAGCAAAACATCCATTTCAAGTCATTACCGATCACAGAAACCTGGAGTATCTTCGTGAAGCACACAGAATTAATCCCCGCCAAGCACGTTGGGCACTCTTTTTTTACCTGCTTTGACTTCTTAGTCACCTACAGACCTAGTCACAATAATCAGAAGGCTAACGCTATTTCCCGTTTACACTCACCTGATGTCAACACCACCTGAGCCTATTCTCCCTCCATCCATTATTGTTAGTCCCATCTAGTGGTCCAGTCCCATCCAGTCAGACCAATGGTCAAAATCCAGGAGATTGGTAGATACCTGAGATCATACTGTCACAATCCACCACTGGGCTCATGCCTTTCCAATGCATACTTGGTTTCCAGCCGCCCCCGTATCCCTGGTCAGGAGAGCCATCAGACGTTCCAGCTGTGGACCACTGGTTCCAGGAAAGCGAGAGGGTCTGAGACTCAGCCCACATCTATCTGCAGAAAGCAGCTCGGAGCAGAAGAGCTAAGCTGATGCAAATAGAGCTGCAGTTCTGACTTTTTTCCAAGAATTGCAAGAGTAACAAGAGTAACACTGGTAACAGGGAACATTCTTAGAACTTTAGCTAACATTCTGGCAAGGTTCTCACAAAGTTATGAACAAATATTCTTCCAGTAATAGTAATGGAATGGTCGTTCATAGTTACCTGATCTTTATCATTTTGAAACATTAGCACAAAAACATTATTTTTGAATGTTCAGAGAAAATTCAGAAGTAACTTATTGGGAACGTTAGCATAACATTGTTCGAACATGTTTTTGTTAGCAATTCCAAGTTATAATCTGGGGGGGGATTGATGGGGAGTCAAAATTCTGAGAGAGAAAATCGCTAGTCGCAATTACCTTTTTTATTTTTTTATTCCATGGCGGAAACAAGTTTCCATACTACCTGCCTCGTCTGCTGGAGTGTGAGTTCCTGGAAGAGAGACATTCATCAGCAATACAGGGGGTCGCTATTTGATGGAGTGGTCCTGCCACGCTTCCATGCAGATCACTCCAGCTCCAGGCAAAACAGCAGTTGCGTGTCAGTACGGGAGCCATGCGTCATCCTTATTGATGGGCCTCCCTCTGCTGGTCCACGCCACTCTGGTCATGCGGTAGGATTGGCGTTTGCTCCACTGGCACGTGCTGTGCTGCTGAACAGTCGACACGAAAGCAAACAACCACATACTGTATTTACTCCGTGTTCGGGTGATGTATTGCGCGCTGTAGAGAATGAGGGGAACATTGAGCACAAGTCACAGAAAGTAAATAAATCCACACAAGAGAGCTTGAATGGTGAAGCTACACAAGAGTCTTGTGATGTAATTTATCACAAGCATCAAACAGCATGACAGACTGTTAAACATGCAGTTTGTCATACCACAGGTCAAATCTCTGTAATTCAATGGCAGTGGTGACACTGGCCCTTTTCGAAAGTGGAGAAAAACAAATCAGTGACAAAAGATGTAGGTTATTTTGACTGATTGATTTATGTAGGTTAAATTTAAATTATTTTTAATTTATTAAAAATTTTGCAACCTTCACGGGAGAAACTGAAATTATGCTGTACTCCCTTGAATTCTTCTTGTATTTGTGAGTGCATTTTATGTCTGTGTTTTTTTTTTTTTTTTGTATACTTTTTTTTTTTTTTGTATACTTTTTTTATTGTTGTACAGCACTTTGGTCAGCCTTGGTTGTTTTTAAATGTGCTATATGAATAAACATTGTTGTTTTGTATATTATGACAAGTATAATCCAATTCCCAAATGAATTATTAATTTGAGCTTTTTGTTTTTTAATGAATCAGATGAATAAAATATGTTGCCATAGTTTTTATGGTAACACTTATTAGCATGCATATTAATAGAATATTGGCTATTTATTAGCACTTATTAAGAACATATTAATGCCTTATTCTGCATGACTTTATTCTACATTCTTAATCCTACCCAATACCTAAACTTAACAACTACCTTACTAACTATTAATAAGCAGTTAGGAGTTTATTGAGGGAAAAGTCGTAGTTAATCGTTTAAATGTTTTCCCTATACTAAAGTGTTACCGTTTTTGTTTAAAAAAAAAACAAACAAAAAAAACTATTTATTATTTATCTATTTATTTATTTATTTTATTTATTTATTTTTGAGAGCATTTATTTGAAGACTGTCATTGTAAACACAAAATCATCAAAAGTAATCATTAATAATCATTAATGGGACAGTTAAGGAATTGTTGTGAGGAATTTGAAACAGAATCAGAATCACTATATTACTATCCTAAATGACCAACTTGATCCTATGCATGTACAACTGTCTACCATCTGAAGTTTAGCAGGATTTTCCAGCAGGGTGGTTGTGGGTCAATTTTTCAAGACTTCATACATCACTACTAGTTACTATTCACTAGACTCCTAGAGAATCACATTCATTTGCAGCCTCTATACCACCACAAAACTGTCTAGCCACTTTTAGGGAGTGTTTGTCTTGGTAATATCTCATTATAATGTCTGTACTCAGTGAGAGGGGACAGGACACTCTCCATCAAAAACGATTATAAATCAAAAAAGCCAAGAGTGTCTAGACACTCCAATGAGTAATTTGAAAGATAATATTTTAATTGCTTTCTACAAGTGTATTTTAGGCCAGATGATGCACTGCCTTGTCAGGAGGTTGGATTTCTGAGAGCCTGTTTGTGCTTAAAGCGATAGTTCACCTAAAAATCAATCATGTCACACTGTTTTAAACTTAATCAATTTTATCCTGGCCAAAATTCTGAATAAGACTTGAAAGAAGTTTCTTATTGTCACTAAGGCTGCATTTATTTGATCAAAAATACAGTAAAAACGGTAATATTGTGAAATATTATTAACCCTCTACAGCACAGCGTTGCCCTCCGGCAACTGAAAGTTTTCTTAAGCCCTATGTTTAGTAAATTTTTCTTTAAATGATTACAACCAATTAGAAAGGTCAAGAAAGTACCAAATAACAGTCCAGTAAGGTGTTGGAGTCAATATCAAGCACCATTAAGAGGTGGGACGTCCTGTTCCTACACATGGTCACAGGAGCACATGGTGTGAGAAGAAGGCAATATTATTTGCTTTAGTAATCTTATTTAAAACGACGTGAACTGTACATAAAAAATATGTGTGCATGTATGAAGGTGTAGAGAAGCCTTTTGTCAGGTTTTATGAAGTTTTTTTATTTTTATTTTGAAATTCCGTTTTTTTTTTTTTTTTTTTTTTCGTTGCCTCAGGGCAACGTTGTTCGATAAGGGGTACTTTTTGAGGATGTTTTAGACAGTACCTCTCATTGGCCACAATGTATTATAAGAAGGGAAGATGCAAGGTTCCTGGGTGTGCAGGAACACCCAAAGTGATGTGCAAAAATTGTAACATACACCACTATGTCACAGCAGAGAAGAAGTGCTTTTTGAAGTTTCGTACAGAGTGAAATCTTATCACATGAAGTATATGGCATAGCACACGACATGATACAGAGCTATGCATGTATCAAATTCAATATATCAATGTCTTTCAAGTAGGGGTGTGACGAGACAGGTATCTCACGAGACGAGACGAGATGAGACGAGACTCGAGATTGAGTTCACGAGACGAGACAAGATTTTTACACACTATTTTTAAGAAATCCTCAATGGCGAAATACATGACTAGAAAAAATATTCTGCAGGTTTCTAGCTTCTAGAACTTTTGACCTCCTAACTGAACTCCTTTCCACAAACTGATCATAGAAATAAAAACAGTATAAATAAAAATGGTAACACTTTACAATAAGTCTCGTAAGGTCTCGTTTATTAAAATTAACATATTAACCAACATCAACTGACAATGAGCAATATATTTGCTACAGTATCTCTTAATCTTTGTTTATGTTAGTTAATAAAAATAGTCATTCATTGTTAGTTCATGATAGTTCACAGTGCATTAACTAATGTTAACAAATGAAACCTTACTGTTTGTGCTTAATAAGATTAAGAGAAAACTGTTATTCGTTTTTATGGTAACACTTTACAGTAAGTGCAACTATAATCGTACTCTCCCAATATTTAAAGTGCAAATAAGACCAACTTTTTCTTTGATACAGAGCTAAGAGATGGTTACAACTACACTGCCCAGCCTAAAATAGCTTTCATATTGAGAGATATTTGCATTCATCGGGGAGCCGCTTTCAAAATGCGGAGTATTGAAATCACGTTTGAATGTGCGCTCGCGCTTACTTTCACTTTCAGCGATCGCGCGTACTCTTTAAATATGGAGCGCCGGAAACCGTTATCCAACTGAATTAAATGTTTTTTATTTAAACACAAAGCAAAAGGACAATGGATGCGTAATGTAAACGTAGCGGTGGCATATTCTTTCCTAATCATCCTAACGCTCTGTCATGGCAACATCACGAGACTACTTTTCACCTCGATGAGAAATCTCGTCGCACTTTAGTCTCGCCCCTACTTTCAAGTGTTTTTCCCTTTTTACTTAATGATTTCTTGAATAAAAAAAAAAAATGTGTGCAGTAGAGGGTTAAAATAAAAAATAAAAAAACACTTTTTTTTCAGTGAATAGTTTTAATTCACATCAACTATTTCTGTAGACCACGTTTAAGTAATTTTGTTTATCAAGAAAAAATAGAAATAACACAAGGTTGAGTAAATAATGACAGAATTCTATTGCTAATACTACATCACTGCAGAGCCATGTTAAAAAAAGAATAATACTTAAATAAAAACTAAAAAAGAGACTTAAGTAGTAAGTCATAACATTATGTGCCCCTATTATGCAATTTTAAGTTCTTAATTTTTTGAAGTTCTCCTTTAACAGGTTTACATACATCAAAGGTCAAAAAACGTTTTCATTTTCTCATAATATACACTGCACATCACCACATTTTTTAATGATTCACAAATGACTCGTCCGATGCTTCAGTCTCTCTAAATCCCTCCTTTCGGAGAGCTTGCTCTGTTCTAATTGGCAAGATAACCCAGTCTGTTGTGATTGGTCTACCGCTTACACCATGTGCAGAAACAAACAGCTATAAAGGCTTCCGGAGCGCAGCGATTGTACACACTAAAAAGCCTTTAAATGTACATGAAGTTTAATGACATCTCATTCTTAATCCATAGGGTTTAATATGGAGTTGGCCAACCTTTGCAGCTATAAGAGCTTCAACTCAACTGGAAAGGCTTTCCACAAGGTTTAGGAGTGTTTATGGGAATTTCTGACCATTCTTCTAGAAGTGCATTTTTTGAGGTCAGGCAGTGATGTTGGCGAGAAGGCCTTGCTTACAGTCTCCGCTCTAATTCATCCAAAAGGTGCTCTATCGGGTTGAGGTCAGGACTCTGTTCAGGCCAGTCAAGTTCCTGTACACCAAACTCGCTCATTCATGTCTTTATGGACTTGCTTTGTGCACTCAATACTTTTGGCAATGTAGTGTATATACATCAATAATTAACCATACTTACAGGCTGTGATTCTGAGGAGAAAGTTGGTCCAAATAAAGTTTCTATTGTCCTATCTTTCATGGCATTTCATGGAGTCTGATACTGCTCCATTGCACTTGAATTATGGGGCGTGTCTTAACCGAACCAGTAAAAAAAACAACTCTGCACTCAATTGGATAGACCTACAACCAATCAGAGCAACGCAGTAAGTGACGTATGTTGAACTTGTACTTAAACTTTTGCCGAATCCCGTTGGAAGGACGGCAAACACATCTTTCCCATCGACAAATGCCTTGATTGCGGTTCTTTGTTCGTCTTTTAAAATGAATGCGCTGTCGATTTCTTTTATTACAGACGTGATGGCGGAATCTAAACATCTTACTTCTCCAGCTGCAGTCATCGTTGGTGAAAACCAATTCAACCCAAGCGCTCTTTGATGACGTGGGTGGTTACGTAACCGCAGATAGCCTGTCCATCATCGATTAAAGCCCGCCCTGGCAATTTGATTGGCTCTGCCTTCTGGGAGCCGAGCATAATTACTCCACAATGGATCGAGTCCAGACCGAACTTCCCGTCCAAAAAATGTTGTGGGCAGGGTTCGGGCTGGCACCCAGGCTAGAGCAAGCCCATGCCCCCCCAAAAATAAATAAATAAATCTTCAGGGAAAACCTGAGTGGTCATGACGTGATGAGGCTCTGGTGTGGCAGCCATGTTGGCATTATTCTAAACATTAGAATTTTCAGTACTTTATTAAAGTAGTAATGTTTAGAATAAAGTCATACCATTATTAATTTATTAGTGCTCCATCTGCCATTTTTCGCTATTGTTCTTGCTTGCTTACTTAGTCTCATGATTCAGCTGTGCACAGATCCAGACATCCTGCCCTTGTGTAATGCCTTGAACATGAGCTGGCATATGCAAATATTGGGGTCATACATATTAATGATCCCGACTGTTACGTAACAGTCAGTGTTATGTTGAGATTTGCCTGTTCTTCTGAGGTCTTTTAAACAAAGGAGATTTGCACAAGAAGTTGATTGAGACTCACTGTATGTCATTTCCATGTACTGAACTCTTGTTATTCAACTATTCCAAGGTAAATTAAATTTTTGATTCTAGGGCACCTTTAAGTAGTAATGTTTAAAGAACATATTGCAGGATTTTTTTTTTTTTTTTTCCCGAACTGAATATATAACCTTGTATGAAAATACCATATGAAAAGTTTATGAAACAAACATAAAACAGAAACCAGGGCATACGACCATTTCTGCGCAAAAAATAAATTGGCATTTATCAATATGGATGTGAGCGGTGGCTACGATCAAATCTCACGTCAGGTCTCAAATTTTAAGTTAGCGTGAAGTAGCATAGTAAACCTGGTGGAGAGTTGTAATGAGAGCATTTTGTTCCTTTCGATTATTTTCCTGACCGAGTCTAACAACCGTAGTTCATGAATCAATCATTAACCGTTTAACGACTAGATTAGAATGTCAAATTAAATTAGAATGATGGGTGTCTGTGACCCATTAAAAATATCAAAAATGTTTGTTTGTTTTTTCCAGGGGTTTAGCTTTACATATCATGCCCAAATAGCAGTATAAAAAAAACAGAACATGAGGATTCACACATTGTCACATCATGCACCTGCTGTGCTTCTGTAAACGGAGAAAAACAGACTAAAATTAACTAAAGAAATAAAATAAAATAACAATATATTTCACTTAAAGGTGCTAAAGAGAATCTTTTCGTTGACTGAGAAACCAAAGACTGAGATGAGCGCATGCGTAAGAAAACCCCCCTCCTTCACAGCTCGTTTCAAGGGAACGCCTCGTGTTGGTGGATTCATTATGTCGGACTCACTGCAGGTAACTCATAATCTGCAGTTGTTACTCCTGTCTCCTGACAAAAACATTGCATGCGGCGCCTGTAGAGTGTGGAAAGTTACTGGCGTCATGGCAGTGATTGACAAGCCAGAGGGCCAATCGTTTACATGATGATCGTGTAAACGATTGGCTGATGTTTTTAAGGCCCTACCTCGTGCACAGATGATGTATATTAATATTATTCCTTTCAGTGCACCTAATAAATAGTCTTTTATCAGTTAGTAAAGACAGTTTCAAGTAATATTGCAAAAATGTATAAAACAAAACATCCTCTTTAGCAACTTTAAATAATTAACTGATTAAAGGGAAAAACTGTGCAACAAGTAGGCTATAAGCTATATACACTTGATTTTGTGACACCCTAACGCATTGTACTGTATTTGTTTTCTTTATAAGGTATATCTTTATTTTATTAAATCCAACTGCTTGTGCAGGCACCTCACGCACACACAGTGCTGCACACACAACATATCGGTTGCCAGCTTTCAGGTATTCATCATCAAACTAAAATGCAGTCAACCAAACATAACAATTACACTGCTCAATTTAAATGTTCTGCTGTAAAATCAGTGTGCCCATCACCCAAATATAATTGTGCATGTGAAGGATGCTGTTTATGTGGATATTGGAACATGAGTGAAGAAGGCCTTGTTTACATCATGAATAATAGTTTAGCATACAAATAATGTTACATGGTAAATATGGAAACATAGCCTGTTTGGATTCTTGCCGAATGAGAGAGGTGAGCCCAATGCTGTTTCAGTTTCACTTTAAATAAATTCATTTGGCTTGATGTTTGTATGTTGTTTATAACGAATACTATGGCCTAATTTGTGTTTTATTTTATTGTTTAATATATAATTTATCGCTATTTATTTTTCATTTTTGTTCTGTCCTGAATACCGTTAAATTTAAAGGATTTGTTGTAGAGTGAGGGGAAAATTGCATAGGCTATAGTGTTTGCAGGCATAAATGTGATCATTGTGCGCTTTACTACAGCCACAGTGTGACATTCAACTTTATTCAAAAAATATTACTTCAATCTCATAGTCGTAACATTTCGAAATAAGTAGTGATATTTTTAGAATAATGTCAAAATTATGAGAAGTAAGTAATTTCACTATAATATAAGTCATATTATTAGAATAAAGTCACCATGAAAATAAAGAACAGTTTTCTGTGCTGCGTCAAACTCTTAGATGTTCCTCAGTGGATTAACTCTCAAAAATTTGCAACCCAAGCACACAAACCAAGGAAGTCAACTCACATCATCAAAAAACAGAGCAGCTTCCATTTATCAAGCTGATGTACACATTTCACCCCAAGCATTGAACATTCACCTTCGTCCAAGTTTGTTTGACATTAGTGTACTAAATGGCACAGAAATTGTGTTTATTTAACATTAAGGTCTACAAATGAGGCCATCTGGAAGACATGAACATTGTAGATGGGGAATACTGATTTGTAATTGCATGAAATTGCTTGGCAGTTTCTTCCCCTCATATGCGCGGGGGGCATCGAGAACTCATGAATATTTAACGCGTGTAGAGTTAAACGAGGTGAGCATAAACTAGAAGGTAACTAGCTGAATGCTAAAAACAAAGAGATGTTAATGGACATTTGTTTCTATGGGCAAGAAGTTGATTCAGAAAAAGGTTAAGGTTATTTAAAAGGTTAAGTATGTAATTCCGGTTCTATTAACGATTCTCACATGTGCATTCTACACTGATCTTAGATCTATACAGAACACTGAAATAAAATAATAATAATAATAATAATAATAATAAAAACTTACAATGTTTCCTGCATGCATTATTTTCAGGACTGAAACAACTGAATCATCAGATCTTTATTATTATTATGATTATTATTATTTTATCAATTGAATGAGCTGATTTTTTTTTAGTGCATCAGAAACATACAGCACAACTACTGAACTCCAGTATAATCAGTACTAATAGATGGATTATTAGTAAATTCTTGTTAGTGAACAAATCTCTATATATTTATATTTTCAGATTTCATTTTAATTTTAGTTAAGTTTTAGTAATTATGTTATGTGCTTTTACATTTAGAGATTTATTTATTTTTAATGTCTATATAGATTTAATTTATTTTCAGTGTTTCAGCTTATTTATTTTTGTTACTTGCCATGACAAACTTCTAATTTTCATTTAAGATTAAATGTTTTTCAAGTTGAAGTTTAACAATAATAATAATAAATATAGCTGCAAGCAGCAATTACGGGGCCAAGCACAAAAATGGCACAAGAAGCAAGCCAACATGGCTGGGAGCATCAGACCAGCAGTAGTGAGCAATTAGAAAAAAAGTTATTAGCATTTTTGTCAATTTTGTTATATCTTTTGACCACAAGCTGGCGCTGGTCCGAAACTTCTCAGGCTCCTTCAGTGCATTGTCCTGATGACCCATACCAAATTTATGAATTTTGGTCAAACCCATCAGAAGTTATAAGCAAAAATGGCATTTTTAATATCTCCACTCCAGTAGGTGGCGCTGCGCCGAAACAGAGTATGCTGCCTCAGGTCATGCTTGTGAAGACACATACCAAGTTTGGTCTGAATATGTCAAAGCACTGAAGAGATACAGCTTCAAGAGTCGTTTTTGCATCATGCCTCAAATTCTTTGCTCTGGTATACGAAAACGGTTTGACATATCGACTTGAAATCCATAACTTTTTGTCGGCATGGTCTGACAATGACACGGTTCAATTTTGGTGAAAATCGGAGCAACCGTCTAGGAGGAATTCGAAAAAGTAGGTTTTTAAAGAAAAACAATATGGCGGACAGGAAGTTTAGCTGACTATAGCAAATGTGATATCTATGTTCTCAGCATGACCCAAGGAATCTACTGAGACCAGTTTCATTACAATTGGTGAATACAGTCAAAAGTTATTAGCATTTTTGTAAATTATGTTATAACTTTTGACCACGAGGTGGCGCTGGTCTGAAACTTCTCAGGCTCCTTCAGGGCATTGTCCTGATGACCCATACCAAATTTATGAATTTTGGTCCAACTCATCAGAAGTTATGAGCAAAATAACAATTTTTCATATCTCCACTCCAGTAGGTGGCGCTGCACCGAAACACTGTATAATGCCTCAGGTCATGCTTGTGATGACATGTACCAAGTTTGGTCTAAATATGTCAAAGCATTGTAGAGATACAGCTTCAAGGGTAATTTTTGCATCACATCTCAAATTCTTTGCTCCGGTATACGAAAACGGTTTGACTTATCGACTTGAAATCCATAACTTTTTGTCGGCATGGTCTGAAGATGACACGGTTCAATTTTGGTGAAAATTGGAGCAACGGTCTAGGAGGAGTTCGAAAAAGTAGGTTTTTGAAGAAAAACAATATGGCGGACAGGAAGTTTAGCTGACTATAGCAAATGTGATATCTATGTTCTCAGCATGACCCAAGGAATCTACTGAGACCAGTTTCATTACAATTGGTGAATACAGTCAAAAGTTATTAGCATTTTTGTAAATTTTGTTATAACTTTTGACCACAAGGTGGCGCTGTGCCGAAACTTCTCAGGCTCCTTCAGGGCATTGTGCTGATGACCCATACCAAGTTTTGTAAAGATACGTTAATGCGTTCGTAAAATACAGCATTTTAGCACAAAATTCAAAATGGCCGACGGCCAAAATGGCCGATATGGGAAAATTGGATATCATTCGACTCGGCATGATTCCCCGAATCCAACGAGACCAAATTTATGATTTTTGGACAAACCCATCAGAAGTTATAAGCAAAAATACCCATTTTTCATATCTCCGCACCAGTAGGTGGCGCTGCACCGAAACACTGCATGGTACCTCAGGTCATGCTTGTGATGACATGTACCAAGTTTGGTCTGAATACAATAAAGCGTTGCGGAGATACAGCCTTACTTCTGTTTTCGCAAGCACTACGTACAATTCGTTCGTTAGTTTTTCGAAAACGGTTTGAGGAATCAACTTGAATTCCATAACTTTTTGTCAGCATGGTCTGAAGATGATCTGATTCAATTTTCATGAAAATCGGAGTAACGGCCTAGGAGGAGTTCGAAAAAGTAAGTTTTTCAGAAAATTCAAAATGGCGGAAAAAATTTCATGACGGAAAATGACGTCATATGGTGCGTTCGATTCGTCTTGAGGCAAGGAATAAGAGGAAAAAAGAATTGTGTTTCTAGCCCTTATGGTTCAAAAGTTATTAACATAAATATAAGTGCAAATTTGGACAGCTGGTGGTGCTAGAGGGATTGAGTTAAAGACTCCAAATTTGCTATGGACAAAGGTCAGACTGTCCTCTGACTGTGTGCCAAATTTCACAACTTTCCCGCAAGCGGTTCTATGGGCTGCCATAGACTTCAAGAGCGGAAGAAGAAGAAGAATAATAAATATAGCTGCAAGCAGCAATTACGGGGCCAAGCACAAAAATGGCACAAGAAGCAAGCCAACATGGCTGGGAGCATCAGACCAGCAGTAGTGAGCAATTAGAAAAAAAGTTATTAGCATTTTTGTCAATTTTGTTATATCTTTTGACCACAAGCTGGCGCTGGTCCGAAACTTCTCAGGCTCCTTCAGTGCATTGTCCTGATGACCCATACCAAATTTATGAATTTTGGTCAAACCCATCAGAAGTTATAAGCAAAAATGGCATTTTTAATATCTCCACTCCAGTAGGTGGCGCTGCGCCGAAACAGAGTATGCTGCCTCAGGTCATGCTTGTGAAGACACATACCAAGTTTGGTCTGAATATGTCAAAGCACTGAAGAGATACAGCTTCAAGAGTCGTTTTTGCATCATGCCTCAAATTCTTTGCTCTGGTATACGAAAACGGTTTGACATATCGACTTGAAATCCATAACTTTTTGTCGGCATGGTCTGACGATGACACGGTTCAATTTTGGTGAAAATCGGAGCAACGGTCTAGGAGGAATTCGAAAAAGTAGGTTTTTAAAGAAAAACAATATGGCGGACAGGAAGTTTAGCTGACTATGGCAAATTTGATATCTTTGTTCTCAGCATGACCCAAGGAATCTACTGAGACCAGTTTCATTACAATTGGTGAATACAGTCAAAAGTTATTAGCATTTTTGTAAATTTTGTTATAACTTTTGACCACAAGGCGGCGCTGTGCCGAAACTTCTCAGGCTCCTTCAGGGCATTGTGCTGATGACCCATACCAAGTTTTGTAAAGATACGTTAATACGTTCGTAAAATACAGCATTTTAGCACAAAATTCAAAATGGCCGACGGCCAAAATGGCCGAATTGGGAAAATTGGATATAATTCGACTCGGCATGATTCCCCGAATCCAACGAGACCAAATTTATGATTTTTGGACAAACCCATCAGAAGTTATAAGCAAAAATACCCATTTTTCATATCTCCGCACCAGTAGGTGGCGCTGCGCCGAAACACTGCATGGTACCTCAGGTCATGCTTGTGATGACATGTACCAAGTTTGGTCTGAATACAATAAAGCGTTGCGGAGATACAGCCTTACTTCTGTTTTCGCAAGCACTACGTACAATTCGTTCGTTAGTTTTTCGAAAACGGTTTGAGGAATCAACTTGAATTCCATAACTTTTTGTCAGCATGGTCTGAAGATGATCTGATTCAATTTTCATGAAAATCGGAGTAACGGCCTAGGAGGAGTTCGAAAAAGTAAGTTTTTCAGAAAATTCAAAATGGCGGAAAAATTTTCATGACGGAAAATGACGTCATATGGTGCGTTCGATTCGTCTTGAGGCAAGGAATAAGAGGAAAAAAGAATTGTGTTTCTAGCCCTTATGGTTCAAAAGTTATTAACATAAATATAAGTGCAAATTTGGACAGCTGGTGGCGCTAGAGGGATTGAGTTAGAGACTCCAAATTTGCTATGGACAAAGGTCAGACTGTCCTCTGACTGTGTGCCAAATTTCACAACTTTCCCGCAAGCGGTTCTATGGGCTGCCATAGACTTCAAGAGCGGAAGAAGAAGAAGAAGAAGAATAATAAGCGTACGGAACGCCAACAATAACAATAGGTGCCTAAGCACCTTCGGTGCTTGGCCCCTAAATATAGCTGCAAGCAGCAATTACGGGGCCAAGCACAAAAACGGCACAAGAAGCCAGCCAACATGGCCGTGAGCATCAGACCAACAGCAGCAGTGAGCAATTAGAAAAAAAGTTATTAGCATTTTTGTCAAGTTTGTTATAACTTTTGAGCACGAGGTGGCGCTGGTCCGAAACTTCTCAGGCTGCTTCAGGGCATTGTCCTGATGACCCATACCAAATTAATGAATTTTGGTCAAACCCATCAGAAGTTATAAGCAAAAATAGCCATTTTTCATATCTCCACTCCAGTAGGTGGCGCTGCGCCGAAACACTGTATGATGCCTCAGGTCATGCTTGTGATGACACGTACCAAGTTTGGTCTGAATATGTCAAAGCATTGTAGAGATACAGCTTCAAGAGTAATTTTTGCATCATCTCTCAAATTCTTTGCTCCGGTATACGAAAACGGTTTGACTTATCAACTTCAAATCCATAACTTTTTGTCGGCATGGTCTGAAGATGATACGGTTCAATTTTGGTGAAAATCGGAGCAAAGGTCTAGGAGGAGTTTGAAAAAGTAGGTTTTTAAAGAAAAACAATATGGCGGACAGGAAGTTCAGCTGAATATGGCAAATTTGATATCTATGTTCTCAGCATGACCCAAGGAATCTATTGAGACCAGTTTCATTACAATCGGTAGATATTATCAAAAGTTATTAGCATTTTTGTCAATTTTGTTATAACTTTTGACCACAAGGTGGTGCTGGTCCGAAACTTCTCAGGCTCCTTCAGGGCATTGTCCTGATGAACCATACCAAATTTATGAATTTTGGTCAAACCCATCAGAAGTTATAAGCAAAAACAGCCATTTTTCATATCTCCACTCCAGTAGGTGGCGCTGTGCTGAAACATTGTATGATGCCTCAGGTCATGCTTGTGATGACACATACCAAGTTTGGTCTGAATATGATAAAGCATTGCAGAGATACAGCTTCAAGAGTCATTTTTGCATCATGCCTCAAATTCGTTGCTCTGGTATACGAAAACGGTTTGACTTATCGACTTGAAATCCATAACTTTTTGTCAGCATGGTCTGAAGATGATACGGTTCGATTTTGGTGAAAATCGGAGCAACGGTCTAGGAGGAGTTCGAAAAAGTAGGTTTTTAAAGAAAAACAATATGGCGGACAGGAAGTTCAGCTGACTATGGAAAGTTTGATATCTATGTTCTCAGCATGACCCAAGGAATCTACTGAAAACAGTTTCATTA
The DNA here is from genome assembly GCF_024489055.1 of Chanodichthys erythropterus. NCBI lineage: Eukaryota > Metazoa > Chordata > Actinopteri > Cypriniformes > Xenocyprididae > Chanodichthys > Chanodichthys erythropterus. The sequence goes on from NC_090230.1 coordinate 6,219,737, forward strand.
CAATCGGTTAATATAGTCAAAAGTTATTAGCATTTTTGTAAATTTTGTTATAACTTTTGACCACAAGGTGGCGCTGGTCCTAAACTTGGTATGCTCCTTCAGGGCATTGTGCTGATGACCCATACAGAGTTTCATAACGATACGCTAATGCGTTCGTAAAATACAGCATTTTAGCACCAAATTTAAAATGGCCGACGGCCAAAATGTCCAATATGGGAAAATTGGATATCATTCGACTCGGCATGATTCCCCGAATCCAACGAGACCAAATTCATGATTTTTGGCCAAACCCATCAGAAGTTATAAGTAAAAATAGCCATTTTTCATATCTCCGCACCACTAGGTGGCGCTGCGCCGAAACGCAGCATGTTGCCTCAGGTCATGCTTGTGATGACAGTTACCAAGTTTGGTCTGAATACGATAAAGCGTTGCGGAGATACAGCCTTATGTCTATTTTCGCAAGCACTACGTACAATTCGTTTGCGTGTTTTTCGAAAACGGTTTGAGAAATCAACTTGAATTCCATAACATTTTGTCGGCATGGTCTGAAGATGATCTGGTTCAATTTTCGTGAAAATTGGAGTAACGGCCTAGGAGGAGTTCGAAAAAGTACGTTTTTCAGAAAATTCAAAATGGCGGAAAAATTTTCATGACGGAAAATGACGTCATATGGTGCAATCGATTCGTCTTGACCCAAGGAATCAGAGGAAAAAAGAATTTTGTTTCTAGCCCTTATGGTTCAAAAGTTATTAACATAAACATAAGTGCAACTTTGGACAGCTGATGGCGCTAGAGGGATTGAGTTAGAGACTCCAAATTTGCTATGGACAAAGGTCAGACTGTCCTCTAACTGTGTGCCAAATTTCACAACTTTCCCGCAAGCGGTTCTATGGGCTGCCATAGACTTCAAGAGCGGAAGAAGAAGCGGAAGAATAATAATAAGCGTACGGAACGCCAACAATAACAATAGGTGCCTAAGCACCTTCGGTGCTTGGCCCCTAATAAGCGTACGGAACGCCAACAATAACAATAGGTGCCTAAGCACCTTCGGTGCTTGGCCCCTAATTATTATTATATATATATATATATATATATATATATATATATATATATATATATATATATATATATATATATATGAAGAGTTTCGTTGCAAAACGAGAAAAATCTTGTTTTTTGGTTGTGCATTCCAATTAATATCAATTCAACTGCAGTTGGTTTGTTTTGATTTAAACCTTCATAACTTAAAAAATACAGCTAAGTAGCACCATAAAACAAAATAATAACATGATAACATAATAATAAACATGTTTTGACAAAAATGTTAAAAACGGATTTATCTCGTTTTGCAACGAAACTCTTCATATATATATATATATATATATATATATATATATATATATATATATATATATATAATCTGTGTAGTACAAATTATTCCTTGTCATGTCTTGTTTTGGTTCATGTTCATGCTTCATGTTTTATTTTCAAGTTCAGGTTAATGTTTCATTGCTTTGTGCACTTTCTGCGGCTGACTTGAAGCAGTGCATGCCGGTAAGACATTTCTTGCAGCGTGGACGCCATGTGACTGTGATGGATTCAAAGTACCGTGAGAGCGATTCAAGAGCAGCCAGTGCAGTTTCTCAAGAGCGGCTGCACGGGCTCTGATGAAATGCTCCACTAATGCTCAAAAAACGGGATTCTTATAACAGTTAAAGCTCTTTTCATGTAGTTGCAATGTTGTATTGTGTCATGTTTATCTAAATAAAATTGATAAAAAAACGTAGACCCCACCACATTGTCATTTAAATAATATGCTTATGTTGAACTTTATTCTTTTAAAAACAGATGCTTTAAGCAGTACATAAAGTATTAAATGAAAAAAAGCTCTGGATGTCTGTGTATTAGTCAAATATTGCATTTGATAAAGTATGCAAATGCAGTGCGAAAGTCACTATAGGAAGCAGAAAGTGTCCGACTTCACGTTTCCGTTTTCATCTTATCCCTGCCTGCACTCTCACCGACTGGTTGCATCCAGCCGAAGCCGATGAAGAACACACATATTGGTTGATTTAGTCGTGTGGTTATCAGTTCTGTTTTGTGATTGGGTCATTGTCTTGATTATTCACAAGTGTTCCTTGTTTGTCATTAGTTTCTTTGTTTAGCCCTCATGTTTCATTGTTCTCTTGTCTGTCTTTGTTCCCTGTAATCCACTGTTTGGTGAGTTTATGTTTTTGTTCATGTGTCCAAGTATAGCTAAACCAAGTCATATCAAGCCACGTCTTTGTTTTGTATTTAGTTCATGTTTAGTTTAATAAACTGCACTTGTGTTCTCAAGCTCACCTTCAGTTGGACTACATTACATTCCTAAACGAATGAGTCTATGTTTTTGTAAGTTAAAAAAAATAAATGAATATGAATATTAAAAATATTATGTATTCAGACATACAGTTATACTTTTGGCATACTATATGGTAGGGAAGTATTCAATTTCAGACACTGACAGTCTGACTGAAATTCAGATTCTCAAACAAATGACTCTTATGAGCAGGCTCTTTTTAGTGAATCAAAAATATACAGTGTAACCATAGTCTTATTCACTAACAAACAGTGTTTGACATAGGTGCGAACTCTGGCGCATACTGCGATGTGGCTGCCTAAAAACCCGTTTGTCTCAGTTTACATGCAAATGTGCAAATGGAGTTCCCTTTCGATACTTCACTCGTACTGCGTATGGGGAAAGGTCTCCCTTTTTCCCCGCTGCTGAAGCCTTTTTCAATAACGCAGTGTAACTGCACCGTCATTGGTTCACTCATAGACAAGTTGTTGAACCAATGGCGGCGCGGCATAGCTGCGCGGCCTATGGCGACAAAGCGCGCGAATATTCCCGCCGAAATGGGCGGGGTATAGGGCTATATAAGCAGGCGTTTCGCCATAGGATTTCAGTGTTTTCTCCTTCAGCGACGACATCTACTTCTCTTCGCTGATCTCCGCCTGAAGCCGAAGAAGCTCGCCGCCTTCTGCTCTCGCCGCCGTCTGAAGAGGCTCGCAGCGGACTCGCCTGGACTCGCCGGTGGAAGAAAGCGCCGGCGCCCTCGCGGACTGCAGCTTCTAGCGCCGTCGCCGAGCCGCCGCCTCCCGCTTCCCGCTTCCGGCCGCTTCCTGTGCGTCCCCTGCCGCCATCCGGCGCGCCGCCTGAGAGCTTCATCCGCGGCTTAAACGCCGCTCTAAAGAGCGATTTCCAGCGGTTTCACCGCGAAGAGCTTCCGCGGCCCTCGCCGCTCTAAAAGAGCCACCCAATTGCCGTTTTCACGGCAGCGGCGTCCACGATGCCCCGCCACTCATGTGGTCACTTGCAGGGCCCCCTGCACGACGACGATGGACACAGCGAGTGTGTCGCTTGCCTGGGCAAGCCCCACGCAGACGGCGCGCTCGCTGGAGACTCATGCCCGCACTGCGAGTGTATGAGTCTCGCTTCCCTGCGCTCGCGGGTCGCCTTCTTCACTGAGGGCGATCTCGCCGCTCGCGCCCTCCCGTCTCCTTCCTCCCGCGGTCCGGCGAGGAAAAGACAGCGGGGTAGAGCGACTCAGCGCCAGGAGTTGAGCGAGCTCACGCCGGCCCAGCCCCCGCGTGCCTCGCCCCCTCTCCTCCCAGGGAACTCTCTCCAGTTCTGTTCTCTCGCCCTGAGCAGCGTCCCTCCGCAGAAGCGAGTGACCTCGTCTCATTCGGGGGAACAGACGACGAACAAGACGACTCCATGTCTCTTGCGGCTTCCGAAGCGGAAGGATGGGCTGGCGAGCCGGAAGACCCCGCTCCACCGCCTCCCTTGGAACCCATCGAGCATGGCCAGGGCATGGATGCCGAGCTCTTCCGCATCCTGTCTAGAGCCGTTGAAGAGCTGGACCTCGAGTGGGCCCCTCCAGAGGAGCCGTCCCGCAGCCGCCTGGACGAATGGTTTCTGCCAGGCCGCCGCCAAGCACCTCGCCAGCGTTCAGCGCCCTTCTTTCCTGAGGTCCACGAAGAGCTGACGAAGCCGTGGCGCGCTCCTTACTCTGCCCGCCTCCACACTACGCACCGCTCCGCCCTCACCGCCGTCGACGGCGCCGAGGAGAAGGGATACGAGCGCTTGCCACCCCTAGATGAAGCGGTGGCTGCTCACCTCTGTCCTCCCGCGGCTGTGGGTTGGAAGACGAAGAGGGCCCTTCCTTCCAAGCCCTGTCGGACCACCTCTACTCTGGCTGGACGGGCTTACACCTCGGCGGGCCAAGCTGCCTCTGCGCTCCACACCATGGCCATATTTCAAGCATTCCAGGCCAAACTCCTCCGCTCTCTGGATGAGTCTGGAATCGACGCGCCAGCCTTCAAAGATCTCCGCAGCGCCACGGATCTTGCCCTGCGAGCTACGAAGGCTACGGCCCAGGCCATCGGTCGTTCCATGGCCAGCCTGGTCGTGTTGGAGCGCCACCTGTGGCTCAACCTAACGGAGATCAAAGACCTAGACAAGACGGCCTTCTTAGACGCCCCGGTCTCGCCTTCTGGTCTCTTCGGGCCTGCAGTGGATGGCTTCACTGAGCGCTTTACTGCCGCGCAGAAATCGTCTCAGGCTATGAGGCATTTCTTGCCTAAGCGCTCCAGCTCCGCTTCTGCGTCTAGCCGCCCCAGGACTGCGCCGGCTCAGCAGAACAAACCAGCCCCACCTGCAACACAGGCAGCGCCGCCCCAGGAGCATCGCCAGCGCCGCGCCCTGCGAAGCGCCCTCCCTTCCCGAGGCGCCAGGGACCCCGGCCCAGGATTGTGCTGGACCCGGTGCCTCCGAAGTCGTCCTGATTCGTCGGACAGGAAGAGGATGGGGGACCGTCCCGTTACGACCGGACCACCCCAAAGCTCCCACGGGTAATTTCCCCTCCGCCTCGTTTATTTCCGGGCGTGGGAAACATACTCCAAGTGACAGCTGGGCCCACACCTGTTGCGCCCACTCCAAACGCCGTTTTCACGGCGGACAAATTTTTACCTCATCACAAAAAGAGCAAATTTCCTCTTCCACCCCTCGCGGTGTACGACCCTCTCAACGGCGGTCTGTCACCCAACATTATTCAACCCCTAGCCACTCGGGCCGAGGCCTGGCAGGCCATCCCCGATGTGTCAGAATGGGTCATGGGGATCGTAAACCAGGGCTACTCGCTCCAGTTTGCACGACGGCCCCCCCGCTTCGCCGGGGTGCTTCAAACATCGGTCAATCCGGACGACGCTCATGTCCTCCGGGCCGAAGTCATGTCGTTGCTGGAAAAAGGAGCTGTGGAAATGGTTCCTCCGTCAGAGAGCGAGACAGGCTTTTACAGCCGCTACTTTCTGGTCCCCAAAAAGGATGGCGGTCTCAGACCCATCCTAGACCTCAGGCTTTTGAATCACTCCCTCATGAGACGGAAGTTCAAAATGCTGACGCTGAAGCAGATCCTCGCGCACATTTGCCCCGAGGACTGGTTCTGCTCGCTGGACCTGAAGGATGCGTATTTTCACATGCAGATAGCCCCCGTCACAGACGATTCTTGAGATTCGCATACGAAGGGGTGGCATACCAATATACGGTCCTGCCCTTCGGGCTGTCTCTGGCTCCCCGCACTTTCACCAAGTGCATGGACGCGGCGCTTTCCCTCTGAGACAGATGGGAATCCGGGTTCTGAATTACCTCGACGACTGGCTCATCTTAGCCCGTTCGCGAGACGAGCTGGAACGCCACAGATCCGTGCTCCTCAGCCATCTACAATGCCTGGGTCTCAGGGTCAACTTAGCCAAGAGCTCGCTATGCCCCACTCAACGAATTTCGTTTCTGGGAGCAGTTTTCGACTCGGTCCGTATGACGGCAGTAGTCTCGCCAGAGCGCGCCCTGGCAATTCAGCAGCTCACGGCATCTGTCACGAACAAAGCCTATCTCCCTCTGAAGTTTTTCCAGAGGCTGCTAGGGCTGATGGCTTCCGCCTCCCGGTGCTGCAGCTAGGCCTTCTTCGGATGCGGCCTCTTCAGTACTGGTTGAAGTTCCGGGTTCCTCCCAGCGCATGGCGGCACGGCCGCCTATGTCTCAAGGTCAATCGGGCCTGTCTTCTAGCCCTGAAACCTTGGATGGATCCAGTATGGTTCCAACGCGGAGTCCCCTTACAGGCGGTCTCACGGAGGACGGTGCTCTCAACAGACGCCTCCAACTTGGGCTGGGGCGCTGTGTGCGAGGGCAGACCGGCCTTCGGCTCGTGGAGCCACGAGGAAAGCCATCTACACATCAACTGTCTAGAGATGCTAGCAGTGATGAAAGCCCTTCAGTTCTTTCAGGCTTACTTGACGGGACGTCATGTTCTAGTTCGGTCAGACAGTATGACGGTGGTGTCATACCTGAACCACCAAGGCGGTCTTTCGTCCAGCCGCTTATGCGCTCTGGCGAAACGACTGCTGGAATGGGCTCTTCCGAGGCTTCAGTCGCTCAGAGCGACTCATGTTCCTGGCAGGAACAATCTGGGTGCGGACATGTTGTCACGGAGCAACATCCCCTCCGACGAGTGGATGCTCCACCCCCAAGTGGTCCTCACGATCTGGGAGTTCTTCGGGAAGGCAGAGGTAGACCTCTTCGCCTCAGAAGACAACTCTCATTGCCCAACATTTTTCTCGAAGGGAAGTAGATGCTCTGGCCCACACATGGCCCAGCACGCTCCTTTATGCTTTCCCTCCGATCGCACTGATCCCCCAGGTCATCAGGCGTATCAGAGAAGACCAGCACAGAGTCCTTCTGGTGGCCCCGCTCTGGAGGAACCAGGTTTGGTCCTCAGAGCTATTCAGGCTCTCTCTAAGAGCCCCGTGGCCGATTCCCCTGAGACGGGACCTCCTCTCTCAGGCAAACAGAACAATCTGGCACCCACAGCCGCAGCTCTGGGCTCTGCACCTCTGGTCCCTCGATGGGAGCCGACTAGCCTCCCCGAGGACGTCCTAAATACCATTTCTCAGGCTAGAGCCCCCATCTACGAGGCGCCTCTACGACCAGAAGTGGTCAGTCTTTGTTGATTGGTGTTCAACACGCAACATAGACCCTGTGGAGAGTGACGTATCTTCCATACTGTCTTTCCTCCAAGAACGCTTGGAAATGGGGCGCTCCCCTTCCACGCTTAAGGTTTACGTAGCAGCCATTGCAGCGTTCCACGCTCCTATTGCTGGCTAATCGGTGGGACGAAACGGGCTCGTGATCCGTTTTTTGAGAGGTGCTAGGCGTTTGAATCCTCCTCGCCCTCTCACTATTCCCTCCTGGGACCTCTCGTTGGTCCTCAGGGCCTTGAAAGGAGCCCCATTTGAACCAATGGGTTCAGCCGACCTCAGGCCCCTAACACTAAAAACCGCTCTGCTCCTAGCACTAGCATCGGTAAAGCGTGCTGGCGATTTGCAGGCCCTCTCTGTGAACCCTGCATGCCTCGAATTCCCGGGCCTGGTGACTCTAAGGTCGTTCTGAAACCTAGGCATGGCTACGTCCCTAAAGTGCTCTCAACTCCGTTTAGAGCTCAGGTCATCTCGCTCTCTGCTCTTCCTCCCTCGGCGGACGAACCAGAGCTGCAGCTACTCTGCCCAGTCAGGGCATTGAGGACCTACATAGACCGATCACAGTCTTTCAGACTGTCGGATCAGCTCTTTGTTTGTTTTGGCGGCCGCACCAAAGGGTCTCCGGTCTCGAAACAACGCATTTCCCGTTGGATAGTGGATGCTATTAACCTGTGCTACTCCTCACTGGGCACTAATTGCCCCATAGGAGTCAGGGCCCACTCCACCAGAGGAATGGCTTCCTCGTGGGCTTGGTCCAACGGAGTTTCCATCCAAGACATCTGTGAGGCGGCCGGCTGGTCTTCGCCGTCCACCTTTGTCAGGTTCTATCACCTCGATGTCCCGACCTTACAAGCTCGGGTCCTGTCGGTGTGATTAGCGGCTTCCAACAGGTCCCGCTTCACGCCACCATAGGAAGTATCTTCCTTCAGTGTAACCATGGGTTCGGTTAGGCTTTGCCTCCGCTTGTCCTTTTTGCCCCCTCTGGGTGGCCAAATGCAAGCTATATCGTTCCCAGCCGTGGCACGGCGTGGTTGAATTCGTTCCCCATACGCAGTACGAGTGAAGTATCGAAAGGGAACGTACTCGGTTACTAACGTAACCTCGGTTCCCTGAGATACGGAACGAGTACTGCGTCACTTGCCGTGCCACGAGGCTGCGGCTCAGGGTCGTCGCTTCAGTCGATTGACACTGAAATCCTATGGCGAAACGCCTGCTTATATAGCCCTATACCCCGCCCATTTCGGCGGGAATATTCGCGCGCTTTGTCGCCATAGGCCGCGCAGCTATGCCGCGCCGCCATTGGTTCAACAACTTGTCTATGAGTGAACCAATGACGGTGCAGTTACACTGCGTTATTGAAAAAGGCTTCAGCAGCGGGGAAAAAGGGAGACCTTTCCCCATACGCAGTACTCGTTCCGTATCTCAGGGAACCGAGGTTACGTTAGTAACCGAGTACGATTTTCAAAATCTCCACTCTGGCCGGAGTTTTTAGAAAGACTTTTCAGAGGCGAATTCTCAGTTTGCATGTAAACGAATGGCGCAAACGAAGGGAAATGTCTCCGTTTTTCAAAATAACCATGTACGTGTAAACGGGGCCTTAGAAAATAAACAAAATAACAGTGAGCAAAATAAACTTCCAAATAAAGACAAAAGAATCTTTAATACAATGGGTCTTTGGAGAGTTACCATCATGGTGACAAGCGGCACATGCGGCTTGGTTTGAGAACAGGTAAGTTACATATTTTAAGTTGCTGTACTTATTCAGTAAGTGTTATACCATGCTATTGTTAACATGTTAGCTAATTAGCAAATTGGCATTTTCTGTATTTTCTTAGGGTTTAAAGTGAAGTAAATAACTCATTTGATTTGCAAGAACTCAGAATAAAAAAGTTAAAGTTGCTGTCTGTAACTTTTTTTTGTTCAAGATTTACAAAAATTATATAATGAATGTACAATATGAATCCATTTTCCAAACCGTGTTTTTGTCTTAGCCTGAATCATTATGGTACACTTATAATAAGTGTTTATATTCAGATTATTTCAGACCGGACTGGTAGGACCCGCTGCAGAATATCGCAGTAACTGTGTGACTCGCCACAGACATACACGGAGAAAAGTAGCTCCGGCTACAATGTTCTTCCGCAAGATGCGTACAGTTCTGTTTATTGACCGCTAGAGGGCCAAAAATCTGTACTGTGTACTGCAGCTTTAACTAAAAATGTATGAGTTAGCTAACTTCAGTCCTTCAAGTTAGGAGGAATTAACATGCATGAGTACTACAAACTCAAAACTTGATAGTTCTTCTTACTTAAAATTGGGAACATCATAACTCAAAAAAAAATTTAAGTAACTGATTACCTCAAATTTGAGTTAGCCCAACTTATTCGGATTTACAGTGTAAATTTCACAGTGAAACTCCATTTCTTTTTCCCCAAATATTTTGTTCCTCAAAGTTATGGAATCATTAATGGAATCAAACCTATAAATCCATCATTAATTCATCAACAAAAACACCAGCAATATACTTGTGTTACAGATCCCTTGTTTCCCTGGACTCCATTTCCCAGTATCCTCCTGTTCTCCACACCTGCACTCACTTCCCTCGTCAGTTCCTCATCATCACGGATCACCTGCACCTGGACTCTATTGTCTGCACTCCCATATATTGCACTCACTCCCTTCACTCCTGGTCCGTTCTCTGTTGTGTTAATGTGTATGTTCGGTGAACTCTGCCTGTGTTTATTAAAGATCATCTATTGTTTGTGGAAATCCGTATCTGCCTCATCTCTGCACCAGCATACCGTAACAGAAGAACGGACCATTAACGACCGGATTTTCCACAAAAAAAAAAATGGAGACTTCCACCAGCTCCCTGGCTCCTGCTCCTCCAGCGCCTCTCACTCTTCTAACAGCCAGCGAACGCATTATCGGGCTCCTGCAGGTAGGACGTTCGCTGGAGAGGTATGTGGAGGAGTTCGTGGAGCTTGCTTTCTTGTCTAACTGGCCCGACGCTCAGTTGATCTCCCTGTTTTTGGATGGATTGGATGACGACACTATCCGTTTTGATGAACCTGTTTTTTGTTTCTCCTTAAGCGAAACTATCAATTTAATTTTGTGGTTGAATGGCTCCAAATTCTTAGTGAAAGAGGTTCAGGATCAGTGTTGTCGTCCGGTCCATCCAGAAACACGGTTGGCCGGGCCAGTCAGTCAACCTCCGGCTTCCTCCGCATACCCCTCCAGCGAACTCCCTGCCTGCCCCAGGCTGGACCCATATTCCGCTACTGGGCCCAGTAAGCGGAGGAGGAGGAAGAAAGCGGCCCCAGTGTCTCCAGAGCCCGCTCCAGTGTCTCCAGAGCCCGCTCCAGTGTCTCCAGAGCCCGCTCCAGTATCTCCAGAGCCCGCTCCAGTATCTCCAGAGCCCGCTCCAGTGTCTCCAGAGCCCGCTCCAGTGTCTCCAGAGCCCGCTCCAGTGTCTCCAGAGCCCGCTCCAGTGTCTCCAGAGCCCGCTCCAGTGTCTCCAGAGCCCGCTCCAGTGTCTCCAGAGCCCGCTCCAGTATCTCCAGAGCCCGCTCCAGTGTCTCCAGAGCCCGCTCCAGTGTCTCCAGAGCCCGCTCCAGTATCTCCAGAGCCCGCTCCAGTATCTCCAGAGCCAGCTCCAGTATCTCCAGAGCCAGCTCCAGTATCTCCAGAGCCAGCTCCAGTATCTCCAGAGCCAGCTCCAGTCCCCACAGAGCCAGCTCCAGTGCCTGTGGGGATTTTAATTGTATTTGAGGGGATGAAATGGCCCTCAACCCCAGTCTCCGCCGAGCCAAGTTCTCCAGTCTCCTCCGAGCCAAGTTCTCCAGTCTCCTCCGAGCCAAGTTCTCCAGTCTCCTCCGAGCCAAGTTCTCCAGTCTCCTCCGAGCCAAGTTCTCCAGTCTCCTCCGAGCCAAGTTCTCCAGTCTCCTCCGAGCCAAGTTCTCCAGTCTCCTCCGAGCCAAGTTCTCCAGTCTCCGCCGCCGAGCAAAGTTCTCCAGTCTCCGCCGCCGAGCAAAGTTCTCCAGTCTCCGCCGCCGAGCAAAGTTCTCCAGTCTCCGCCGCCGAGCAAAGTTCTCCAGTCTCCGCCGCCGAGCAAAGTTCTCCAGTCTCCGCCGCCGAGCAAAGTTCTCCAGTCTCCGCCGCCGAGCAAAGTTCTCCAGTCTCCGCCGCCGAGCAAAGTTCTCCAGTCTCCGCCGCCGAGCAAAGTTCTCCAGTCTCCGCCGCCGAGCAAAGTTCTCCAGTCTCCGCCGCCGAGCAAAGTTCTCCAGTCTCCGCCGCCGAGCAAAGTTCTCCAGTCTCCGACGCCTACGAGCCCTCAGCTCCAGCCGCCGCCTACGAGCCCTCAGCTCCAGCCGCCGCCTACGAGCCCTCAGCTCCAGCCGCCGCTGCCGAGCCAGCCGCTCCAGCCGCCGCCGCCGAGCCAGCCGCTCCAGCCGCCGCCGCCGAGCCAGCCGCTCCAGCCGCCGCCGCCGAGCCAGCCGCTCCTATGAACTGTGTTTTTGAACCCTCCAGCCCAAAGACTGTTTTCCCTCCCTGCCTCCCTCTCCCACCTCCATCCAGTTATGTTTGCACTGAACCTTCACCTCTAGCCCCCTCGCCCAGATCTCCACCTCGGACCTCTGGGCGATTACCTTCACCCCGGCTCCAACCTCCCTCTGCTCCACCGTTGTCCAGCAGTCCACCAGTGTCACCAGCCTCCATCCTGCCCCCGTTCACACCTTGTTCCTTCGTCGGCCTGCCCTCACTTCTGGACTGCACTCCTCCGTCTTCACTCTGTCACTCCGTCCCTCAGCTCCAGTTGGCCTCCTCACTCTCCCCAGTGTTCACTTTGTTGTATGTCGTCTGTCTTACACTGCGGCCTTCTGGAGCACCGGCTGCGCTTCGGTCGGCGGAGCCGCTGGTTCCGCCATCTCCCGCCGGTCCTTCAGCGCCGCCTGGGCACTACGGCATCAAGCCTTCGGTCCCTGACCCGCCATGGCGGCCTGCTGCACCTGACCCGCCATGTCTGCCCGCTGCACCTGACCCGCCATGTCTTCCCGCTGCATGTCTGCCCGCTGCACCTGACCCGCCATGGCTGCCCGCTGCACCTGACCCGCCATGGCTGCCTTCAGCCCCTGACCCGCCATGGCTGCCCACGGCTCCTGACCCCCCATGGCTGCCCACGGCTCCTGACCCGCCATGGTTTTTGGACCTGCCCTGGAGACCTCCACTCCAGTTTACTCCTCCCCCTGCTCCGGTTTGAGGTCTCCAGGGCGCCCGCCCCCCTCCCGGTTGTTACATCTACGGCGCGAGGACGCGCCTACCGGGAGGGGGAGGTACTGTTACAGATCCCTTGTTTCCCTGGACTCCATTTCCCAGTATCCTCCTGTTCTCCACACCTGCACTCACTTCCCTCGTCAGTTCCTCATCATCACGGATCACCTGCACCTGGACTCTATTGTCTGCACTCCCATATATTGCACTCACTCCCTTCACTCCTGGTCCGTTCTCTGTTGTGTTAATGTGTATGTTCGGTGAACTCTGCCTGTGTTTATTAAAGATCATCTATTGTTTGTGGAAATCCGTATCTGCCTCATCTCTGCACCAGCATACCGTAACAACTTGGTGTTCCTCCTTTTAAAAAAATGGGAAAAAGTGGAACTCTGCCTACAATTAATACCAATATCCTGCATCTAACGGAGCAGAAACAGGATCAGCCCACCCAATTTACAACCCAGATGGACTGTGAAGAGGGGAATTTGTTGAAAGTAACAGAATGCATGACCGCAGCTTACATGTTAAGGCCCTGGATGTACAGTGAGTGTGTTTCATTTCCTTCTGTTTAGCCAATAATGACTTTTTTCTGTTCCAGAAAACTCAAAGACAATGCATATTGTGTACCTAATAAGGGCCAGGAAAACTGCATGCGGTTCCGCTGTTTGCATATACTGGCTCGACCCGGCACCAAGAATAAACCAGGAATTTTCAGCAGGACAGCTGCGATGAGGTTTGTTTAATGTGGCCGTACATGGCTGCCACTGGCAAAATTGTGATAGTAGCGCAGCAAATTAAAGGCAATGAAATTGTTTGGATTAAATTAAAAAGGATACAAACTGCTTCCCGTGCCAGTGACTCTAAAGGTACAATCTCGTTTGATTTAAGTGGGTTTTAATAAGTAGCATCAGAGGAGAGAGATAAAAGGAAAATCGTTTGGATGGGAAAGCCATTATGCATGGAATAAGCGTCCTCAGGAGCCTAAGGAGTTGATAAAAGCACAAGTAATTTTTCATATTTATTTACACGCGCAGGGACACACACACACACACACACACACACACACACACACACACACACACACACACACACACACACACACACACACACACATACTGCGGAGTGGAGCAGAAGGGTGCAGGGCCCTTTGCATAACAAACGCCATTAGTCACAATGGTTTATTTCTTTCAGAAGCACTGTCTGGATCTTTAACGCAACCCTGCAGGTCGTAAAGAGCTTTTAAAGGCACTGGTAATCCTATAAAAAACACCTGGATCATCTTGGAGCTCCTGATAATAAATACAGCCAAGAATAGGCCTGTGTTGGGATGTCCAAAAAGGATGCTCGGAGATCAGTAATATTAATTTCGAATGTCAAAAATAATTCAAAATCATATTTTAATTGGGGTGGTAGAGACTGTTAAAATGGTTAATGGGTGTTGCTTTATAAAGTTTACTGACACTGTTACTGCCAACTGAACTTGTCAGATATAAAGAGATGTAGCTAAACATTCACCATGAAGTCTTTCGGCATGAAAGTGAATCCATGATCTGGCCCAATTTGTTGAAAGGAGCCGACAGTGTAAGAGTGTCACAGCATGTGTGAGTGTGTATGTATGTATGTGACCACCTGCCAAAAACACACATTCATCACAGCTGTGAACTAGCAGCCCAAAACAGAATACAGATATGCTGATAAATCAATCATTTCAAATGGATGGTAAACCAGATAACAAAATAATCAAATCCTATATTATGAAAATTAATCATCTTCCACTTATCTGCTGTGAAAGCTCATTGAAACACAGATTTGTTTTTGGTATAGTGTGTTGGTGTGAATGTGTTTTTTGTAGTGTTTAGCACATTAAATTCCAAATTAATGGTTCATTTATGAGCGATTTATTTAGGGTTTATTATTTGAGGGTCAAGGATGAGGGTCATATTTATTATTTGAGGGTCATATTAGTTGCCTACTTTTATAATAAACACAAAAATACATTAAAAGGGCAATTTATACAGGTAATAACTTACAGGTTTACATATAAATAAACATGTTTTCTATGATCAATGCATTTTCAGTTTGTGTAATTTTAAATTGTTTTGCTATTGTTGGGTTAAAAAACACAACAAAAACGTAAATATATACACCTACACTCTAAAAACTGCTGGGTTAAATGTGGACAAACCCAGGGAAACCAAGCCATTTTTTTCAACCAATTTTGGATTTATTTTTTTAGCCAGAAAAATAGTAATATAGTAAAAGGCATGTATTTTCTCACCCCTAAATAGGGGCAAATGTGTGGGGTATTATAAGCTGAAACTTGACCAGACCAGAGACTTATAATACATCTTGTGAAAGAGGGCATAATAGGTGCCCTTTAACCCAACCTGCTGGGTTTGTCCATATTTAACTAAACTTAGGTTGTTTTTAACCCAGCATTTTTTTGTGTACTTTAATTAATTACCAACTATAATAATGTTATTATTATTTATACAACAGTTCTTTCAGGTTCTCGAATCTGATTGGCGGAGAGCCATGCGATATTCCCCCAGAATTAGCACTAGAACTGTTTCACTGTTTGTATCCTTATGCTTGCAGCGACTGTCATGGCGGTCAAGCAAATCCACCATAATTCACTGTCATGGAATGTAGGTTTTAATCGAGAATGTAGTTTTTTTTTTAGACCTCAAATATGTGACTTTGTATAAATCTGTTACAATTTGTTTAGACACTTTTGCAGATGTGAGCTCCAGGCCGCCAGCGGCTGTTCACCACTCATGTACCCACAAAGAACACCTTAATCTTTCCAAAATCCCTGAAAACTGCAGTTGTTAAGCCCCTCCTGAAAAAGGGCAATCTGGATAACACCATATTGAGCAACTACAGATCAATCTCAAATCTTCCTTTCATAGGCAAGATCATTGAAAAAGTTGCTTTCAATCAGCTGAACAAGTTCTTAAGCTTGAATGGATATTTTGACAACTTTCAATCTGGTTTCCGACCGCATCACAGCACAGAAACAGCACTCATAAAGATAATAAATGATATTCGCCTAAACACAGATACAGGTAAATTATCAGTGCTGGTTCTACTTGACCTCAGTGCTGCGTTTGACACTGTCGATCACAACATTCTTCTTGACAGGCTCGAAAACTGGGTTGGGCTTTCTGGGATGGTCCTTAAATGGTTCAGGTCATACTTAGAAGGGGAGAGGTTATTATGTGAGTATCGGTGACCATAAGTCTGAGTGGACATCCATGACATGCGGAGTCCCTCAAGGTTCAATACTCGCACCCCTCCTGTTCAACCTATATAAGCTGGCACTGAGCCAAATAATGAGAAAGAACCAAATTGCATATCACAGCTATGCAGATGACACCCAGATTTACCTAGCCCTATCACCCAACGACTACAGCCCCATTGACTCCCTGTGTCAATGCATTGATGAATTTAAAAATTGGATGTGCCTAAACTTCCTTCAGTTAAACAAAGACAAAACTGAAGTCATTGCGTGTGGAAACAAAGATGAAATTCTCAAAGTGAACACGTACCTTCACTCTAGGGGTCAAACAATTAAAAATCAAGTCAGGAATCTTGGTGTGATTTTGGAGTCAGACCTGAGTTTCAGTAGCCATGTAAAGACAATAACTAAATCAGCATATTATCATCTCAAAAATATTGCAAGAATTAAATGCTTTGTCTCCAGTCAAGACTTAGAGAAACTTGTTCATGCTTTCATCACCAGCAGGGTGGATTATTGTAATGGGCTCCTCATGGGCCTTCCCAAAAAGACCATAAGACAGCTGCAGCTCGTACAGAATGCTGCTGCCAGGATTTTGAGCAGAACCAGAAAACATGAACACATCACACCAGTCCTCAGGTCATTGCACTGGCTTCCAGTTGCATTTAGAATTGATTTTAAAGTACTGTAACTTGTTTATAAATCACTCAATGGCCTAGGACCTCAATATATTGCAGATATGCTCATGGAATATAAACCTAACAGATCACTCAGATTATCAGTCATTTAGAAATACCAAGGGTTCACTCAAAGCAAGGAGAGTCTGCTTTTAGCTGTTACACCAGCCGCAGCTGGAACCAGCTTCCAGAAGAGATCAGGTGTGCTCCAACAGTAGCCACATTCAAATCCAGACTCAAAACACATCTTTTTACCTATGCATTTGCTGATTGAGCACTGTGCTATGTTCAAACTGTTTGCATTTTATTTTATACGCTTTATATCTTTTATGTATCATCTTGTTATTCTGACTTTTAATGCGTTCTATTCCTTATGTTCTATTTGTATTATTCTTCATGTAAAGCACTTTGAATTACCATTGTGTATGAAATGTGCTATACAAATAAAATTGCCTTGCCTTGCCTAATCTCTGCCAGTACTTTGTGAATTTGCTGCTGGCTTTTATGTAGACAGTACTTAAACATGAGATATAATTAATTTGGGGTATATCAAACAGGCAATGTTTGGTCTTATTAATCTGTTACTTTTCCAGATGCAAATCGATTTAGTTTAAGGAGAAAATTAAGGTTCATAACTTTATATTTAGACTAAATTCTGTACTAGAGCGCTGCTTTTGTACATTTGACTGAATTGTTTGCAGGTGTTTATGTCCTAATGTCTAATAGCTATTGTTGTTATTATTTATAAAAAATAATATTTATTGAAAATTAATATTTAAAACAAGTGTAGCGAATTATCTCAGAGGGGAAATATTAATAATTATTCATAACTCAATATGATTATTAATTTTGATTAATTATGAATATGTAAATCTGTTAATCAGATTAACTGGATATAGCTACATTAAACTTAATATTACAATCAATGAACCTGTTGTCCAGTGAACACTCAGTGTTGATTGTTTATTAATTCTAAGAAATGTTCATTTCCAGGTTATGAAAAAAATATCATTCTTATTGTACCGTGTTACTTAGAGCATGTAGTCAGGATCTAAATCACTTAAGAGGCAATGTAGTCAGAACCACACAGGTATTGTGCACAGTCTTTATTGACTAACTCACAAACACATAACTAAACTAACAAACACATAACATAACATACACAAAGGTCACACACATACGTAGGTCAGAATGAGTAATGATAGAGTTGAACCGGAAGAGGTACTGTTACTAAAGCTATAGGGAACTGTCAAAGGCAATCTGGAAAAGAATCATAAGTTTCTTCAGTAATAAAAACACCTTTGCTGACAAAGGTAAGTTTTACAAATCAATACTAAATCGCTGTTTAGTGTTCAAATGTACGATACTTGCAAGATGCCTTCAGGGTGAGGAGCATCGGATCTGCTGGCTGAGGAGTCTTGATGATTCAGTCCGAAGTTGTTGCCAGTCTTTCCTATGTTGGATGATGAGCACATGGCTGGGTTGTAGGCCGAGGCCGGCAGAAAGAGCGCAAAGAAAGAGAGGGAGTGGCATTGTTTTCTAGCTTTTAACCTCTGGTCAAAGTCCAACCTCTTAAGGTTGATGTAGCTAATGAAGGTGTTGTATTTCCGGGTGACAACACACCCCCTTGTCGGGGCTTTTACGACTAGGCAGATTAACTGGCAGTGAACTATTAAAGATTATTGTAATATTAAAGTGTTGCACAGGTATGGACATACTGCATACACAAGCATTTAAATCTTCTCGATAGACACTAAACATGGCATAATTGAAGTTACCTTAAATGTCATAAAACTTAAAAATCACAAAACATATAAATACAATGACTGCAATACCACAACAGTAATGATGGGTACCATTTCCTGGGAATGTGCATGTTCATTTATAGAACAGTCTGTCTATACATTAATGCAAGAGAGTCTGTGTGCAATAAAACTCAGTAACTGAGAACTTCTCGGGGGATGGAAGCCAGACCCCAGAGTGAGCTTAAAACTGTTGGTTAACTAACAAATAAGTGTGTCTGATCTGTCTCAGTCATTACATAAGCCATATTTGGTTTTGAGATTGTGATTTCGACTTCAGTGAAAGTTACATTATTACACCATTAGATGCTGTCTTTGTGAGTGAGTCAGTAGCAAATTGAAAGGGACTGGTTGTAAATAAGGAAGCGCTGTTTTAGCGCTGTCATGGGAAATCTTTTAAAAGGACAAAGATATCGCTTTCCTCAGAGGACATTCAAACAGATTTTTTTTATAATGGTTATAATGACATTGACCTGAATAATGAGTGCTATATCACATGCAGTAAATTCACTCTTTTAGTCGATCTATCTCTCATAATACTCTAAATATTACAATGAGTTTCTATGACGTGACATTCCTTCGTTATTAGTTCTAAAGTGACGTTTTAGAATTATTAACGGAGGCTTGGGCTCAACTTTTAAACTGTCAACTTGAGATTTGAATCTGTGGCGGAAGGAAGTAGTTCCTCACAAAAGAGGGCTTTTAAAGACACTCTGTTGTTGTTTCTTATTTATTTACTCACTTGTGCCATCAAACTGTGGTATAAATGCAATATCACATGGCTGATATACAGCCATATCGCATGGCTACAAGTGCGATACACTCTGTTGTTGTTTCTTATTTATTTACTCACTTGTGCCATCAAACTGTGGTATAAATGCAATATCACGGGCTGATATACAGCCATATCGCACAGCTACAAGTGCGATACTGCTCATAAATTCAGTGAAACAATTATGCTCTCATTTCCCCAGATCATTAAGCATCTGGCTCATATTTGGCACCTGAACCATTCCATACATTACTCTCAAAAGTATTGTTTAATAATCTTCATAATCATTTTGTTCACTGACAGCTTCATCATCAAATCCACCATCAAGTTACACTAATACATCTGTTTACCTTCTCTGCAGTAAATCGCTGAGCTATTTCAAGATTTGCTGATGATGCTTGTGTATTCTTTAGTTTTCTGGCTAAGGTAATTACTATGAGTGATGCATCACGTCATCATTGTTTATCAGCCATTGCCACCTTGGGGAATAAATGCGAATTACACTTTGAGATGTCAGGGATTCAATATTGTTGGGCAGAAAAAAAAAAAAAAAAAACTATTACATACCTCGGGTCACTAGCGACCCTATACACTTTTTACAAAAAATAAATAAATGAACAATTAGAAAACAGACATTCTTTTACAGTTTTTTTTTTTTTTTTTTTTTTTTTAATTATTGTTGATCATGAAAAGATTGAGGAATGCTAAGAAGGTGGAGGTCTAAATTATGTTCTTGATTGATAAACATATGCATTTAAGGGTTAAAGTATGAAACCCATTTTGAAATTATTACATTTCTAAGAACCTAGCACTGTTAAGGTCTGGTGTTGTAGAAATGAAGCGTTCACAGACTTTCCACAATAAATGGGTTTTATTGGTAACACGAGGAGAAACAACACCCAAACACAATGTATAACATAAAAGAACAGACAAGGAGTGAAGGGAGTGAGTCCATATAAATAGGGAGTGCTGATGAAAATGTCCAGGTGTAGATGATGAGTGCTGATGGGGAGCTGACAAGGGAAGTGAGTGCAGGTGAGGAGACAAGAGGATCATGGGAGTTGGAGTCCGGGAGACAAGGGATCTGTGACAAGCACATGTTTATAACTAGATTTTTAAAATATTTTTTGCTTTTAATTACTTTGGGCATACTAAATTGTCATCCAACCTTTTATCATCATCATCATCATTATTATTTTTACATTATTTTATTATATGTTCTTTTTACCATTTTCTTCTACAGCACCAACAAGAGACAGATATTTAGGTTAAACTTTCTTTTAAGGTGCCCTTGTTACAGTGTAATTATACAAATAAGTACTGAGTAATATTAATTAGAGACAATTTAGGGGGTTAGGGGTAGTGTTTGGTTTTAGGTTAGTTGCTTATAATTATGCATAATTACCTTTATTACTATATTAAGAACATGTAATATATGTAACAGGGAGATTGTAAGTGAAAGTGTTACCAATAATTATTTACTTTTTTGTCACTTTTCAGGGAGCCCATATGTTTCACCAATGGTCCTGGAGGTTATTTTTGGAAGTGACGTTTCTGTCCAGAATATCCAAAGTGTCATAGGCCTGTCATGTGATATGTATCCTACAGTATGTAATGACATACCTTCCCCAAAGTATTTGGAAAAGGAAACGCAGTATGTTTATATTTGTCGTCTTTTTTACGATGAGTTCTGAGGTCATGGCTTTTTTATATAGAAGAAAACGGAAAACCTAACAGCATCATCTCATACAGTTGTAAGATATTTAGGTCATTGGGGACACTGATAATAGTACTGTACAGTGGCTGCCAGATGGATAATTGGTGTGCTGAAGTGAGGTGAGAGTGAGCGGTTTGTATTCCGCTTTTGGCACAAAAAGTTGGGACGTTGCTCAGCTGGCTGGCTGGTGTAGCGTTACTGCAGCCTGGAGGCCGAGAGATCACTGCCCTGACAGAGGAGGTGGCTTCTGCTCCCGCTGCCTGACAGCCTGCAACAGCTGTCCTGGCACCAGGGAGGAAAGGAGGGGCCCAAAGGCACAGTGAGCTTCACGTGACTGACAGCAGCAGGCTTGGCCTACAGCGCCAGTTGGATCTCTCAGTCTCCTTCGTCCTGACACAAACTAACACACAGCTAAAGCAGGTTGGTGACACACACATCTATAAAAAAAACACAAATAAACATGGACACCTGTACCTGTGAGACACCTGTTCTTAACACTTGTGACTTTTAATATAAAATACTTTTATCCAGAATAAATGATGGTCTAAACTGAGATCACAAACATACGTTGTACTTTTTAGCATGTTAAAGTCAACGTGAAATTGGAATGGGCCTTGTGCAAGTTTCTGTTCCATTCAAAAAAAAAAAAAAAAAACACCATGCCAAAGTAATATTTTTCGTCAGAGTGTAAAAACCTCTAAAACGACTTTCCTCTAAAACATCTCTCACTTTTCAGCCACTCCCCTTCTTCAATCTGGTATGTTCAATCTTTTTTTCATGATCTAATCAATTCCAATTTAAGTTTTCCATCTAATATTTTATTTTAGCCTTATTTCAATTAATAAAAATGATTTTAATAGTTTGTTTTATTTAACAATAACAACACTGGTTTGGTGTGGTGCTTAAAGTTCAGGGTTGGTAGGCTAATTTGATCCCAGCAAGGAATGATCCATTATGCACTTAAGACATCTAAATGAATTTACTTTAAAAACAAACTCTTCCTTATATTATGCATGCAAACTTGATTTCCCCTTGTGCACATACTCACTAAACAAAAAACGGTAACACTTTATAATAACTGCATGCTATGAAGCATTAGTTAAGCATTAGTTAATAGTTAATTCATCACATTTAAAGCATTAATAGACATTAGTAAGTAGTTTATAAATACAGCTATAATTGCTTCATTCTTGATTTATAAGCATATCTATAATGTGCTTAATAATTGTATTTTCATACTTTATTAATAATCAATTTATAATTTCTAAATTAAGTATTACATTATTTACATTAATTCAGTTATTCAGGAGTTGTCAGTAGTTCATTTAGGAAGTGTAAGTAAATGATTAATAAACTATTAAAACATTAATTTATACACATTATTTAGACACATAGTAATAGTTACTTAGTGTGTTAGTAAATGTTTTATCAACACATATTCCTACTGCAATTCGTGATTAATTCAGGTAATTATAAAACATTTAGAAGTGGTCAGTTAACTTTTTTTGTGAGCTCATCTAAAGTGAGGACTATTTATGCTTTCTAAAGCTTTTGTAAATTAGATTTAAAGGTTCAGTGATCTTCTGCACTGCTGTTCTCTAATGTTTTAAAGTTAGTACTGAGGTAGTTTTGACACTAGGAATATGTTAATAAAGCATTTATTAACACACCAGGTAACTAATACTATATGTCTAAATAATAAGATGCATAAATGTACATTTAAATATTTTATTAATCATTTACTTACACTTCCTAAATGATCTTATGAACAACTGACAACTCCTAAATAACTGGTTTGTGAATAATGTAATACTTAATTTAGAAATGATAAACTGACCATTAATAAAGTATGAAAATACAATTATTAAACTCATTATAGATATGCTTATAAATCAAGAACCAAGCATTTATAGCTGTATTTATAAATGGCTTACTAATGACTATTAATGCACTGTAAAAAAAAATCCTGTAAAAAAACGGTAAAAAGTCTGGCAGCAGAGTTTCCAGAGAAATCCCATAAAATTACAGCAAATAACCATTTCACAAAATTACATGCAAAAACTGTAAAAATACATAACAGACTTTACAGTCAAAATTCATAAAATTACAGTATTTTACTGTTGATAATCATTTATTAAACCATGAAAAAACTGATAAATTATGTCAGATTACATAGAAAACAACTAATTTTCAGGTTAATCTCTGCAAATTGAAGGTTTTTATGAGTTATTTTATCAAGCTGCTCTGTCCATCTACAGTTATTTACTTTTAAAATATAGATTTTCCATGTAAAATAACTAAGAAATTATTTATAAAAATGTAATTAGCACATAAATTCAAAACAAATGTTTGCAATTTACAGTATTAATCTTTATTTTTACAGAACCACTCACAACTTCAATCTATGAATTAATTACTTAGAAATGCATAATAGCAACCTTTACAACCAATTTCTGTTAAATTAACAAAATATAGTACAGAATACATTTAATCAAAGCATGCACATACAGTATTAGTCATTGTATATAAGACATTGTATGTCAACTTACTTAAATTATAGGAAATACAAGCGTAGTATATAGAACATCTACATTAAAAGACAATTACTGTATACTTCTGTACTGTAATATTGCTGTTATTTTATGCATATATGATGACTCTTACATATATGTGACTACAAGGAGTACAATGGAAGCAACAATAAGTACAATGACAATTTCCAGTTAGTCTAGCACAGTATGCATAGAAATTATTTATTTATTTATTTTTTCTTCAGTTAAACAGAAAGATAGTCTTAACCAGTCAATTGTTCACAAAAAAGATGCATTCTCTCTTATCAGTCTCTTGAAAATGGTTTGAGTTAGTCAGGTTATTCCACCAGCATGGAACAGTCCAGGTAAAGGTCAGTTAAAGTGAGTTTGTGCCCCTTTGGGATGGCACCACAAGATGCTGTTCACTTCCAGAAAGCAAGCTTCTGGAGGGCGTATAATAAGTCTGAAGCAGAGAGTTTAGGTACAGGCTTGGAGAGCCAGTTGTTGTTCTGTTGTGTAGCATACAGAATGGCTTGATCTTCCCAATGTTGTACTGGGCAAATATGCAAGATCGGGCAGTTCCAGCACTGTAGTCTGTGAAGTTTAACTGATCAATTATAACACAAAGGATGGGTGGCTGAAACCACGAGCACTTCTGTCTTGGCAAGGTGGAGTTGAAGGTAAAGGTCATCCAGGTGAAAGTCGGACATTTCCATCAAGCAGGCTGAGATGGGAGCAGCTACTGGTTGATCATCTGGCTGGAATGAAAAGTAGAGATGTGTGTGAGGATAACAGTGATAGGAAAAGCCATGTTTCTGAATGATTCTAGTTACAATTACAACAAAAAATACTGTTCAGAATAGCAGCATAAAAAGATGTAAACAAAGAATTTGTTGTATAAGAATAGTAATCTTTCCACACCTGTACTGTAATGCTGCTGTAGATCTCCAGTCTTTCCACATTACCTGAAATCATAAAGAAATAAAAATTAGTTGGCTATTACATTCATTCAAACATGCCAGCATATGTTTTACTGAGACAATGCAAAACCTCAACCTTCTTTGATCTGAAATTTTTATATCCAACTATCCAATGTATCTTATGATTCAGTAATGACAATTTACTCAGGTCATGTAAGATTTTTTTATTATTATACTTTATTATTACACTAATATATGCATACTATTCGCGTTTGCAAGCAGATGCACTCATAATATTTATTATGTTGTTCATATTGTACTCTTATCTGCTTTCCTGTATAGGCCTATAGTATGAGTATACAGGCTGCAGAGTTTATAAAAAGAGATTTAAATAATGGCGGTACTACCACATCTGAACGAAGACATAAACACTGAATGGACTTTATTAATAACTAACGTTAATCTTTCTTGGTTTAAAACAGATGGAAAATTGACAGATACCTGCTGCAGTTGTTTTGCTTTCAACGGCAGTTAACTTACCTTACGTCATTTGTGTGAACACCGTTTAGAAATACTTATATTAGCTTCGAAACTATAAACAATACAAATGTGTAGCCACACTACATAAAATATCACACACATGTAACGTTAGAATGAAACTCTTACCTCAGCCAGTGATCGGTTTGTATGATGTTCGCTGTGGTCTTCTCGCTGAAAGGACGTGATAGTTTTTCCTCACACTGTTCCCGAAGAATGGATTGACGGATGAGTTCAAATAAATACTCCTGCTCACGACTGCTCTTTAGGATTGCTTTACACTACTGTTTAATCTCACGACACACAAGCGTAGCCTGAAATAAATTCAAATAACGCGCTCGCCCTTCCATCACTGCATCACTGCACTACTCCAGGAACTGTTGTAGGCGGGACTAACGGAAAAGTTATCGGCGGCAAATTTGAATCTGCGTCGCGCGTGCTCGCAGACGCCCCCCCGCGCGCGCGCGCGCACGCACGTACGTACACACACACACACACACACACACACACAAAGCTGCGCATTTGCAACTCGATTTGGAAAAACATAAAATGTACATATCAATAATAGATGTGTTCAGAAAATTTAGGGGAGAATAAGTCAAGGCCAATCAGAAGTTTCAAAATAAGCATATTTGCAAGATGAGGTTAAAATTTTAGTAAATACAATGCATAATATATTGAAGGCCTACACACCTACTGTATGTACCAATACTATAACTGAACCTTAAAAAACTAACTTTAACCAACACATTAGCTACTCTTAAATGAAAGAAGAAAACAAACATGTTGAATGACTGCATATTTCTGTAGTTATACATTCATTCCCTTTTTTCTATTTTTACAGAAAAAATCTGTAAAATATTAATCAACATTTTATGTAAAATTACACATTTTTCTGTAAAAAATACAGAACATTTCTTTTAAAAAACAGAAATTTAATGTAATGCTAAAATACATGCAATTCCCTGTAAATTTAATAGCTGAAAATTAAATTACAGCAAATATCTGTAAAACAACAGGTATTTCAACGTATAATGGGAAAACAGAAAAAATCTGTAAAAAAATACAGACCAATACCTGTAAATATACATTTATTTTTAACAGTGTGTTTTATAAATGATGAATTGACTATTTACTAATGCTTAACTAATGCTTCATAGTGTGAGTTATTCTAAAGTGTAACCAAAAAAATATGCAAACATCAGCTACTGTCAAGAAACATCCACGCAGAGGTGGAAGTAACGTATTTTAATTCCAAATGTCGAGAGCGCATTGTTGTAACGCGCAGAAAATGCCGCGAGCTCTCAAATATACAAGTGAACTGCTTTCCTTGTGAGTGCTGTCAGACTGTGTAGTGTGCAATCGTGAATCTCTCCATGCTCTTAAATTAAACGTTGTCAAAAGTTATCAATCAGAATAGACCTCCATGCCTGGCCGATGAAAATGCTACAGGAAATCTATTGGCTTTAAGTGAAATGCACCAGAAAGTCTCTCAACAATCAAAGGTGGATCTTTTATTTCTTTACAATGTAAATATATGTTTAAGAATTTGTATGATTTGTACATAAAAAAACCTAGTCTGTCTAACTGCATCACTATATTGTACAAACATTACAAGTCAAACCCCTCTGATGTTCTTTATATCTAGATAAACAACATATTATAATGGCTCTTAAAGGGTTAGTTCAACCAAAAAAAATTAATTTCTGTAATTTATTACTCACCCTCATGTTGTTCCAAACCCGTAAGACCTTCATTCGTCTTCAGAACACAAGGTATTTTTGATAAAATCCAAGAACTTTCTGACCCCAGACTGTGACGTAATTGCAACTTTCAAGGCCCAGAAAGATAGTAAAGACATCGTTAAAATAGACCATGTGACTACAGTGGTTCAACCTTAATGTTATGAACTGACAAGAATACTTTTTTTGTGCAAAAAACAAAAATAACTTTATTCAATCATTTCCTCTCTCCGTGTCACTCTCTGATGCTGTTCATGTGAGCATCACGACATGCGTGTGATGCTGACGCAGAATCCGGCCAATAATGAGCTGACGTAGAACATGGAAGTGCTGCACTGTGTTTACTAAGTGAACAACATCAGAGACTGACAAGAAAGAGAAGAAATTGATGAATAAAGTAGTTATTTATTTTATTTTATTTTTTGGTGCACAAAAAGTATTCTTGTCGCTTCATAACATTAAGGTTGAACCACTGTATTCACATGGACTATTTTAACAATGTTTTTACTACCTTTCTGGACCTTGAATGTCGTAATAATGTTGCTGTCCATGGAGGGTCAGAAAGATTTCATCAAAAATATCTTAATTTGTGTTCTGAAGATGAACGAAGGACGTGTCTCTTCAGAAGAATTGAATTAAACTGCTCCATTTAAATTGATTACTGTTAAGAGTCTTGTGCTTTTTGAAGCTTGAAAATTACTGCCTTGACAAAATGGATGGACAAAAAAGTTAGATATTAAAATATCTACAGTATACAGTATGTGGTGGTTTTCCCCATGGTATTTAAAATTATACTGAATATGGATCATTTTCAAAGTATTTTATTGAAGTTAGAAATTCCAGTATTGTGACCCTAATTCATGCACTTCGTCAATAAGGTGTAAGTGCTTTGTTTAAAGTAACTATTTTCTACTTAGATCTATGATTTGATTGAATATATTTAGATAATTTATTAAATATTGCCGACTAGTAAAAAGTAACTAGTAATTTTAGTACTTTGAGTAGTTTTTGAGAAGAGTAACTTGTACTTTTACTCGAGTACTGTTTTGACACCAGTACTCTTACTTGTAATTGAGTATTATTTCAGCAATGTAACAGTACTTGTACTTAAGCACAAATTTTCAGTACTCTTTCCACCACTGCATCCACCTGCGTTGAATCAAACTCGGCATGCGGTAACAAGCAGAACAGCCCTGAAAACTTGTCAATTCTGCTATCTGGAAAATTCAGAGAATATGAAACACACATCAAAGTCATTAACAAGGCAGAAAAATAGGTTTGCAATTAACTGCCGCATGGGGCACATAAAATGAAAAAACATGCAGAGAAAGCAGCCACAATACACAGATGAAATAATAAATCGAATGAAAACAAAGTCAGGGCTGGCGGCACATCAAACAACTCTCTTATCAGCAAAGTCAATTTCACTGATCAAAACTAATTAGTACTGAGGCAGGCATTAGGGCAGGGCGGTGCTTGCCCAAAACGCCCTGCGTCTCTTTCAGTATGCTAATGAAGTTCGGCTCAATGGGCTCAGTGCCTTTGCTAAAGTGACGAGATTTCATTCTTCTAATCGGATGGGACTCAAGCCAGTATCCAACTGCAGAGCTGATAATAATGAGCCTGTTCCTCTCTTTTCCGCATACATTTTAGCACGTCAAAGTAAACGTGAAATCAGAATTGACCTGTTTTTTGCTTTTTTCATATTTTTCAGCCCCTACCCTCCTTCAGTCATGTACAAGACACTTTTTTTTCCAGATCCAATCAATTCCCAATTAACAAAAGAAGCAACATAATCTTTCATCAAAATGAAATAACTTGCCCCGCCTCTAAAACAACCATTTTTAATGACATCACCAAGCCCATATTTTTCAGCCCCTCCCCTTCAACCACCAGGCTTCATTCTGATAAGTACAGCCTACTTTTTTCATGATCCATTTAATTCCCAATTAATGAAACCAGCAACATAATCTTTCATCAAAATAAAGTAGTTCTGCCTCTTATGCTGCGTTCAGGTCACCTTGTATTTACTGGAATCTTGAAATGACAACACGTGACATTATATTCGGAGCTGTTCACGTCCTTTTGGTCCTTGGACTGGGAATTATGCATTTCCATGGCACCACTATCAACGGCCAAATGAATCTACAGGGGTCAGGTGGTACAGCGGCCACGTGGTACATTTGGGTGCTTTCAGAAAACTCCCAGCTTACAAGCTGTAATTACGAGCTCTACGAGGATGTGAACGCTTCTTACAAGCTAGAATCTCCTAACTACAGGAATTACGAGGCCGCGTGAACGCACCTTAAAACAACTTTCCGTTTTTGATGACATCACCGAGCCCATACTTTTCAGCCCCTGCCCTTCAACCACTTTGCTTCAATCAGCCTACTTTTCACAATCCAATCTCTTATATGAATGAAATCAAGCCTGCCTTACTTTTTGTTGTTGTTGTTTTTTGTTGTTGAATGTCCACTCAAATACAGATTTCACATTACAAAAATAAAATGGGTTGCAAATTATGACTTTATTGCTAGTTTTCCAAACCATTCTTTCTGTGAGAAATTTGAAAGCAAAGGATTGTAGACGTCAACCCCTAAATCCCAAACCGGACTAATAATGACATCAATTCAAAACCTTTATCATCAACAAGCAGACATCAATTCAAAGGAAATTCAGAGAAAAGCAACAATGAAGGGCTCATGTACTAGCTGTAGGCTGGTGCAATGGACGTGCAACATCATAAAGTCCTTGGGGCTTTTCCTAGTGCAACTAATTGTGCTATCAAACGGTTCCCCACTGCCTACCTCGGCCGACCAGTGGTCCGCAGACACTCCAGCAGGTAATCAAGTGTAATTAAGCCCCCTGGCTGGCACACTGGCAGAGGGCATTGAGACTAACAGCGATATGGGTCGCTACCATGGCAGTTCCCCTGCTGCTAGCAAGTGCCAGAAGCGCACTAAAGGGGGAAGCGACTGAGGTAGGAGGCATAGGTAGGAGAACGGCGGGCTAATGATTGATACAGGTCGTAATCAGGGTGGAGAGGGGAATGAGAAGGCAGGAGACGACACTCTAATGCTAATGATGCCTTGCTGGGTTACTCCACCACAACTTCACAGTTGGTGAGAGGATGAGACATTGTTTTGCGTCTGGTTTCCAACAAACAGCTGGCTAGACTAATTCACTGCATATTAAATAGAAAAAGTGAGGCACAGAAAAATGGGAGTGCAGTTGCACTCAAAGGACAACTGAATGAAAACTAAATGAATTCGGATGCACCCAATCTTGAAGAATCAAAGAGCAGTATGTATAAATAAGCAGCCGGCTCAGGGTAGAGAAATGAGTTCTCTCTAGAGCTACTCTCCAAACCCCTTCATTAAACATCATGATATGCTCGTATCGTTGACTAAAGCTTTGCAAATCTACCAGCACTGTGAGCATAGGAACGGTAATGCCCAAGGCTACAGCGTTCAAATATTAAATATTAAATACAGAGACCTACAGGGCTTTTGCGTAATAGCTGAACAACTGATGTTCTTTAAATGTTGATATTCAATTAGCTACTGTTATATCGACCGTTTTTCATCAATCCGTATTCAAATAAATCACTAATGTTGGGGAGTAACAAACCTGCTAGCCTGACTGTATAGTTGTAAGTGGTTCAGCTGTTTAACAACAAAAAAAAAGGTTATTTTTTCACACTTTTTCTCTCACTGCTTTACACCCAAACAAATGGAGGCCAACAGGCTGTCTTAAAATGTCTATTTCCAATTTAGTTTGTAGTGTAGCTAACTACTTTATTCAAAAGGGTAGCTTGAATATAGCTTAAAATACAAGTAGCTTGGAGCTTAGCAGGTTGCCAAGTAATTTCCCCCATTCTGTAATTGGGTATTTAATGTGATCACATTTGTGGCACCACTTTGGTATGCAAGCATGGCAGTTCCCTTGCTACTAGCTTGTGTCAGAGGTGCACTAAAGGGGGTTTTAGATGCATACAAGATGTGAATTGACTAAGTGTAAATGCATCTTATCGTTCAAGTCACCTGAACTTAACTACGTCATTATCCAAAAGTTGGGAAGCCTCAAAAATGCGGTAAATAAAAGCAATTGTCATATTACAATAGCCAAAGCTATTTCAGT
This sequence comes from Chanodichthys erythropterus, assembly GCF_024489055.1. NCBI lineage: Eukaryota > Metazoa > Chordata > Actinopteri > Cypriniformes > Xenocyprididae > Chanodichthys > Chanodichthys erythropterus. The sequence goes on from NC_090230.1 coordinate 6,250,158, forward strand.
TTTTATGAGCCACATAAAATTCAGCAAAATTTTGCTTTAGCCTAAGTATTAAGGCTGCATGTAAATGTCACAGACACTCCAGGCTCTTCACTCACTCAATCACAACGCACTCCCTCTCCTGAGTATTAACAAGCCACACCTGATACTCATCAGCACTCATCACCACCGCAGCATAAAAGACACTCCAGAGCACACAGTCACTGTCCAGTCTCGTAATGCATACCTACCTGTTATGCTTACCTCAAGGACTCGTCTAATGCCGGCTTACCTGTCTCCAGCATTCTCCGTGGCTCCTAGTGTCTCCATGTCTCCTGTGAGTGTCATCGTGTCCTGTCTGTTCCATGTCCGCCTGCATCTACGTTCTCTGGGAAAGATAAGAAACAACATCAGATCCAGTCACAGCTACAGTCATGAACTTATCCTGCCTTTACTCACCTGCATTCTGCCTATCATCCTCTGGTTGTTTAATAAACAAGATCTTAACCTTACCTGTGTCTCCGTCCCCTTCTGTATGTTACAGTAGGCTACACATTGCTTTTTATACTTCAGCGTCATTGTTCGCGTCGACGTGCAATTACAACTGCTGGTAGATATTCTAGTGGATCAATCGTAGCAAGAACTGACCCGTTGTTACATTTTTGGAGAGGTGCACGTACAGACAGCCAATAGCGTAGTTTCAACGAAGAAGAATAAATCAGCCTTTAGCATCATAATTGAAGTAAATATATAGCGCATAAATACTTCCACCCTCACTCAAAATTCTTGACCATGTGGATTCCTATTAAAATGACTGGATTTCACCTGCAAAAACTTGTTAGTGGAGTAGACAGCCTCAACGCGGGGGACCAGCTCCGTAATGAGAAAGTGATCAGCTATAATTGTGTTTGCAGTAATATGAAAGCTCTTCATGAAAGGAAGACGAGGACAAACTTGTAAAATAAAAAAGAGATTCTAATTAGTTCTGCAAGGTGTTACAGGAACTGCCCCATTCATGACTTCCAAGTTTGATCCACCCTCTCCTTTCTCCCCTCCAGCACATCAATGGGAAATCAATGGTTGTCTTAGAAAGGTGTCAGAGGAAAGCTATTTCTCCACGTTTCAAGAAAAAAAGATAAGTCTCCGTGCCTTGAATTTCAACTGCCGCCTCTAGTCCGGCGGTGGAGACATTTTATTGACTGAAAAGGATATACTATAAAGAGAAGACATGAGAACATCAGGGATTGTAGGAAAGTCAGACACTTATACAATTAATTCAGCCATCTGCTATGTTTGGTTGCCACAATGGCACATTGAGTTTTGGAGACTGCACAAATGGGTCTACTACTGACAGAATTAGCACAACTTCACTATTTAGACTGTGTCAGGTCTGGCAAGTCTAATTGGAAAGTTTCTGCATGCTTCTTAACACAGTGGTGTAAACACTGGAGCGACAAGAGAGTTGTTTATCTTAGTCACACATTTTCATAACCTTATGGGTTTTTTGCTATTCAGAGTGTTTTTAAGAATATCACAGCAGTAAACTCATCAGTGGTTCTCAAATCCGTCTGTTGAGAAAAAAATCTTTTTAAAATGTAATCTGAAACAAGTGTGCCAAGTTCTTAGAAATGTACTCTTTTTATGCACCATATTGGTTTCATGTGCCTATGAAAATCATTTAAACCATTTACAAGAAAAGGTTCAAATAAATGTTTAACAAATATCATGAAATAGCAAGTTTTTTGGGATAGCAAGTTTTTAGTACCATATGATATTTTATATCATGAACTAACCTTGTTGTGATATACATTTTTTGTTATAGTCTCTCTCTCTCTCCAGAATATGTTAAATACAGGTTCTTCAAAACAATGTTTGATTTTAAGGACGTTTTTGTTTACTTTTGTACAATAAACAGTTTTTTTTTAATGTTGAGGCACCACTCAATGCAAAAGCTGGGTCCTAAACAAAACCGTTTGAGAATCACTAAATTAATGCAAGCGCAAAAGTGCATTTACTGAACAAACTGCAATCATGCAATTAGAACTTCAATGCCAGAAAATATTAGCATACTAATGAATGTAAACTAAATGTGGCAAATGCAACCTATTGTTGCATCTGTCTACAATAAATGCTAATGCATCCTGTTGGTGCGTAAGCATCGCATTGTACATTCCACCTTGCCCTTCTCCTTTTTTGCATACTCTTATATGGCTTTATCACATAAATGAGACACTTGCATATCTGCATACAGATCGACTTGATGAGTGCATCCATCAACAAATGTCTCAAATCTATAAAATATGCTAATGATATGCAAAATAGATAGTTGGGGGCTGTTTTGCCATCGTGGATTTACTGTAAACTATTACATACTTCAGAGGCGGTCCTCAAGGTAACGGTTACCTAGAAAAGGGAAGAAAAATAAGGTGGAGAGTTTCCGATTCCAAGTGCAACAACAACCCCTAAGGAAGCCATTGTAGATCAGTGAGCTGTGTCACAGAGTCAACTTAAATGAAAACAAAGTGAATTATCTCAACCTTGGAGTTGCAATGATGCTAGACCATCTCTTGAGCTCTATTGATCTACTGGCCGCTGCACACTGGCCTCTGAGGTACTTTCATTACAGTAAATGCTGCATCCTAGCTTATCTTTTGCCATTTTCCCTCTTACCAACATTTCATTGTTTTGCCAAGATTTAGCTGTAAAAAAAAAAAAAAAACTGACAGATGAGGTAGATTGTAACGTTTTTTGCTCATTAATACAGAATATGATTGAAACATCCTTCACTTATTAGCAGTCATTACCCATGTATGTGGAACACAAAAGAAGATATTTTGAAGAATGTTTTTTGCCCATATAATGAAAGTCAATGGAGTCCAAATAACATTTGACCCCATTGATGTACAATCAAATCAAAATTTATTCAGACACCTTGAAAATTTAATTTATTATTAGAGTTTATTCACTATAGTTAAAAAAAAAAAAAAAAAAAGTAATGAAATATGACATGATCTCAAATTTAACTGTGTCACTCCACTTTTTTTGAAAATAGGCTAATTTTCCAACTCCCCTAGAGTTAAACAGTTGAGTTTTACCGTTTTCGAATCCATTCAGCCGATCTCCGGTTCTGACGGTACCACTTTTAGCATAGGTTAGCATAGTTCATTGAATCTGATTAGACCGTTAGCATCACGCTTAAAAATGACCAAAGAGTTTTGATATTTTTCCTATTTAAAACTTGACTCTTCTGTAGTTAAGTCGTGTACTAAGACCGGCGGAAAATAAAAAGTTGTGATTTTCTAGGCTGATATGGCTATGAACTATACTCTCATTCAGGCGTAGTAATCAAGGAACTTTGCTGCCGTTCCATGGCTGCAGCAGTGCAATGATATTACGCAACGTCTCTCACAAACGTCTCCATGGTTGCAAGGCAACACACACACACACACACACATTTATAGAAAATTGTCTCGGCACAGCAAACTAGGATATAAGAATGTATTTTGACATTTAAAAAAAATGACACTGTTCACCTTTAATGATTTAAAAGTGCACATATGTTCCTTTTATTGCTGTCAAATTGTGCTGGTGTACAGAAAGATCTCAAGTCTGCTGAATTTCCAGCTGTGAGATTCTCCCTTTTTTACGCTATGATAACATGTAATTCAATTACGACATTTAGATGCGTAGAAACGTCTCTTGCTTCACGACAACTTCAAGCATGTGATTTGTTCCTGAACATGGAAACATTTCCCTTGAAATTCCGTTATTGAGGAATGTTGGCAACTGTGAAACTCAACCAGATTTCGCACCTCAAAAAGCACAATTCCCTGTCTGCTGGCACCTGCTGATTTCATGCATTTATTATTAGTCCTGTAGTCTGATAGATGCTATCTGGGGACAACAAATCAACAACTTGGAAAAAGGGAATGGGGTCGTTTCGCTAGGTGCCCAAGCGTACAAACCCTCAATATTATTTGGGTGTTAATTGAAACAAACTACTCAAAGTGTGGCCTAATGTGTAGAGAACGATTCTTGAATCCTTTTTCTTTTTTATCAAATGCATAGGTGAGGTATGTTAGATGACTCATTCATCAAAACATTCTATATAAATAGCAAGTAATAATTTCAGTGAGCCATGTAGGTAGTAAATCATGTCAAATCTTCTGACATTAATATTGTATTAATGTACTCTCCTCTCACATGGGAGAAGGTGACTAATAATGGAAGGCTCATTGCAGCCTTGCCCTGCTGCATGTGCTACAAAAGATTGAGCAGTGGTGCTCATGTGGGAAATACAGGTTTGAGTCTGTTTTTTCATTTTTCAAATCCATATTCTAATATATATATATATATATATATATATATATATATATATATATATATATATATATATATATATATATATATATATATATACCATATAATACTTGATTTATCATGCTTTTATTTAAAATAACCATTTTATTATTATTATTATTATTATTATACATGCATAAACATATGATATATGCATAATAATTATATTAATATAAATATATAAAATAATTATGTTAATATAAATTAAACTTATTATGAATACACTCCAGATAAATATATGGTAGCAAGAACATTGTTACACTATAAATTCTAACAAGTTCAGTTTACTTAAAAAAAAGTTTGGAAACCGATTGCCTTATTTTTGCAACGCAAACTTAAAGGGAAAACAGTTAAAAGTTAATAAAAGTTAATAATCTATTAAAAGTTAATAATCTATTAAAAGTAAAGAAATCTAACTCTTCCCAAGTAAATCAAGTAATAAATATCTAGTTAGTTTAATGTCAATTCTAGTTAACATACTCTGGAATATTTACTAATCTTACTTAAGATTTAATAGTAAGATTACACAAGAAATTCCATTTAACTAACAGTGTTATATTGTGTTCTACAAACATATTAAATACTATTATTCTCAACATGGCTTTAATCTGCCATTTTATGCTACGTAGACTTAAAAAACTATGTGCAATCGGTTTCCACATTTTCTTCAAGTAAAGTGAAAGAAGAATAGTATGTTGTACTGACAAAAGCTTTCTTAGTTCACTTACACAAGAGTACTACTAACTAAAAGAAGAACTGTAGAGAGTAGAGAATGTAGAGAATACTATTTGAATTAACAGTGTATAGTAATTACAAAACTTCTATAATGATACAAAAGTTATGCTTGCCATTGCTTTCATCAAATTGGATTTCTTCTCTAAAAGATGTGCATCGCTGATACAAAGGTGGACATTTTGGAAATTATATTAAAAGTTCTTCAGCTTCTTGAAAAGCATGGATAATCCAGTAGGGGGCAAACATATGTAGTAAAGGCCCACCCGTTCACACCAAGAATGATAAAAAATATTTTTGTACAGCTGGAAAAATCATTCTGACAGAGGTTCCAATGCTATCTGTAATCTGTTTCGTTATCGTTATAGTGGTGGTGTGGACTTTTTTCATGAAACTGAATGATTATCAAAACCTAATAGTTATCAACCTTGGTGTGAATGGGCCTTAACCGTATACAAAAGATTTTTTGGTAAAAGTAGGATCATGCCGATCTAGAGGCCTTAGAAAGCCATGTATCCAATATGATGTAGCATTATACGGTTAAGCAGGTGCAGGCCAAACTGTTTTAACACTAATATAATTACATGCTCAGAAAGTGTTAAAAAGTAAATGAACTCTGTCACCTTAACTTTCTTCACAATCCGTAACAAATACAAAAGTGTCAACAGTACTAGGTCTGTGTTGTTCCTGAGTGAAGTGAACCTCAAGAGAGACTCTGGTGTGACACGTTGACGTAGTCGCTTTAGGCTGAGCCATGATTGACATGCATTGATCAACTGCAAAAAAAAAAAAAAAAAAAAAAGGCAGCCAGCTCAAGTTTGCTCTCAATTTCACTATTTTTTACTGCTCTTCCCCTAACGGCAAATTATGGTCTTTAAAGATGAATATATACACCACAAAATGTAAATGTGTGCTCACACAAAAGGTCACTAGTTACATCAGCGTCTCAGGAATGTAGAAGTCTACATTTACATCCGAGAGGAAGCTGAGAGGCGGGATATTCTCCACAGACACTGGAAGGGCATAACGGAGGAGGTTTAGAGCCAGGGGATTCATTACAGACCATCCTCAGCAGGCAAGTTTAACGGAAAAAGAGGGAGTTGACCACAAAAGACAATTATCTGAAAATTGTGGAATATGAGGCGTTAACTCACCATCGCGAGTCGAATCTAATCCTCAGGTGTTTAATTTGAGCGCCAGAAGTACGTTCGTGGCTTTGAATGCCAGCCCTCGTCCATAGAAAACACAAAGGGGGGATCGTTACGGCCATGAAATGACGAGTTCAAGTTTGCGCTTATAAAAAAGCCTTTATTCCATGCCTCTATTCTTCTTTTTCTTCCGTTCATGATGAGTTCTGCTGTACCGTGAGCTTTGTTAGAGATAATGATGTCTTGTTAAAGGGTACTTCTATTTTTCACGGTAGGTTAAGTAGCTCTTCTCATAAGTATTGAGATGTGAAATTCAAGATGGCTTTGCGGAGTGAATCAAACATTTTGTAATTAAATTAGTTAGAGTAAAATTGAGTAGTGTTGAGAATTTGGGTAACACTTTATAATAACTGCACGCTATAAATGATTAGTTAAGCATTAAATATTTATCATTTATCATTTATAAAGCATTAACAGACATTAGTAAGCAGTTTATAAATAGGCCTACAGCTATACATGCTTTGTTCTTGATTTATAAGCAAGCATAGCTATGATGTGTTTAAAAATTGTATCTTCATACTTTATTAATGATCAATTTATCATTTCTAAATTAAGTATTACATAGTTACAAACCAGTTATTTAGGAGTTGTCAGTTGTTCGTAAGATCTTTTAGAAGATGTAAGTAAATGATTAATAAACTATCTAAATGTACATTTATACACATTATTTAGACATAGTAATAGTTACTCAGTGTGTTAATGCTTTAAATGCTTAAAAAAAATGATTTATTAACATGTATTCCTACTGTAATTCATGATTAATTCAGGTTATAAAACAGTAGTTGTAAGTTAACTATTTTTGTGAGTTCATCTAAAGTGAGGACTATTTATGCCTCGTAAAAGTTTTACAAAGAAGATTTAAAGGCTCAGTTATCTTCTAAACAGAAAAAAGGAAACAAACACAAGAGTAATGCACAACATTTCAAGATGCAAAAAATTTATCTGTACAACTGTACACTTGATATAACATGAAAAATAAATTTAAAAAAATTATTAAACACATTATAGATATGCTTATAAATCAAGAATAAAGCATATACAGCTGTATTTATAGACTGCTTACCATTGTCTATTAATGTATAGGGACAATGCTTTATAAATGATGAATTGATTTACTATTTACTAATGATTCATAGCGGGCATTATTATAAAGTGTTACCAGAATTTGTTCTTAAGAGGTTTAACTGTACTGATGTGTATAAGCTACTCATGAATGTAGCTATAAATAAAAATGTATAATAAATTATATATTCTATAAGAACATCAATATGCTTATATATTTCAATGAGTTTTTGATATCATAAAATCACAATGAATATGAAATCAATTCAGATCTGGGCCGCTTTCAAAGTGGACAGATCAAATTTATTGGCATGTGACTTCAATGTAAACAGAATTCATATGATTTTTACATCAGTCTAACTTGACATTTGTCATAAATACACACTTGCTTTACCCTTGGTGTGAAGAAAAACGCATAACATCGGCAAGTTCAAAAAGATCAAAAAAATTGGACTTGAGTACAAAATTGTCTTGTAGCCAAAAGGCACCTATTTTAATGCCTGGCAACTGGCGCAAAAGAATAATGTTGAACATTTCACTTTTATGTTCTAATAACCATCACTGGATAATGTCTACCATTATTTTGAGGGGACATTTTTCACCATAGCAACCAAACCACATTGCATAATGACTAATAGGCTATACATGTGATCTGAGCTAATTTGTGATATTTTGTTGGGTCAAATGAGTGTTTTTGCACACATTGAAGTAATATTTCAACTAATAATTCAATCTATATATATATATATATATATATATATATATATATATATATATATAAATATATATAATATAATATATGTATGTATATATATATAATATATGTATGTATGTATGTATGTATGTATATATATATATATATATATATATATATATATATATATATATATATATATATATAATACACACACACACACACACACACACACACACATACATACACACTGATCAGGCATAAAATTATGACCACTGACAGGTGAAGTGAATAACACTGATTATCTCTTCATCACAGCACCTGTTAGTGGGTGGGATATATTAGGCATATATTAGGCAGTAAGTGAACATTTTGTCCTCAAAATTGATGTGTTTAAAAGCAGGAGAAATGGGCAAGCGTAATCTCCAAAACTGCAGCTCTTGTGGGTTGTTCCCAGTCTGCGGTGGTCAGTATCTATCAAAAGTGGTCCAAGGAAGGAACAGTGGTGAACTGGGTCTTGGGTGGCCAAGGCTCATTGATGCATGTAGGGAGTGAAGGCTGGCCCCTGTGGTCTGATCCAACAGACAAACTACTGTAGCTCAAATTGCTCAAGAAGTCAATGATGGTTCTGATAGAAATGTGTCAGAATACACAGTGCATCGCAGTTTGTTGCGTATGGGGCTGCATAGCCGAAGACCATTCAGGGTGCCCATGCTGACCCGTTCACCACCGAAAACGGCAACAATGTGCATGTGAGCATCAGAACTGGACCACGGAGCAATATGTGAATATCACAATTTTCAGGATTTTTTGACCCAGAAACCATGCAAACATCAAAGGAACTGCAACATTAATTTACATTGGACTAAAAAAAAAAAAAAAAAAACACACACTCAAAAAAATAACTCTTTGAACAAACATAAAAAAATCATGGAAAGTTTTTCCACATGATTAAGTTGCTTTATTTCAGCGTTATGCAATTCTGTTATTCCAATTTAATGTACTTACGTGCGGTCAACTTAATTTATTAAGGTTGATTCAACTTTTTTACTATGGTTGGGCACAGCTTAATGTAATAGTGTCAGCCCAACTAATTTGCAATGTTTTGGAAAATAAATAAAACGCAATAAATAAATAAATAAATAAATAATAAATTGTTTTCATATACATTGATTTTTACAATCAATTCTTCTTGTTTAATTTTGTGATTTACTGTATATAACTCACTAGATGTGATACTGGTTTCATCCTAAATTGCCTTAACCAAAAACTTTGTAAAGCCCAAATTGATCAGTCCATTGGTGGCAATAATTTTACAATCAACATAGGCTTACAATGCTTTTGGGAAATGCAACCCAGAACACTACTACATTGATTACTTTCTTATTAAAGTAATTTGAAAGTTTGTTAGCAGGTCCTCAACCCAAGCACAAGTGCAACAATTCACCACAATGGTAACCCTAAAACTATTAATTAACAGAAACTTTTAAATACCAACATAATAGAACAGTAAACACTAAAAAGTCTTTCCATTTTCTCATCTTCCTAAAAACTGCTTAAAATAACACTTTATTTCAACATTTACATCCCCATTCAGCCCCTTTGCAAAGCATGATAGGAAGTGAAAATCCTGTTTGATTGAGTCCTGGTTGGGTTTACTTGATTGACACATTCCAATATGAAAACATCAAGTTAAGTCAAAGAGTATTCATTAAGTCAATTTAACATGAATGAATCACATTTAAAGCAGAAACCTGATACAATGGTGTTGGACTTTACCTCCTCATTTCAGGAGTTCAGAAGTCCAGCACATGCCACTGATGTGTTTGTACACCTGTAAGCATGACTTCCTCCTTAAATCAAAGACCTGCTACAGCTGCTGCACACAAAAACACAGCAGTGTGTCACTCACCCGATGAATACTGAAAGAATGAAAGATTCATACAAGCAGCTTTTTGAGCATAAATCTTACCAGAATGTCATGAGGTTTATGTTTCAAATAAAGACAAGAACAATTATGCCAATGATATAAAATATTAATAATGATAATGATAATAATAATAAGTAAATCTTGTTTTCAGGATATTTATATATGAAATATTTCTTTTTCATGTGGTCCTTGCTTGGCCTTTATATGACATGATTTAAAACCAAACATCAATAAATTCCCACCATCACAAGCGTCTTTTCAAAAGTATCAGTCTTAACATGGTGCAGCATGCCAGTGATTCTGCTTTGATCTGCCATGGCAGAGCGGAAAATCTGGGCCGACATGAACACAGGCGGCCATATCAAACGAATAAACAAAATAAAGAGTTTTATTTTCTTATGACGGCCAAACAGCCCCTCTAAACCACTAGGCGATATTGCTGTCGGTTGTGTGTCTTATACACATCCAATGAGATAGAGAATTGCCAGGCAGGGCGAAACTGCAAAAAGAGGGAAGCAATTCACCCCACCTGTCTTGTCCCATTTGAGGAAGTGTCGTCGGGTTTGGCTCGAGAGAGGTGATTTAGTCTTCTGCTATGAGCTGCAGAGTGACTGCTTTGCTTGTAATAGTCTTCAGACACAGTGACATAGCCTGTTCATGTGGATCCTGCCGCGCTGCTCCTTATAAGCATGCCTGCATAGAAGCTGTGTGAACTGCCCTGAACGTTATGGAAATTTCTAACAGCAGCCATTGATAAAGTTCTTTGCATGCCTTGCACTGTTCGTTTATTAAACATATACCATTCAGCAAATTTTGTGTGAGCCTATTTGTTTAGAAAGTGTGGCAAAATATGTCAGTGGGTAAACAATATAAATCTAAATATTAATCTAGCAAACTGTGTACAATTTTTATGTGACCGTATGTTTAGAAAAAGCCCAACATTACTGCGATTGAGAGATGCACATGAGAAAAGTGAAAAGCAAGTTTTAGTGAAAAATGTATGCATGACAAGTGAAGAACTGACATAAACTTTGTCAAAGCATCTAAATGCAGAAAATGTTATTATCATTGGTCTCAATGGGGGGGCAAAAGTTAGGGGGCAAATATTACAAAAATGTGACATTAAAAAGTGTATAAATCACGTTTTTTTCTAAAGTAACACTGTCCAACAGCGTCACCAGCAAGTAAAGTTACAGCAGGAGGCTGAATCTCTCTTGCCTGCCCTGAGGCCATTGAGTTTTAACAGACCCCCTAAAACAGGGATGGACAACTCCGGTCCTGGAGGGCCAGTGTCCAGCAGAGTTTAGCTCCAACCCTAATCAAACAAACCTGAACCAGCTAATCAAGGTCTTTAGGATTAGTAGAAAGTTATAGGCAAGTGAGTTTTTATCAGGGATGGAGATAAACTCTGCAGGACACTGGCCCTCCAGGACCGGAGTTGTCCCTGCCCTAAAGCATGCAATGGGTTTGGATGAGGGTAATTGAGAATGACTGGGGGAAAGTCAGATGAGAGAAGGCAATGCCTACATCGTGCTATGATGGATCTGACTGGTTATGATTGGATATAATTGGTCTGTGCGATAAATCCTGCCTCTTGTTTTCATGCGCATTTTCGATCTGAATGAACAAAATGATGGCGTTAATGGGAAGACTAATTAAAAAGTAAATAAACAACTCAGCCACTTAGATATCACAGCTTTATGTGGGTGGGATATATTAGGCAGCAAGTAAACATTTTGTCCTCAAAGTTGATGTATTAGATGCAGGAAAAATGGGCAAATGTAAGAATTTGAGCGAGTTTGAAAAAGGGCCAAATTGTGATGTCTAGACGACTGGGTCAGAGGATCTCCAACTGGTATTCCAGGTCTGCAGTGGTTAGTATCTATCAAAAGTGGTCCAAGGAAGGAACAGTGGTGAACAGAGTCATGGGCGTCCAAGGCTCAATGATGCACTTGGGGAGTGAAGGCTGGCCTGTGTGGTCCTATCCAACAGACGATCTACTATAGCTCAAATTGCTCAAGAGGTTATTGCTGGTTCTGATAGAAAGGTGTCAGAATACACAGTGCATCGCATTTTGTTGCATATGGGGCTGCATAGCCGCAGACCAGTCAGGGTTGCCATGCTGACCCCTGTCCACCACCGAAAGTGCCAGTAGTGGGCACGTGAGCATCAGAACTGGACCACGGAGCAATGGGAGAAGGTGGCCTGGTCTGCTGAATCATGTTTTCTTCTACATCAAGTGGATGGCCGGGTGTGTGTGTGTTGCTTACCTGGGGAACACGTGACACTAGGATATACTATGGGAAGAAGGCAAGCCGGCAGAGGCAGTGTGATGCTTTGGGCAATGTTCTGCTGGGAAACCTTGGGTGCTGCCATCCATGTGGATGTTACTTTGACACGTACCACCTACCTAAGCATTGTTGCAGACTATGTACATCCTTTCATGGAAATGGTATTCCCTGGTGGCTGTGGCCTCTTTCAGCAGGATAATATGCCCTGCCACAAAGCAAAAATGGTTTAGGAATGGTTTGAGGAGCACAACAACGAGTTTGAGGTGTTGACTTGGCCTCCAAATTCCCCAGATCTCAATCCAATCGAGCATCTGTGAGATGTGCTGAACAAAACAAGTCCAATCCATTATATAATTATATATATATACACACACAGTGGCATGAAAAAGTATGTGAAACCCTTGCAGAATCTGTGAAAATGAGAATTATTTTAATGAAATAAGAGGGATAATAATGTTTAGTACAGTCCTGAGTAAGATATTTTACATAAAAGATGCTTGCATTTAGGTCACAAGACAAAAAAAATACCTGAATTTATTAAAATAACCCCATTCATAAGTATGTGAACCATTGGTTCTCAATACTGTGTGTGGTTACCTGGATGATCTATGACTGTTTTTATGTTTTGTGATGGTTGTTCATGAGTCCCTTGTTTGTCCTGAGCAGTTAAACTGAGCTCTGTTCTTCAGAAAAATCCTCCAGGTCCTGCAGATTCATCAGTTTTCAAGCATTTTTGCATATTTGAACCCTTTCCAGCAGTGGCTGTATGATTTTGAGATTCATCTTTTCACACTGAGGACAACTGAGGGACTCAAACTCAACTATTAAAAAAGGTTCAAACATTCACTGATGCTCCAGAAGGAAATACAATGCATTAAGAGCCGAGGGGTGAAAACTTTTGAACAGGATGAAGATGTCACATTTTTTCTTATTTCGAGTCCCTCAGTTTGAGTCCCTTAGCTGTCCCTCAGTTGTCCTCAGTATGAAAACACAGATCTCAAAATCCTACAGTCACTGCTGGAAAGGGTTCAAACATGCAAAAATGCTTGAAAACTGATGAATCTGCAGGAGCTGGAGGATTTTTCTGAAGAACAGAGCTCAGTTTAATTGCTCAGAACAAACAAGAGACTCATGAACAACCATCACAAAAACAAACAAACAAACAAAACAAAAAAACAGTCGAGGATCATCAGGTAACCACACACAGTATTGAGAATCAATGGTTCACATACTTATGAATGTGGTTATTTTAATAAATTCAGCTATTGTTTTGTCTTGTGAACTAAATGCAAACATCTTTTATGTGAAATTTCTTACTCAGGACAGTACTAAACAAAAAATAACATGCATTTTTTATTATGCCTCTTATTTTATTAAAATAATTCTCATTTTCACAGATTCTGCAAGGGGTTCACATACTTTTTCATGCCACTGTATATATAGTGCCCTCCATGAGTATTGGGACAGTAAACACAACATTGCTCTGTTAGCTGTGATGTCAAGACATCTATAAATATGATTAAAAAAATAATATGAGGCAAAAGTTGTTACAACCACGCCTTCCTGGACTCCATTTCCCATGTTCCTCCTTGTTCATCACATGTGTGCACTTCCCCCATCAGCCTTCCCGCCATTCCTGGATTCCCTGCACCTGTTCGTCATCATCACTCCCTTAAGTTGGACTCACTCCTTGTCCAACTCCCAGTCCATTGTTAATGTTGTTTCAAGTGTGTGTTAATGCTGTCGTGTCATTAAATACCTAGTTTTGTTGAAGTCCATGAACGTTTCATCTCTGCTGCAACCTCATACATAACAGAACAACGGACCAAACCGAAGGACTTCAACAGTTAAAACTATGGGATTATTTCTGTTTCCTGAGTCTCCTGCATCTCTCAAGCAAGCCTCAGCGGAGGATTGCTTGTGTGGGTTCCGGCAAGACGGTCATCCACTGGAGAGGTATATGGAGGAATTTACTGAGCTTGCTTACTTGGTGAACTGGCCAGATGCCCCGTTAAACACTTGTTTTCTGGCGGGTCTGGACGAGGACACGATTTGTTTTAGTGAACCTGCGTGTTTTTTGTTTTGTTTTTTTTTGTTTTTTCCCTTGTCAAGACAATTAATCTGATTCCCTTTCTGAATTGTTCTGATTTTCTAATTGAAGAGGTTCAAGAAAGGTCGTGTTTTCCTCGTCCTGTCCCCACAGAGATACAAGCGGCCTGGCCAGTTCGCCAACTGCCAGCTTCCTCCTCCTACCCCTCCTGTGGGTATTCCCCTGGTGTCCTGCCAGACCAAAACCCCAAGTCTGACAGTAACAGATCCACCACTAGAAAAATAAGGCAGCTAAACGGACCTTGCTAAATGGTCTCTGAGCCACCCAAGTCTCCCGCGATTTCTGCCACCGAGCAGCCCAAACCTCCTGTGAAACATGCCTCCGACCAGCCTATGTCTCTGGTGAATTCTGCTGCCAAGCAGCCCAGTTCTCCAGTATATTCTGCCGCTGAGCAACTCCCATCTCCTGTGAATTCTGCCTCTGAACAGCCCAAATCGCCAGTAATGGAAAGAAATGACTGGCTAATAGACTTTTGGACGGAGCTAGTAGCTCCGACCTTCGCCGCGTCTGCCCCAGCCCTCGCCGAGGCCGCCCCAACTGCCAACGAGTCCACTCCAAGTGTTCCCGAGCCTGCTCCAGCAGCCCGATTTAGGAGAAACTCTTAAATATAATGGGCGTGTCAGTCCTAATTTTAGGAGTCCTAAATTTTTGCTCTAAGAGTATTTCACAAAGCATTTTAGAACTAAAACTAGTTCCTAAGTCTGTGAAACGTTAGGAGTAGTCAAGAGGACCCCTAAGTCACTAAGACCAAATCACAAACAGTCCTAATCCACCCAAAGACACTGTACACCATTGAGGGAATAGCGACATCCAAGAGGCGGACAATTAACTGTATATACTAGTTTAATTAGTGACACTTAGCCTACATTCTAAAACCTTTATTTGAATATGGCAACATTTTTATTTAAAAATATTTGTTTGAACATTTGCTGACTCCTCCCCCATCAGCCAATCACTGTGTGTATAGCCCAGCTTCTTTCCTTATCGCTTCTATTATGGTATTCCTTTGAAGATATGTTGTATAGACATCCGTACTCTTGCCAGAGTTCAACCAGTTTTTCTTCCATACCGGTTTTTATGTTACAAACTTTTGTTGACGCCATTTCGCCACTTGTTTACAATCGCCGGAGGAGACGTCATCGGTCACAAATATTATGCTCCCTTCACGTGCTCTCAGCACTATTGTAAAGATGACTCCACAACCGTTGGCGTTGGTTTTCACCCGACTGAACATGTTTAATCGGCATTTGTCAGGTCGTGGAATGTCTGCGCAGTGTGAACAGTTTTCCAACAAACGGCAACAAACTCTGACGTAATCTGACTTGTCTACGAACCGTTGCCATGATGATGAGGCAAGTCCCCAGCAAAGACGGCTGGTTGATCGCGCCCGCGCCTCACGCACACACAACAAAGTACTGGAAACGTGACATTGCAGCTTGTTCGTTATAAAAAATAAAATACAGTTAAAAAATAAAAATATTCAAAAGGTACAATAGTCCATAGTGCAATCCGTGCCATTCAGCAAGAGCAGCTGCTCCACTTCACCGAAAGAGAGAGGCAACGTTAACCACTATGAGAGCAACGCAGGTTTACCTTCAGTTTCTTTTTTTAGTAATCCGTTTTGGCTTGTTTAGCTACATGGTATATGCGTATGGGTCTCATTAATAAAAAGGGTCACGCTAAAAAAAAAAAAAAAAAAAAAAAAAGTTTCAAAACCGGTGTATACCAACCAATAGGTTAGGCTACGATCAGATCGATGGCTACAGCGCTTCGGATTTCAGGTTAGTATTTTTGTTTTGCCTCCATACTTTAATACAATGAAAATATATATGATACTAGGCTACATTATTAATATAATAAACTTGCCTGACAATATTGTTAACATGTGTAGTTAACGTGTGTAGTAGTGGAATTTTCCCAGTCAGACATCACTCGTTTGTCGGTGTTTGTTGGGGCGGTGTGAACATGACAGTTTTTTTCTCATAGAATTCTAAATCCAACGGCCAACTTGTTCGTTGGCGTTTGTTGGCTGTTGTCGGTGCGGTGTGAATTGGCCTTTAGCTTCTCTCTGTTCCTTTAGTAAAAGTTTGTTTCAGCAGCTTTGTGAATAGGTTTTAAGAGAAGAACTTTTACTGCTATTTAGGAGACCTCTTAGTGGTAAGATAAAATGTTTTGTGAATATGGCCCCAGGAGACTGATTTGGAATGTCCAGTTTGGAAAGTGCTGAAAAAGACAGATACCACTGGCAAGCTTCAGCAACTGACAATGACCAGGTCAGCTGAGAAAATCAACAGAAGTTGATGATAGACAAATGACAAGGGCTATGAAAAAAAAAAAAAAAAACCTGTAAAATAACTGTTAGTAAAATCACCTGCAAACTCCAGAAATCTGGGGTGATACACAGCAAGATCAAACATCTGATCATCAGTACCAAAAAATAGGAAAGACAATTTGAATTTGGAAAAACACACAGAGATGAGCCAGTAGAGTTTTAGAACAGAGTTTTATGGACAGATGAGACAAAAATTAATCTTCATCAAAGTGGGAAAGCAAAAGTGTGGAGAAAAAAAGAAACTGCTAATGATCCAAGGCATACAACCTCATCTGGAAAGCATGGAGGAGGTAGTGTCATGTCATGGCCATGCATGTCTGCCTCTGGAACAGGCTCACTCATCTTTATTGATGACTTATTCAATGATGGCAGCAAAAGAATGAATTCAGAAGTGTACAAAAGAATCTTGCCTACCAGTGTTCAAGAAAATGCCACCAGGCTGGGAAGTGCTTCATATGGCAACAGGACAATGACCCAAAACACTAGTACTGCCAACTCAATCAAGGAGATTATCATGGTAAAGAGATTTTGGGTCTTAGATTGGCCAAATCTACAGATTTAAATCCTATTGAACAAGCATTTCACCAGCTGAAGTGGAGACTAAAGGCAGAAACTCCCTAAAACAAGCAAGGCCTGGAAAAGCATTTCAAAGTGTTAAACCAAGAGTCTGGTGATGTCTATGGGTCACAAACTCGCTCCTGTGATTGCTTGCAAGTGATTTACAATTAAATATGAGCTTTTACATTTGTTTTAAGTTAAACCGTCCCAATACTTATGCTCACATTAGACAGGAGGTGAAACTATAAAAGTGCTGTTCTTCTTAGTTGGTAAAACATTTTTTTTGTTGAAACAATCAATAATAAAATGTGACATTCTGTACTTCTGCCTCAAATTAATCTTTTGATCATATTTATAGATGCCTTGACACCACAGCTAACAGAGCAATTTTGTCTTTACTGTCCCAATACATAGAGGGCAGTATATTCGTTTAGTGCATCATCACAGCATTTGTTCAGAAACAAAACACCAACTCATTCAGTAGGATCATCAAGAAAAAGATGAAGAAATCAAGGAAGAGACTTCACTTAACATATAATACAAGATGAAAACACCCAACCCAGCAGGTAACAAAACAATTTCTACAGTTGCGTTTTGTGACGCTAGTCAGAAATGACAAGTCAACTATATGCTTTGTTTGGTTTACAGAAAACACATGTACAGTCAAGGAAAATAATGCTTTCCTCCAGCACAGATCCACCTAAAACTACGATATGGGTTGGCGCAGACTTTGCCTCTTGCATATAAGAATGCAACCAGATAAACAAAGAGGCGGGGAGAGACGGTATGTGTATTTATAAATGTCTCTGCATAATGTATGGTGCTTATCCTGTGTCTTAATAATAGTGCTAATCACGAGAAGCAGGTGCTTGACTGCATTGTGGGTGAAGTGAGTCACAGAATGGAGGCTTTTGAATACAACACTCACACACACTTAAGGCTACAGTGCATCTACTCTCAGTTGATTTTGTCTATTCATATAGAATGGTTCAACTAGACATTTCACCATCCTATGAGCTGCCTTGCTTTCTAGAACCCTATACATGGGTGGAACCACATAAATGGCTGATTTGAAGCATTCTACATAAGCAACAGTTCAATAAGAGCAAGACAACCCCCTTTACAAGTTATTCATTTGACAATACCCTGTTGAAGAAAAAAAAAACAGCATATGCTGGTTAGGTATGTTTTGAATCATGACCGTTCATAAACCAGCTCATGACCAACTATGGAACAGCATAAAACAGTTCAAACCAGACCATCAAAACAAGCTGGGATACCAGTTTGAGGTGGTTTAAGATGGTTTTTTTTTGTTTGTTTGTTTTGTTTTCGTTTTCTCTGTAGGATAGAATTAGCATTTTTAGCAAGTAACATGAGCCATGCTGTTAAGCCATCTAAACAATAGCCTACTTTCTTTATTGAGACTTGTTTTCCAGTATGACAAATTTCATCTTATAATAGTGTATTAAAGTCATAGCATGTTTTAAATGCATTTTTAATGAATTTATGCAAAATTGATTGTAAGCGTTATTTAATGAGTTAATTTGTTTCATGTCCCAGTCAAAATATCTAAGCATCCTTACAATAACAACATGTTGCAGTGTGCTGCTTGTATAGACAGCTTGCTAGGTTTTGGAACAGAGTCAACACCAGTGGTACAATCACACGTTACTGAGGAGCTTCTAGCCGGAGAGAAGAAAATGAGAGTTGCTCTACAGGCACTGTATTCCCTCCTTTCATTAAATGGGCTAATGAAGCCTCTAGTGACCATGTGCGCTCTCTGGAGAAGCAAATTTATCTTCATGTGCTCTTGACGCACCAGGGGATCTGCATGAAGAGTGTAAAACATGTTTTTAGTAATGCAAAATACTGTATGATAATCTTTGCTTCCGTCTTGCCGCGAGCAGTTGTTACACATTCAATTTGCAGTTTTCATAAGTCTTACATTTGCAAGCTTTGTGCGTCACTATACATCCACCTTGTCCTAGGATGAACCACTACACTCTTAATAATAAAAGTTCTTTATTTGCATAAGCATCTTTAAATAGAATATTTAACATCTATGGAATCTTTCCATTACACAAAATGTTCTTTATAGTAGAAGAAGATCTTAGATTTTTAAAATGTTCTTCACACTAAGAAAAAATTATTCTTTTAAGAACTGTTTACTGAAAGGTTCTTTGGGAACCAAAAAAAGGTTCTTCTATGACACCACTGCAAAACGCATAGGTTACAAGTTCCCCTAATGTGATTCTTGACAATAGAATGAAAGACAGACAAAGGGAGTGAAAGAGTGTGGAGGTGACAAACGAGCACCTTAGGAGTGATGATTTCATGAATTTTATAAGCAGGTGTGCTGCCTGGAGGGGAAACAAAGGGTTGGGGCTTTGTGACATACATCAGAGGTGGTGCCTGACCTTCCCCAGCCTGAGTGATGGATGCTATGGCCAAAAAGCTGCTGGCAGCATCAGATTGTGGTTGCACATCCGTTTGAGCTGCGTTCCTGGAAGTCTCATCGGGTAAAACGGACCTTTGCCTGGGAGAATTCTGGATCTTTCTAATAGAGAAGGACTCCTCAGGGAAGATGTGGTAATCTCAAGGTATAGTAATGTGTTAAGATGATAAACGATGGAACATGTCAAGAAGACAAATATCTCAGAAATGAGAAGCTGGAGCTGAACGGAGCTTTATTTCTGGTCTCGCCAATGGAAATGTGACACTCCGTTTATTGAATAAACCCTAAGTATTAAAGGAGGTGTGGAGCTCATCCCGCACTATTGTGCTACGGACAAGAATGATGACTCTGAATAGTGTGCTATTACTTTTCCAAAGGAATGAATGTACAATTTTTGCCTTTTGGTTATTAAATGGGCAAAATAATAAAAAATAAATAAATAAATAGACTTAATGTGTTGTCACATTTATGGTGGTTATGCAAATTTTCACAGTCATTTCAATAGGATTTCACACAATCTGGAAATTCATGTGAGGGTGAAAGATTTCCCCACACTGATTTTTACTCTAAACAATTCAAATCATGTAACAACTACATAGCAACACCCTGGCAACCACCCTAGAGACTGTTATATATTTAATTGACTTAGATGTATGTATGTATAATGCTGAAAATAAATTTAGTATTTTTAAGTAAATATAGTATTTTTAAATATTTTTTGAGCAAATGAGTTCAGCCTTGGTACGCATGTAAGCGACTTCTTCCAAAAACATTAAAAAAAAACTTTTGAAGAGTTTGATCACTTTTTGTATAAATTATATATCCTACATTATGCACCAACAGCCCATCTTGGAAAGTTTTAGTTTCTATTTCAGTAAACAGCCATTTTATTCTAAACAGCCATTTTATTCAGTTGGTGAAAAATGGTCAAGTACAAATTTAAATTAGGCTTTAGTGCAAGAGCTTTAATAATGCACTTCCAGTGAAAAATAAAACCCCAAGTGTTACAAAAAAGTACAATATGGCACCTTTAATCACAGCTGAAAAACCTGTTTGCAGCTTTAAGCACCACTCTAAACAGTATCAGCTAGTTTTAATGTGGAATCATGCTAATGGTAGTGCGTGAAGTGTTGTGTGACACTTTGGAATACTGGCCAACACGACAGCCTAGGGCTAATGGCTCCATCTCAGAGCTGCGCTCAGGGTTATTCGTTATTTTCACATCAGAGCTCTATTAATGCCTCTGCATTACCAGCCTCGGAGAGATCCACTATCACACACACACACACGCACACCAGTCAGCTAACATAGCATCATAGTGACACTAATCTCTCCAACACTCCCTTCTCCCTGTTCTCCATTCTCTCTCTACGATCATTTGCCATTATTGTAATGACCACAGTTGATGAAAACAAGGGTCATGGTTGAGTTTGCCAGAGATTGGACCTAAAACGACCAAGTCAGATTGGCTCAGATTTTGCCATTATCGTCATCGGTGGATTATTGGAAATTGTTTCGGGATTTGACCCCGAGTCCAGGTTTTTGGAAAGATAAGATATAAGGAGGTGCAGGGATGACAAGATCAAGGGTTCTTGCATCAGTGGTGGTGTTTCGCGGCCTCCAAATCTTAGGATTGAATCTCTGCTTGAAAAGGAAAACAAGCTTACTGCTTATGGACTCTTAAACTCGCAAATAAGTTCTAAATGCAATTCTGACAGTTTTTCTCACAATTGCCAGTTTATATCTCACAATTCTGACTTTATTCCTATGGCAAGTTTATAACGCACAACCTGACTTTATTTGTAATTCTGACTTTATTCCTCGCAATGGTGTTTATAACGTGCAATATGACTTTATTTCTCGCAATTGAGAGTTTATATCTCGCAATTCTGACTTTATATCGCACAATTCTGACTTTATTTCTCAAATTGCGAGTTTATATCTCGCAATTATAAGTTTATATGTTGTAATTCGGACTTAATTTCTCACAATTCAGTTTGTCTCGCAATTCTGACTTTTTTTCTCGCAATGGCGAGTTTATATATTACAATTCTGACTTTATTTTCTCGCAATGGCGAGTTTGTAATCGCATACAATAAAAAAAATAAAATCTAAATTAAAATATTAACAAAAATAATCAAAATATCAATGATACTAAAATAACATTGCTGTACATACAGAAAATGTGCATACATTGCACATCATAAATACCATACAAAGCAGAAATATTAACTAGTATGTTAGTGTGCGATTCCAAACATAGCCTCTATCTCTCTGCATCTGTTTTGAACAGCACAGGAAACTGTTTGATGGATTCAGAACAAAAGCATCCAAATGGCACTATTAGTTGCGGGCAATGTATGCAGGCTGCTTGTTTTACATAAACCCTGAAAAACAGGTTTCTATTGCACATTTGGATATCACATACTTGGTAATTCTTTCTGGTAGCACAAATTTGAATCAGGTTAGTGCTGCATAATGTGTGCAGGTAAACATTTGGAAAGGTTTTAGGAAATGGGATTTTCTGACAGTGTTTACAAGAAAGAAAAATCAAGGGCAAAAACATTTTATTCTGAATCTATATTTAAATAAAATCAGTGGTCTAAGCTGATCTGATATTTCAGGATATTCCAGTAAGATATGAAGTTGATATAGGCTACTCACATTAAGAAGTCTTTTTGCTGTATTTATTAAAATAAAGTTGTATGCAACATTGTAAGACTGTGAAAATGTGCATCATCTGGAAAGAATCACATTGTATTTTAAGTATCATGTGTACAAACATCACAAAAAGAGCAAATTCAGATAAATATGTGTGTAAACATTCAGCCGAACTCAACATTTAGTCAATGCTTTCCAAATGTTTTTGCAACTAAAATTTAGTTACATATACTGTATTTGTTATAATATTTTGAAATATGTTTCATAAAAAAAATTATATGTAAAGTTATATAAAAAATATTTCACAAATTTTAATTTTTCTGAATGTAAATGTGTTTTAAGGATAATTTTCATAATTTCACTCACTAATCTAATTGAAGTACTTCATCTCTGTTATTTTAACCATTATTAAGTGTAAGCTTGTAGCACTAAAATGCATGTTTGGAATAATTTGGGAGATTTGGTTTCCAGCACTGGGAAAACATGATTTGCTCACTTGTGTCCACTTCCTAGACAAGACTAGCAGATGTTCAGCCTCTTGGGCTTGATATGAACACCAGATGAAAAAGAGGGCCATTGAATCCACCTCAAAACAAGTCATTAGCTAAACTTGAGCCCAAGTACCCGGGGGAAGAAACACAACCGAAGTGAGTTTTTGCTTCAGAAAGCTCACAGACGAATGAGCCCAGAAAGGTCTGAAGAGTCAGACTGATTTATATCATCTGCTCTGCTTCTAGAAGCCCATTTGCAGTGCATCACAACAAAACTATCTCTTCATGACTGCCATCGTAGATCGTGTTTCACTGAAGTAAAAATGAAACATACCCTTTGAAGTGTGAATCTATGTACACACTGGGAATTATCTTAAACTCAGTATTCTCTGATCTCATATTAAAGGGGTCATGAAATAGATTTTTTATTATTATTATTTTATAATGTTTCCTGGAGTGCACTTATAATGTTAATATGATTTTTACATCAAATAACTGTCATAATTTAGAAATAAATGGCTATTTTCAACCCTGATTTTAGCCCTCTGATTTGAACGCTCTGTTTTAAGGGGCGTGTCTGCTGTGAGACTTCAGTGTAAACACCCACTACTGTGATTTGCTAACATATTTGCAATTGAAAAAAGTATTACATGTGGAATCCTTTCAAATACTTTTACCGCATTTTTACTATTACAGCTGTTGCAATTAACAAAATGTGAAACGTGTTGATTATTGTATTATATTTAGATCTATTCCTATCACATGGAAGGTTGCAGTGATTAACATTGAGCAGATGACAGTATGTTGATCGTGTGAATGCAGAGATCTCATCATTGCAATGCAATTTCTGCATTCTCATGAAATGCTTTCACCGAAACTGTCACATTGTGTTTTGTCTCATGTTCATGTTTCATGGCTTTTATTTTAAAAATGTATCCACATGTGCTTCCCTTGCTCCTCATGAATGTTGCAATCATGTGATCATGTCTTAAGCTTCTCCTGTTCAGTATGTGTTATATTCGGATTGGTTGTTTTGGTCATGTGTCCTATGTTCTTATTGGTTAATTGTCTTATATTGTATTACATTGTTAAATATTGTCAAGTTGTTCAAGTTTCGTTAAGTCAAGCCATGCCAAGTCTTTGTTTATGTTGTATCTTTTCATGTCTGAATTTTCAATAAACTGCACATGGGTTTTTCAGGCTGGATCAAGCTAAGCATTCCTAAATGCACATCCCTTGTGTGTCATTTCGGAGGAGTGTATCTGACTGTTTCTATAGGAACCGGAGCTTCTAACGGCTGCTGCAGTGACGTGATGACTTTACCAATTAGCGATTGGCTCTTATTTAGAATGCGAGACTTATTCCGCCATATTACGTGTTGGACTTTCTTTTATTCAAAACAATATGAGTGACGTGTCTTTGGCGTCACTATAAGGGGAGTTTTGGCAAATGTCCAGATCAGCTCGCACTGCGTGCTCAACAGCTTTAGTCATTATAAAGAGAGAGTTCTGAATTCATTATGAATTTAACTGTCATTACCGGTTTAAAAATGAAATGCGTTACTAACAGTTTGAGAGGTCCTTGCTGTTTCCAGAACAGTTGATTCCTGATCTTTGAGCAAAAGGTTTTGGGCAAAGCCAGTATCGTATTGCAACTTGTTCTAAAACAGTTGCTGGTAAAATGTACAGTACAAAACATAGACTGTAAAAAATATGGATATAGTGTCCCCACATCCATAATCTAAGCGTAACCCATAGGTTACAGAAGAGCATTTTTGAAGCCTAAAGTGAGCCATTGCCATCTTGGCAGCAAATCACAGCATGTCACTCCTAGATAACAGAAAATGGGCAAAGAGGCGGGACGTGGTTGAAACTGAGGTGCCTGGTTGCTGAAACCACACCCGCCTAGCTCGACATGATCAAGTTAGCTCAGGCTAAGGAGCTATCTATCTATCTTAGACACTATCTAAAATATTAATAAAGATAACAAGTTATATCATTTGAAAATTCTAAAGGTTTACTGTCAATCTATGGAGACTATTTACTATATAGATGCTCCAGCAACAGCAATATTGTAATTTGTCGGGTGTGCAAATGACAACACGCAAATTCAAAACAGGACTTCATACCGTTGCAATGAAATAGCGATCGCAAGATGAATCCAGTCCATCGCACTTAGGTAAAATGTCCATGAGCGTCCATTAAAAAAAAATACAACAGCTCTTTTTGTCCACAAAAGCATTAATTCCATGAAATATTTATATATTTTCCATTGTTTGCATCACATTTCTTCTGAACGATCTGCTCTCCATCATCGTTCTTCAAGAAATTATGCAACCTGAACAGCATTTATGTTGTAAAACTGTATACGTTTGTATACATTCGACTCTCACAAACAAATACTTTGAAGCCCGTGTCCAAGTATAATTTTTCAAAATAGTGCAGCAGTTTAAGTCAAGCAGTGCTGTTGGATTTTGTGGTGTCTTGAGAGGCATATTCTCCAGCCATTGTCATTGTAGTAAAACCATTCATTGTCATTGTAGATGAACAAAACTTTTAGCCAATGCCGTACATCTGTCTTGACCATTGATGATGGCACAGCAAGCTATATTATTTGAAAACTGTAGGAAATAATCCCAAAAAAACCACTCCAAATAATCCCAAAAAACATGGCAGAGATGCCAAGTTCAGGGGCGAGAATTAGCTGAGATGACATGACAGCTAACAGGCAGGTTTGTAAACAGATCAGTTATGAAAAAATTCACCCCCCTCACAGTTGTCATGAAGGACAAAATTAGCTGTATAGACCAAAACCACAATTTGTACCAGGCTTTAAACATGTTTATTTCTGCAGTAAAGTTGGGCATTTTAACATGGGGCTCAATGAGATTCTGCTCTCTTTTGGAGCCTTTCCCTAGCGGCCAGTCAATGAATTGCAGTTTAAGTCACTTCCATTATGGCTTCAAGAGAAACTGGGGGAGGTTGCCGCTTGGTACAAACAAGCAAGTCGGCACTGAAGTGTCTAGGACAGGGGTGGGCAAACTCGGTCCTGGAGGGCAACTGTCCTGCAGAGTTTAGCTGCAACCCTGATAAAACTCACCTGTATGTAATCCTGAAGACCTTGCTTAGCTGGTTCAGGTGTGTTTGATTAGGGTCTGAGCAAAACTCTGCAGGATAGTGGCCCTCCAGGACCAAGTTTGTCCACCCCTGGTCTAGGACGTTCATTAAAAAATAAACTGAATCCATTTTTCTCTGACATCGGGATCCTTCGGCAGCTCATGCAAAAATTATGTTTTTCCACAGCTAGGAACAGCACAACATGCGTGGCATCACAATCTTGTTATTATCACAATCTTATCGTAAACAACTAGGCCTACTTTAGATAATGTGTTTTTGCTTAGTTTCTTCTTGATCTCTTATCTTATTTTTAAAATTCTTCTGTCCTCTTTTTAATCTGTTGTAGTCATGTACACCTTTAAGGAGTATCTTGTTATTTCCTATAAGAGCCACACTGTTCTATTCATGCCTATAAGGAGTTACTCACTCCTTAAAGCTTCTTTGATATGGAAGATGAGACCATACACAAATTTAGCTTTCCATTGTTTTAAATTGGCTTAACGCCCTATGACTTACTATATAAGTTACAGCGAGCTCAATAAACTTTGGCTTTTGATTGAACAGCACATCCCGTGTCCGTGTCATTCTTTTGTCCCTGGTACCAGACTTCTACACTGTTCTGCAAGACAAAAATTGACTTTATTGTTGAGGTTCATAATTTTATCTAACAGTTATGGAACTTGCAGGATGTAAAATGATATAAATACCTCTTATATGCCAAAAGACCAAGGAAATTTTGATTTCTCATGTCACGACCCCTTTAAACATTTTGAAGTCCCTGTATGAAATTACTTCACTTTGTCAACATCAATAAATCACAGATCAAACGCTGTGAAACTGGTTTGGATTATTTCCCAAAGCTGCCAGCTTTGGCAATGAATTCCTTGCATTCTGTCAAAGGGTTGTGTTTTCTACTACAAGTCTGCCAAGATTACTGTAAATATCAGTGAATAATTCTAACAGAAACAAAAATTACAATGACAGACAGATAGATAGATAGATAGATAGATAGATAGATAGATAGATAGATAGATAGATAGATAGATAGATAGATAGATAGATAGATAGATAGATAGATAGATAGATAGATAGATAGATAGATAGATAGATAGATAGATAGATAGATAGATTCAAAGAAGGTTGTGACAGGAAAGGCACAAGTTGGTTATATAAGGCAATGTTTTCTTACAATTTATTATTCATTTCACACATTCTATTCTTTCATATTTCACCCCATGAATCAGATCAAATGTTGAAGACTTTGTTAAAATGCTCATTGGTTTGCCATGTTAACAAAAATGGGTTAGTAATCGGATGGGGGATGCCAAAACAAAAAGTCAAAGAAAAGAAAGAAAAATAGGTGTAGATGAAAACACTATTGTGAGAGCAATATTCTCTGTGGTAAAGTAAAAACAAAGCGTAGTTGAATGAAATGACTTTAAATCAAAAAATGTGAATTGATTAGTTTCAGTTAAAGTGAAGCATGCCAATCCAGTGTTAGTAGCTTAGTTTAGAAAAATTGCCCCTTGTATACGTGTTCTTCCTGGTCTTATTGTGAAAGATTCATCAGATTAAAAAAAAATATCCAAAGAAAGAAAATTGCTTGCCTTATATTTCATCAAAATGTAATAACTTGCTCCGCCTCTGGAATGACTTTGCTTTTCTTATTGCAGTAAAATGGCAGTTAATTTTTATGTAAAATAAAACAAATGCATTTACATGACTCTTCATGATATAACTGTTTCAGTAATAGAAGTAGAAATGTTTCAGTAATAAGTAATAGAAATTGTACTATGTTTGTTAATTGGTTTTCCCAACCTTCTATCATTATAAACAGCTAAATATTTCTGTTTACATTTTATACAAATGTTCAGATTTAATTTTAATATAATTACAATGTGATTAATCAAAATGTCAGAATACATTGTTTTAGTAATAATTATCTTTATTTCATTTAAACAATCTCAAATTAAATAGTCAATTTATTCAGGGGGGCCTCTTGGAGGAGTTCAATTTTGCCTGAGGGATATAAGAAATTAAAAACAAAATGTTACAAACATTGTTTTATACCAGTATGATATTTCTAATATTCTATTTTAGCTACAAAAAAAAAAAAAAAAAGAGATTTTTGTGAGGTAGGTGGGAAATAAATAAATAATAGTTTTTAAATGTAATAATAATAATTATATTATAATAATCATAATATATACACAGTATATCAACAAATCAATGAGAGGAAGTTGAGCTGATGTTTTCAAGTCTACAAATTCAAAACCTGAATGAATTAGGATGAGTAGTTTTTTGTTTCTCTTGCTCCAAAACCTTAAAAAGGTTTTTTGATTGAATTGAAAGTTCTTTCTCTTTACAGTATAGTCTTTTCATTCACATTCATCCTTTATATTTGATTATCACTTTTTTTCCTGCCTCTCTTTAAAAGCCTGTAATGTGTTTTGCGGGTTACTGTGACATCTTTGCTTGTTTCGTACTCAGGGAATCGATAGAGGTGCATAAAGGGTCACAGCGATGTGCACAGGAACAAATACAGACACTCAAATAGCTGACCTTTGAGAGCCATTTTGACAACAATGCAGGTCCACGCAGGAGCAGGTTTCCCTTTTGAAAATAACGAGTGTTTTTAAAGATTTCCCTAACAGTCTGCGCTCAATATGAGGTGCTGGTTGACCTTTCACAACACGTTTGCCGTCCAAACCTGCAAATACACTCCTCTGTTTTGTGGAGTTGCCTGTAGATCGGCATGGACCGAACGAACATAGAATAAACAATGTACGACGTCAGTGAGAATCAGTATGCAGCGCATTCACACTGAATTCTGCTGAACAAAGTTAAGAGATCTTTTATATAATGTGTCCCTTACAGCACAAAAGAAATCAAATACTGTGGCAGTAGCATGGTGTGGTGATAATATCAGAAATACCATCATGATATGACAATATAATGATAATAATACCAATATCATTGTGTAGACTAGCATTTTTATGTAAAAAATTACCATTTTACATTACAGCATAGCACATAACAGAACATCACATCATTATTTTTAAGAGTATATAAAAAGTGCAGAAATATCATACTTAAAATATTACACATTTATATTTGTAAATTGTAACTCATAACAGATACATGACATGTGGTAACACAATGGCATTTTCACATTAATTTTAATGTTTCACATTATATTATATTATATTATATTATATTATATTATATTATATTATATTATATTATATTATATTATATTATATTATATTATATTATATTATATTATATTATATTATATTATATTATATTATTATACACTGCTCAAAAAAAAATAAAGGAACACTTTTTAATCAGAGAACAGCATCAAATCAGTTAAACTCATGGGATATTGCTCTTGGGCATATTACAGAAAACTTAGGTCTTAAGTTAAGATATGATAACTTAATTTAGGATTTTTCACAAATTCATATTACAGAAGCAAATCTTAACTTGATTTAGGATTCTTATTCTATCTTACAAAATCTCATCTTATCTGTAGTTAGGAAATCTTAAACCGCTCCATCGAGTTCGATAATCAACTGTCAGGTCTGTTACCAAGCAACCAACAACACGCAAACTGATTTTGAGGTAAACCCATAGTAAACCCAAGCGGCAACCTCCCCCAGTCCAAAAGAGAGTTGTTAAATTGGCCAAGTTTATAGCAGAAAAAAAACATGTTTACAAGTTGGTTCAAATTGTGGTTTTGGTCTATACTGCTAATTTTGCCCTTCATGACAACTCTGAGGGGGGTGAATTTTTTTCTAAGTCATTCTTTTAAATTATATTAAGCCTTAAAGTTCTGCATAATTAAGGGTGTGGTCACTTGAGTGACAGGTAGATTGCGCTGCTGTCTTTGAGCCGTCACTTTACCTCAGCTAATTCCAGCCGCTGAATTTGGCATCTCAGCCATATTTGTGCATGATTATTTTATACAATTACTGTATAAAATATGGCTTGCTGCATAATATTCGAGACTGATGTGCATCTGTGTAGATGTGCTCGCATGCGGAAGAAACAGAACACACGTTGTTAGATCGTGGCATTGGCTAAAAGTTTTGTTTGTGAGATTTACTACAATGACAATACCAGGAGGATATACAACTCTGACAGCACTGCTTGGATATTATAACTAAAACTGCTGCACTATTTTGAAAAATATACTTTGGACACAGGCTCATTTGTTTGTTAGATACGATCGTATACAGTTTTACAACATAAACGCTGCTCAGATTGCATTATTTCTTGAAGAACGATGACAGAGAGCAGATCATTCAGAAGAAATGTTATGCAAACAATGGATAATATAGCAATATTTCATGGACAAAAAGTACTATTTTTGTTTTGCAATGGACATTTATATTTTACCCAAGTGCCACAGATTGGATTCATCTCGCGATTTCTATTATAAAGGTATGAAGTCCCATTTTGATTTTCCATGTTGTTATTTGTTTGAGCATCTATATTTAAAAAAAAAAAAAAAAAAC
Organism: Chanodichthys erythropterus; assembly: GCF_024489055.1. Classification (NCBI taxonomy): domain Eukaryota; kingdom Metazoa; phylum Chordata; class Actinopteri; order Cypriniformes; family Xenocyprididae; genus Chanodichthys; species Chanodichthys erythropterus. The sequence continues at coordinate 6,280,656 of NC_090230.1, forward strand.
ACCGTAGATTGACAGTAAACCTTTAGAACTTTCTGATGATAAAACTTATCTTCATTAATATTTTAGATCATATCTAAGATAGATAGCTCATTTGCTTGCTAACATGGTCACGTCGAGCTATTCTGGCGTGTTTTCAGCAACCAGTCACTTTTTTTCTGTTATTAATTACTCACCCTTATGTCGTTCCAAACCCTTAAGACTTTCGTTCATCTTCGGAACACAAAAGCTCAAACCACCTCCCCGCCTCTTTGCCCATTTTCAGTTATCCGGGAGTGACGTGCGGTGATGCGCATCTAAGATGGCCGCGGCCTCATTTACGCGTCAAAACTGCTGTTCAGAACTCAATGGGTGACGTCACAGACACTACGTCCATATTTTTTTACAGTCTATTGGTAAACCTAAAATCAAAATGGAGAAACAACAACGCACTTTTCATTTTAGTGTTCCGTTGAAATGGTAAAGTCTGTTTTATTTGGCAAGTTGTTCTAAAGTTAAGACAGCTTTTAGGATTTTTTTGTTAATTTAGGATGCTTCTGTAATGCCCGTTTCCTATCCATAGTTAAGATAAGATTATGCACTTAAGAAATGCCATTCTGTAATAGCTTTTGTCCTAAATGAGGTCCTAACTGAAATTACCATGGTTACCAAACAGATAAGATAGGATTCTGAAGTTAAGATCTTTGTGTAACAGAGGGTATGCATCGACGTCACTTTCCCATCGAAAACGCGCTCCCTCAGCTGGACTGAGTGGCAAAAGAACCTGCTGTGTGACTGGATTTAATAGGGGAAACTGCAAAAACAAACGAATTACATTAAAGGTTGGAATTGAATGTGTTCATTACAACTTGTCAAATAAACCTAATCCATGGATATTGACATGCAGCCAGGAGTCGTGTTTCCTGACATTTATATGTGCCTGATTTGACGCCGGGGAAATACATAAAGCAAATCTGCCAGTGAATATAACCACAATATAGGTTGGTTTAAATCCGCGTAATCACTTATGTCAATGTTATATCGTCATATTGCCCAGCCCTATATAGTTTTTATTTAAAAACACCAAATTATGCAGAATATAAGATAGTAAATATTTAATTGATGATTTGTCAACACAATATATAACAATACAATATATATGGTATGATTTTACCTCAAAATCCAACAATTTGACAAAATGATAACTGCAAATCCATGTTTCTCTGCTTGAAGTCCAGTTGTTTCTGTGAATTGCAGCAATCCGTTTGCGACGGTGACGTCACGTGCATACCCTCTATATGCCCCCTGGTCAGTTAAGTAGCAGAGGGGGTTGTTAATCAGTTTCAGCTGCTTTGGTGTTAATGAACAGGTGCACTAGATGGGCAACAATGAGACAACCCCCAAAACAAAAATGGTTTTACATTGCCAATGACATTTTTTTCCCTACTCATCCTTTCTGACTGTTTTTCACTAGTTTTGCATTTGGCTAGGGTACTTGTCACTACTGGTAGCATGAGGAGATACCTAGACACTACAGAGGTTGCACAGGCAGTCCAAATCCTCCAGGATTGCACATCAATATGTGCCATTGCCAGAAGATTTGCTGTGTCTCCCAACACAGTCTCAAGAGTGTGGAGGAGATTCCAGGAGACAGGCAGTTACTCTAGGGCCACATTCACACAGCAGCAGAATACGGTAGCCAGTCCTGTATTTGAGTCCTTAATACGGTTATGTTCGCACACAGTATGGTTATTTACTGGAGTGACAACCGCATTCTATAACCAAACTCACACCCGTAAATTTTCAGGGCTCACAACCGCATTCTCAGAATATTCGCGCTGTGTGAACGGAACCGCACTGGACAACTAGTTGTCTGTCACATCATACAGTGTGAGAGAGCTGGTGTTTTGTGTGTAGTTTCGCTTTCGGTAACTTACAGCGACAGAGATATGAGCTGTGCGTCATCTTAAGGTGTTAGATCAAGTCACTGTTCTCCACCGGAGCGGCTCCCGTCCAAGTTCAAATGCCATGTCATGTGCGAGACGTCTCAAAGGACGTGACATGCATGTGCGACACTTAAAGACTCCGGCCAGCTCATGTTTACATGCTGCTGTTAGTTGTGATGGATGAACTCGCGGTTCAATTAGTCTCTTGTCATGTCAAAAGTAATAATACTTTTCAGTTTTATGGACGTCGCCATCTTTTATATTACATTGGTCACTGTCATTATGGTTACTAGTAAGAGAATACGGGCCTGACTCATCTAGTGGGTTCTGTACTCACTGCCCGGCACTGTGGAGCTCGATTGGCATTTGCCATTGAGCACCAGAACTGGCAGGTCCGCCATTGGCGCCCTGTGCTTTTCAGATGAGAGCAGATTCACTCTGAGCATGTGACAGACATGAAAGGGTCTGGAGAAGCCGTGGAGAATGTTATGCTGCCTGTAACATCATTCAGCATGACCGTTTTGGTGGTGGGTCAGTGATGGTCTGGGGAGGCATATCCATGGAGGGACGCACAGACCTCTACAGGCTAGACAACGGCACCCTGACTGCCATTAGGTATCGTGATGAAATCCTTGGACACATTGTCAGACACTTCACTGGTGCAGTGGGTTCCTCCAGGTGTACGACAATGCCCTGCCTCATGTGCCGAGAGTATGCAAGCAGTTCCTGGAGGATGAAGGAATTGATACCATCGAATGGACCTCATGCTCACCTGACCTAAATCCAATAGAACACCTCTGGGACATTATGTTTTGGTCCATCTGACGCCGCCAGGTTGCACCTCAGACTGTCCAGGAGCTTAGTGATGCCCTGGTCCAGATCTGGGAGGAAATACCCCAGGACACCATTTGTTGTCTTATTAGGAGCATGCTTCGATGTTGTCAAGCATGCATACAAGCACGTGGGGGCCATACAAACTACTAAGTACCATTTTGAGTTGCTGCAATGAAATTGCATCAAAATGGACTAGCCTACTGCATAATTTTTTTCACTTTGATTTTCGGGGTATCTTTGAATTCAGTCCTCTGTAGGTTGATGATTTTAATTTCCATAAAGTGATGTGGCATCCTTTCGTTAATAACACATTACCCAGTCCATATCAGTATAAATATCCAGCATGATATTTTTCCTCTTTGAGATCAGATGTGTTTTCAAAGTGTTCCTTTAATTTTTTTGAGCAGTGTATTATATTATATTATATTATATTAATTATATTTATTATATTATATTATATTATATTATATTATATTATATTATATTATATTATATTATATTATATTATATTATATTATATTATATTATATTATATTATATTATATTATGTTATATTATATTATATTATATTATATTATATTATATTATATTATATTATATTATATTATATTATATTATATTATATTATTGCCTATTAATGGTACATTCCCAAAAACTATGGTATGAACGTGGTACCTTGCTTGAACACATGGTATTACCAGGGTGTAATTTTGATTTTATACCATGACATAGTTCAAAAACATAGTATTACCATGGTAACATGACCAAAAACACAGTAGCCTGTATGCCCACAAAAGGATGTTTTGGTGGTAACATGACAAAAGTGGTAACATGACAAAAAACCATTACCACCTTGAAACTTTATTGTCAGTGGTGTGTGTGAGATAAAAAAAGGTAATAGAAAGACAGAGTATTTTAAACTGGAAGCATGCTTATGTGCCTATATGTTTGAGAGAGTAAATGAAAGTGAAGAAACATTATGGTAAAACAATCTATGTGTGTGTGAAGATCAAACAGAACGCCTGCAGACACAATCAACAGCACCTGACACTCCTCATCCTGACAGACCCTGAGCGTATCATACTGCACTGTTAGTAAAAATCCATTATGGCCTTGTATAAGAAAGCCGCAGGGATTCTTCAATAACACCTGTTCTTCATCCCCTCTCTTTTTTTCCTCTCTTCTTTCTCTTACTCTCTTTAGATTAAAGCAGTACATTTGCTCTCTGTATATGTGTTGATGTGGTACAGCCTGCACTGAAGTCATTGAGCATCTCAACAGGGTGGATCTGAGAAGTTAACAAGAAAAAAAAAAAAAACACTTTGGATTGACCTCTGAAAAGTTAAACCATATCTAGTTACATGAGTTTACTTCATGGTATAGTTCATGGAACTAAAAATGAAAATTTATTCACTCTCATGCCGTTCAAAACTTGTAAGACTTTCTTTTTCTGTAGAACAAATAGAGATATTTTGAACAATGTTTATGCTGCTCTTTTCCATTTAATGAACTTAAACAGTGACCAGCAGCTGTGAAGTTCAAAATAAAATAATATAATATATAAACATATCATTCTATTTTGGTTTCATTTTCATTCTGTTCTCTGATCTGCTTTGCACGAGTTCTGTTTGCTAGTTTCCAAGTAAAGACTTTGTTATTGTATTTCCTGTGCCGTGCGATTATTATAGCCACCAGCAACTTGTAACAGAAGTCTGAACCCAGAAAGGATTATTGTAAGAGCTAGGTATAGTTCTATTATTTTGAATTTTGAGGTAAATAGTTATATTATTATTTTGTTCACCTGTGTGTTTGGGTATGGAGAGAGGGGGTGACTGGGAAGTCTTATTTTTGCTGACCGCTATAAAGCTTTTAACGCTGTTTAATGCCTTTTATCATGACTTGACATGGACACCATTTCGTATGCCAGTGAAAGAATTATGGAATGTATTGGATGCACAACCTTGTTTGTTTTTCATGCAAATAAATCTACAAAACGCAGTCTTTGGATCCATGATCATTATCAGCAAGGGAGTCTGACAAGTTAGTTTCCCCTACTCAGCCTCTCGGTGGTAAAATTCATGGTTTTCAAGATAGTCACCTATAATTATTAAAGTGATTAAATATGGACTTACCTGCCATCCAGTTGCTCTGTCTAGAGTAAGAAGAGCTACACCTTAAGGACCACACTAGGACATTTTTTAGACCTGGTGTGCCTTAACAACCTTCCTGACTGCTTGGTCAGGCTGGTAAAAAAAACAAAAAACACACACACACACACACAGTGAGTGAGTGCCTGACTCAAGGTCCTCGAGGTCCTTGGATGGTCCTCGAGGGAATTTTGCCACTTTTGTGGAGTGGGAGCTGCTGAACGATGAATCGTCATTCACCATCTGCGATTCCCACTATGGACTCGAGTCGATTCCCACTACGGACCCAGAGCCTAGCCAGCCACCTCCCACACCCTGCAAGGAGCCTATGCCAGAGCCCACCCTAAGCCTGCACCAATATCAGAGGCAGAAGGAATGACTGAGCACATCATTGTCCCCCGAGCCTGAGGAGAGGTCTGACCAGTTGCGAGAACAGGCAATACCATCTGTGCCAGTGAGTGTACTTGTGGATATTGAGGGGATGGAATGGAGCCCCGCCCACACTCCCACCACTGAGGGTGAGCTACAGCTGTCCTCCGCATAATATTATGAGGATTTGGAGGAGGATATTTCCCTGAGTCTCCCGTCCCCACTGGTCCCATCCAGCTCCAAGTCTCCTGTTTCTCCACTGGTTCTGCCCAGCTCCAAGTCTCCTGTCTCCGAAAATCCTGCCAAACCTCCCTCTCCCACCTCCTCTGCCTATAACATCCAGTTTCTTGGCCCTGCCTCTGCTGTATCCCTTGGCTCCTTCTCTGTTGACTTCACTCTGCAGCATGGATCTGCCTCAGGTCTTCCGGCCTCCAGCTCCAGCTTGACAAGAGGATCCCCTGGTTCTGCCTCCAGCTGCTGAGCCTGTCACTTCACCTTGGCTCATCAATCAGTCAGCTCCACCTTGACTCCTCCCTCCCTCATCTCCACCTGGGACCATCGTCCTTACAACTCCACCAGGCTCCCTTATCCCACTGGCTCCACCTTGGTCGCTCTGCCTGTGCCAGTGACTTCCAAGCCTTCAGCTGCGCTTCATACCTCCACCCCTTAGGTGCCGTCATGCTCCTCTCTGGCTCCTCCCACCATCATCATCACCCTGAACTCTCCCACTGTCATCTCCTCTGGTGTCCTACCCTCCACCAGCCCCTAATCCTCCTAAGCTGTGCAATTTCCTGTGCCGTGCTTTTACTACAGCCACCAGCAACTCGTAAACATAAAAGTGGTCCATATTTGTGAGCTTAATTTTATTTCTTCTGAAGTCATTTAAGAGCTAATTGTATTGCTATCAAAGAGAAAAAATATTGAGATTTTAAAAGTGATTTTTCTTTGTAAACATTCAGTAGACTTTGCATAACAATGATCTTCACATGGAAATGTGTTTGTTTAAATATGTAAAAACTGTGAATGTTAACAGTCTGTTGACTCATTAATATTGATAATTAATTCTCAACCGTCAATTTGCATTCAAGGATATCTAATTTAACATTTGTGAAAAATTATCTGTACATTAATTTGTTTATTTTTGTCTCTGCACTTTGTTTACAAAATACTGTTTTCAACAATAGTTTTGAGTATAACGTATGCACTCACACAATATTTAGCATGCCTTTAAAATAAATGACTACATGTGTTACAAAAAGAAGGGACAGAGGCACTGGAATGCAGGTAACAGGTTTTATTGAACAACCAGAAGAGTGTAACAACAGTGCAGGTAAGTGAATGGGTATTTTCAGGTGACTGGTAATGATAACTGAATGATACTGTCCTTTTCCTTTGCAGATGTGGCGGGTATAGTGACTGGCTGGAGCAGAGAAGACACAGGAGAACTCACACAAGACGAGGAACAACGAAGGAGACTTGGGAACATTCTGGAGACAGGTAAGTAGCTTGGAGGAGTCCTTAAAGTGAGCATGAAGGTAGGTCTTGATGCTAACGAGTCCTAATTAGTTTAGTCATGAAATAGTTTTGTGGAACAATTGTGATTTTGTTTAATTATATATAAATATATATAAATAAATAAATTAATAATAAAATAAATATATATATATATATATATATATATATATATATATATATATATATATATATATATATATATATATATATATATATATATATATATATAATTAAAAAAAACTGAGGGAAACAAAGCAAGATAAAATGTGCTTTTTGTTCACAAGGGAACAAGCTGAATCTGTCAGGGTGGCAAATGTCTGCTCACTTACCAACTGACAGTTGTCTCTTTCTATCTCACTAACTTCAGGGAAGAAGATGGAGTGATATATCTGTGATATATCGCAGGCTAACCTGACCATCTGTGACACTACAAAATGCCAGAGCTAAATTGTCTCATCACTGGAGGGGAGTGTGATGAGGTGCATCTGCAATCAAATCCCTCAATGTATCCAACACAAACAGCTTCCAGTGGAAACAACAGAGACAATTCGGATCTGCTGAGAGATGAATGTTCTATTGGCTGAGACCAGCGCTGATTACTTTAGCACTTTCCAAACATCTCGTAAAGCATATTGTAGTCTATAAACAAACAACGCAATTAATAATTAACCTTCCCTGACCGAATTCACCCACTGAGTGCTACTAAAGTGAACCAAGCTCTTGAGCAGAGGCAAAGCCATTTTCCACGCTTGTTGAAAATCAGCGTTAAATCACTTCAGAAATCAATAGGCATTCCAATTGCTCACCCACAACGCACATAAACGCTGGCGATATATTACACAGAAAAACCCATCACTGGGACTAATGAACATAAATACTGGCCGTGCAAATAATGAAGTGTGGCCGTATAAATCTTGGCCTCACATGAAAGACTGCCAAGAGAATAGACAAATATTGTCCATGTTGAAGAGGGCAGCGGAACAGATGTATTCAGCTGCTGAGCAATCGGTTGTTTGCACGAAGCACATTGTGATTTACAGAGAACCCGAAGACTCATTGGTCTCTCATGAACTCACAAGCGAAGTACATTTAATTAAGGTGAAACTGTCAGGGAGGGACTACATTTCTCACAGCTTTAAATGCAAAAGCAATGAGGTGATTACCTTTTTTTTTTTTTTTTTGATGGCCGATGTGAAACATTCAACTCCAGTGACTTTGTGAAGATCACTTGGTGTTGAGAACCTCAAATTCTGCTGTAAATCAGCTCTAAAAAGACAATAGTGTCATCATTATTCAGCTCAAGTCAATTCAGTTCAATATTAGTGTCAATGTTTAAAAAAATGTGTCAATTTTACTTACAAGTTTACTTAAAGAGAGTACACTTTCATGACTGTTCTTTAACACACTTAAGTACACTTGCTGTAATAATGTAAAAATTAAAAGTTTCACTTTTAAGTATATTTTAAATGATTGTTTTGTCATACTTTTAAAAAAGTACAGATTTTGATGCATACTAGTATGCATCACGCATACTAAAGTACACATAAAAAATTCTCAGAAAAATTCTTGCAATTATTATAAATTTCAACTATAATACAATTTCATTTAATTGCAATTAACATGCAATTAAGCATCTAAAGACATTACATTCAGTTTGCAGTTAAGTATATTCTTTGAAACTATATTATGTCCATAATATGTACTCTTTACAATTATGCTAAAGTGTGCTTCTTTTTCATAAGGGATATATAACAGAATTGGAGGTAAAACGCTAATATCTTATTTGTCATTGACAAGAGGGTATGTAAAATGAGACTACAAAAAAAAAGGCTGCATACAAATTAGTGTATTTCTCTACAATACTACATTTACCGGCCACTTTATTAGGTACACGTGTTCAACTGCTCCTTAACCTAAATATCTAATCAGTCAACATCAGTCTACGTTAGCACAGTCAGTCCAAATCCGAATATTTGTCTATCCGACTGTTAACATTGTGTTTTGCAACTGTTCAGATCCGATTTGTGTCCCATGCTGCTATTTATATACAGAGAATGGTGCGAAAAAGAGAAAATATCCAGTGAACGGCAGTTCGAAAATGTCTTGTTGATGCGAGAGGTCAGAGGAGAATGGCCAGACAGGTTTGTGCTGATAGAAAGGCAACAGTTACTCAAATAGCCACTCGTTACAACCGAGGTCTGCAGAAGAGCATCTCTGAACACACTACATGTTAAACATTAAAGCATATGGGTTACTCAGCAGCAGAAGACACACAGAGTGCCACTCCTGTGAGCTAAGAACAGGAAACTGAAGCTACAATTTGTCTGATGAGTCTCGATTTCAGCTGCAATATTCAGATGGTAGGGTCAGATTCCTGTACCTTTAATCTATGCCACGAAGAATTAGGGCAGTTCTGAAGACAAAAGGGGGCCCAACCCAGTACTAGCAAGGTGTACCTAATAAAGTGGTGTACCTAATTTAAAAAAAAAAAAAAAAAAAAAAAAAATGTATTGGAAACAACACGCCCAGACAAATCGATCCCAAACACCAGAAAAGAAAAAAAAGTACAAACTGTAAAGTCAATTTTCAGTTTCAACAGAGTCTAAAAGTATACACTTTTAAGTCTAACAATGTCATTAATTTGGATTTCAGTAAGAAATAATACATCACTTTTTCCAGAATATTTTCAATCCGATTCTCTTTCTGAAAGAAGAAAGATTTCATTAAAACCTGCCTGAGAAAATTGTTCTTGACGAAGGCTTGCTGATATCAGCAAAGAATTTTCACCACTTCTCATAACCCTGCATTTCCTTCCTCAGTCTAATATGAAAATATGCTTTGAACTCTTGGTCATGCAGAAAAATATAGTGCTGAAAATTATACCACTGCCAGTACAGGAACCCTCCATCTCTCTCACCACCAATTAGCCCTCTTCCTTAACATATTTTCATTCAAACCAACACGAAAAAAAAACCCACCAGGAGACATTAAAAGCTACTGCATTAGATCACTGTGCCATAATCACTTAAGCTCATTTCATAGCTGGTTTCGTCCTTTGTGTACTAATTTGAAGTGGCTGTCATGTGCAAAAGAGCGATTTGTTTAGATTTACGACGGGAGACAACAGCTCGCGCGCCTGTGACGCCCAATAATTAGCCCAGAAGTGGCACTAGTGCCTGCGATTATCTGCCTGCGCTGTCAGCAAAAGCTTTGACTCTCACGATAACGCCGTTTCGTGATAGTCATCACACCTGAAGCATGTTAATTTAGTTAAAAAGTTGCTGTTTTAAAAAGGCAGATCTGATAAGATGCGATGAAAACGATGTCCTTAATTAAAAATGGTGCCTGATATTACATTCAAACATGCATTTTGTTGTTATATTAATGAGTAAAGTGTACTAAACAGTATATTAATAAGTCAACATGCATGCGTTTTCTCATAATACAATCTGCAGTATGTGCCCTAACAAGTGAACCATTACAAACTAATAAGAGACGTGATTAAGAGCAACTCTTCAGGAAAATAATAAAACAAAGCTGCTCTGTTGTAAATGGGCCAGAGAGAATTGCCCTGTACAAAGGATACTGAAATACCTGAACCTATAATGTGACACCTGGTCCATTTCACAACAGTTTCTGCCATGTTTAATTGGGCAGCAATGCTAATGTTATGCTTGGAAGCCAAGTTGGGTCACTCCAAATTTCTCAGGAGTAACAAAGAATAGCATAATGAAAGTGCAGCAGTCTTAGGTGGTGATTGCTCAATATTAAGTACACTGAAAAATATTTGGTGTAGAAATAATTTTCCATAACACTTTATTTTGATGGTCCACTCTAGACATTCTACTAACTACAAGTATTGCAACCACATGCCAACTAACTCTCATTAGAGTATTAGTAGACTGTCTGCTTAATATCTCATAACATTTATTCTGATGCTCCCCCAACAGACATTCTACTGAATTAGTAACTCTGCAACTACATGTCAACTTATAATACTAATTCTAACAGTCTATTACAGTCTACTAATACTCTAATGAGAGTTAGTTGACATGCAAATAGAATTCAAATTTTATGTGGAAACATTTTATAAAAGCAATAAGGCACTTGTATTGTGAACGTAGTAGTTCAAATAAGCACAGCCTTAATATAATGTTTAGACACCTGATTTAAACATTAAGTTTGTGATTACATGTCCGTCACTACATTTCCGTCACGATATCCTCATACTTCTTCTGCTTGTGGCTCTGGAGTAAAGTGAAATTTCTTTTCTCATTGGGTTGTATTGTTATTGCTCTCCTTAGGCTTTTTTTAACCTATGCTGTCAAGAAATGGTCTGAAATAACAAGAACTGACAAGTAATTATACGCAGAACTCTCCTCATTCGTCTCCAATTATCCCTCAACACCTCAAGCTCAGACCAATTATTCCAAATTGTGCTGCTTTGTCTCAGATTTTCTTGTCTTATTTTGGTGAGGGAAAGCGTTCATTAGTGTTAATCGGACATGTGTTTTTGCGCTGGTCAATAGAATGAATATAGTTTCAAGGGCTTGCTTATTAACTCGTCAGATTTTTCTACATAAAAATCATATTTTTTTTATTCAACATAGCCTTTTTTTAAAGAGCATGCTTTGATACTAAACATATTTCAAGTTGAGCTCTAACAAATTGAAAAAAAAAAAAAAGTTGTACAGAATAAAATAAAATGTTGATAATAAATTGCTCTTAAAGTGACCCTATCATGCTTTTTCGGATATTATCTTTCATGTGTTGTGTAATATAGCTGTTTGTGAATGTAAAAGGTCTGCAAAGTTTCAAAGATCATGGAGTCAGTGCCTCCCAAGAGAAAGAAGTGATTCTGAACTGCCTGAAATTAGTCGCCAGTAACTCCAGTCTTACTTCCTACTCAAACCTATGTAGGTTTGTAACAAATTTGTATAATGCCAGCATATGGTCTTCATTGGCTGCCTGCGAACAGTGCCTAATTTGACCCTCAAACACTGTAGATGTAGCTGAGAATGGAAAAGTTTGGCTTGTGTTGTGTTTTCTGTGCTGCGAAAGCAAGTTCACTTTGCTGCACTTCCAAAGGGTGAGGACTCGGACTGGAATTGATATGGTAAAACCAGCACCATCATTACTGTTCATATCACTGTGTATCAAGTGCTGAGAAAGAGCTGAAATTCAGATATGTTAATGGGCATTTGGTGTCTGACAAGCACTTTAAGTGGCAGGCAAATCACAACAGGCTGGGCCATCTGACCAATCAGAGCAGAGTAGACCAATCACAACAGACTGGGCCATCTGACCAATCAGAGCAGAGTAGGCTCTTGGAAAAGAGGAGTTTAGAGAGACTGTTTTTGAACTGTTTCAGATACTGAAATAAATCCCTTTGGATGCATGTAAACCTATTGTAGGAGACCTCCAAAACTAAATTAGGAACCTTTAAAATAGCATAATATGTACAATTTAAGAATAACCATATGAAGAAAGGATTACCTTACACTTATATTCATCATCTTAAATGTATTTACACTGAGAGTTCTGATTTTGAGAAACAAGTAATACACTCAAAAAAATAAATTGTTAAATGAACATGATTTAATCGTAGCACCCTTTATGCATCTAATCAAATCAAGTAAACTTGAATTGCTTTGAATGTTTTATATGAACACAACATACATTTGTAGTTTACACATGATTTTAATGTCAATGTAACTTCTTTGCAACTAACTAAATCAAAATGTTTGTATTGTGTTACTGGTAATGCACCTTAATTCAGCAAAATCCTGCCTTGTTACACCAACTAGTTAATGTCTTGTCCATGTATGACTTTTTAATGAATATCTATCTGGTTGACTCAATTAGATTTAAATTTCAATTGATTTATGCAAATAATGATGTTCTAAGTTGATTGTAGATCCATCAATGCAACTAGCTAGATCAACTTAGATTTATGATGCTTTTGGGAAATACAACCTAAAGCACTAAAGCATAGCCATCACGTAAATAAAGTGAAATGAATTGTTAGCTGGTCCTCAACCCAAGCACAAGTGCTACACTTCTCCACAATGGTAACCACCAAAGCCATTAGCATAACAGAAACTTTTATATACCAACATAATAAAACAGTAACCATTAAAAAGACACTCCATTTTCTCATGTTGCTAAAAAAATTTTAAATAATATTTTATTTCAAAATTTACTCTCTCAGTTCAACCCCTTTGCAAAGCATGTTGGGTAGTAAAAGTCCTGTTTGATTAACTTGATTGAGACATCTTATTTCAACATGAAAACATCAAGTTAAGTCAAAGAGTCAGTTTAACATGAATCAATCACATTTAAACCAGAAACCTGATACAATGGTGTTTAATCAAAATAAATTGTTTAAATAAAGTGAACAGCATCAAAAATCATTTTTTGAGTGTAAAAATGTACAAACAATTCACCCTAGGGGTTATCCTAAAAGTTGGCTGGGTGAAATACTGGAGAAAGTACAGGATGCATCGTATAGATCGGTAGTCTGTACCAAAACATTTTCGCCACATAGTCGAGATTAAGGACACAGTTACATTGCATTGGCACATTTTAACTATAGCGATTGTGTGTGAGCAAATCTTTTTGCTGTCGTGGCCTAATGGATAGAGAGTCGGATTTGTAACCCAAAGGTCATGGGGTTTGAGTCTCAGGTCCGGCAGGGATTGTCGGTGAGGGAAGTGAATATCCAGCGCTCTCTCCACCCTCAATACCACGACTGAGGTGAGACCCTTGAGCAAGGCACCGTACCCCCAACTGCTCCCCGGGCGCCGCAGCAATGTGTTCACTGCTGTGTGTGTGCACTTGGATGGGTCAAATGCAGAGCACAAATTCCAAGTATGGGTCACCATACTTGGCCACATGTCACTTCACTCTTGTTTCGCACTACAGAGCAAAAAAAATGTAAGAGATTTTCTTGTTAAATCTGATACCTTTGAGAAAAATCAGATGGATGGACGCATAGGTAATGAAATCTGTGGCGTAACTTTGTTTTAAAAAGTGGGTGGGACAGGAATGTGTATGTGGGGGGTGTATTGTATTATTATTACAATACTAATAATATGATATTAAAATTAATATGATAGTTTCTTCCTTACATCTGCTATAATACAATATGTTGTTAGTCCAGAGGGCCAAGAGTGTGTAAATTAGTTAATAAATACATGGATCCGTTCTTGATAATAAGATTGTCCTGTTGGACTAGTGGCAGCATTTTTGTTTAGCGTGCAAGAGGTTCTGTGTTCTAATTCAACCATGTATGATTTAAAAAAAAAAAAAAAAATCATTAAAAAAATAGAAGGGCTCGTCTGTGTGAATCCGCAGTGTGCACGAGCACCAAGAGAACACTGTTGCACCTCTGATAACAGCGACAACGAGCACTCAACATGATTTCAAAAACAACACATCCCAGCGCCAGATCACCTATTATTTAACACAAATTGATAATCAACTAGAGGTGTTTCTTTTGTATTCTTTTCAACTAGAGGTGTTTCTTTTGTAGTTCTGCGAGATGTTTCAAAAAGTGGTGGGGACAATATCGACCCTTTCAAAGTGGTGGGGACATTTCCCACCCGTCCCACCTGCAAATTACACCTATGAATGAAATAGGTTTTTATCCCTGTCTCAAATGTGCTAATTGTAAACATATACGTAGAAAATGTTTATTTTTTAAGAGTAGTGAGACAAATCATATATACCATATTAGACAATTTGTTACATGCTCGTCTGCTAATGTGATTTATTTATTGACGTGCATGCAGTAAACAATATGTAGGTAAAACGAACAGACCAATCAAGACACGTATTATTGAGCATATGAGTGCTATTAGAAGGATGGATCAAAAATCTGCGGTAGCCCAGAATTTTAGTGAAAGGTCCCATTTTGTTTCGGATTTGAGTTTTGTTGTTATAGAACAAATATCACACCATCAAAGAGTGGGTGATATAGAGCACAGACTCATTCAAAGAGAATGTAAATGGATTCTTTATCTGAAGTCATTATATCCTCTATAGCAGGGATGGACAACTCCGGTCCTGGAGGGCCAGTGTCCAGCAGAGTTTAGCTCCAACCCTAATCAAACACACCTGAGCCAGCTAATCAAGGTCTTTAGGATTAGTAGAAAGTTATAGGCAAGTGAGTTTTTTTTTAAATGTTTCCAAATATTTTATAAATTTATACAATTAAGGTTATCTATGGATGTAGAATATATGAAGAGTTTCGTTGCAAAACGAGATAATTCCGTTTTTTTAATTTTTCAAAAATCTTGTTTTTTGGTTGTGCATTCCAATTAATATCAATTCAACTGCAGTTGGTTTGTTTTGATTTAAACCTTCATAACTTAAAAAATACAGCTAAGTAGCACCATAAAACAAAATAATAACATGATAACATAATAATAAACATGTTTTGACAAAAATGTTAAAAACGGATTTATCTCGTTTTGCAACGAAACTCTTCATATGTTGTGTGATGTACAAATGATGTGCCTAATTTGTTGACATAGATATGATTATGACAAATATACAATTTTGACATGTTTAGCCCTTATGTGATAATGACATTATCCTGGCTTTTATTGTGTTTGCATATATATTACTGTAGGATGTCCATAATATTGTGTACTTTAAATGGACACACTTTTGTGTGTTTGTAATTGTATGGCACTGATGAAGAGCTGATCATGAAAACGTTTTTCACTTTGCACTTTACAGAACTTTTTGCACATCTTTTTGAGCCCTCTGTTGAAGTGATAAAATAACAGTTGGAGAGTTTTTTGTCTATTTATTTATTTTATGCATCCAGTAAATTTTGTGACATTAGACTCTGCATATACATTTGGCTAGCCTGGGTGCCAGCCCGAACCCCGCCCACAACATTTTGTGGACGGGAAGTTCGGTCTGGACTCGATCCATTGTGGAGTAATTATGCTCGGCTCCCTGAAGGCCGAGCCAATCAAATTGCCAGGGCGGGCTTTAATCGATGATGGACAGGCTATCTGCGGTTACGTAATCACCCACATCATCAAAGAGCGCTTGGGTTGAATTGGTTTTCACCAACGATGACTGCAGCTGGAGAAGTAAGATGTTTAGATTCCGCCATCACGTCTGTAATAAAAGAAATCGACAGCGCATTCATTTTAAAAGACGAACAAAGAACCGCAATCAAGGCATTTGTCGATGGGAAAGATGTGTTTGCCGTCCTTCCAACGGGATTCGGCAAAAGTTTAAGTACAAGTTAAGTACAACATACGTCACTTACTGCGTTGCTCTGATTGGTTGTAGGTCTATCCAATTGAGTGCAGAGTTGTTGTTTTTTACTGGTTCGGTTAAGACACGCCCCATAATTCAAGTGCAATGGAGCAGTATCAGACTCACATTCTGCCTAGAATATGAGTATGACGAAGTCAGGCTAACATTTGGCACTACACCATTTCTTTCATCACTTTAAGAATAACAACATATTTTAATGTATTAGATGTTTTAAAAGTACAAATATTCCATTTATTTCATAGTTAGGTGACCACCTATAGGAAGAACAGGCCATCCATGCAGATCCGTCACCAGTTTTTCTCTTTTTCTTACAAAGGTTACAATTTGTAGTTGTGACAGGAACATTGGTCCAAGATTAGAGTAAAATACCATCTAAAAGGAGCTGAATAAGACAACTTAATTTCCCTTGTGAGCATCTATTTTGTTTTCTCTTTCTTTTACTCTCTTTTTCTCTACCTGCTGGATTATTGAATAAAAGAGAGCGACGCAGCAAAACACAGGGTTCTTTTATGAAGTCCCAATCTAAATGTCACTGCGACCCACTGTAGCGCTGGGCTTTGAGAGTAGGCAAACACCACTGGGCGGCTGTTTTGCGTCGACTGCTGAATCTCCTCAGGATCTCGTCTGAGTGAGCAGGAAATGACAGCGAACACGATGCTGGGGACCTCAGAGAGGTCAGCTCCGACTCGTCCAACAGACTGTCTCTGACAGGACACACACATATATACACATTCACAGGCTCATGCCAGAAAAGCAGCTGCCCTTAGCCGTGTCTCCACATGACATACGCTATAAGCTCTCTGATTGAAGGGTATAAAATGGAGCCCCTTTTTGACTCAATGCACAATGCCTGTGCCGAAACAAATAACAAAATTAGCGAGGAATTGAAATAGTGAGGACTGATTTGCAGTTTGGCTCGCAATTCATCCCGACGATATTCAGGGGCGTTCAGGTCATATTCTTTCTAAATATTAGTAGTGGCGATTTTGATTCATCTCAGTGACTTGAAACAGTTGAGTCAGTTCATCAAAAGATTTCTTCAAATTTGCTCTCTGGTTCGTTCAGTGGCCCTTTCTGCAGGTTACCTCATTAGCAAGTAGGGCTAACAAGTTTTCCCAGCTAACAGGGAACGTTCTCAGAACTTTAACTAACGTTCTGGCAACGTTATGAACAAATGTTTTTCTAGTAATGTTCATTCAAAGTAATGTGGTCTTAAATAATGTTCTGTCTACAGTAGCACAATGAAAAAACGTTATTTATACATTGTTCATGGAACATGCTGAAACTTTTTAGTTGGATATTCATTTAACATTTTTTTTAAATGTTACTATTTGTTTCAGAATGTTCAATGTACATTCAAAAGTAGCGTTCCCATAATGTTTGAAAATAATAAAAAATGAATGTTCACTTAACATTCGTATACAAGAAGAAACATTTTTTAATTAATTTAAAAACCTGGGCATTCAGAATGTTCAGAGGACATTCAGAAATATAATTTTCATAACTTATGGAAACATTACAAAAATGTTCTTAGAATATATTTTTGTTAGCTGGCTTGTTTTTGAATCTATCTACATTTCTACTTATGTCACTCTACATTGTATGTATTTTTCCAGAAAAAAAAAAAGAAAGTAAATGCTGACTTTTGATTAAATTGTCATATTATGAATTTATATCTCATAATTGCAGCTTCGTTTTCTGTGTGTGATCATCTTTTTTTTCTCACAGTTGCGAATTTTTTTTTTGTAATTACGACTTTATATCCCACAATGGGTTTGTCAAATAATTGACTTTTTCACACATTTGCAACTGATCGTTTTAACTTATTAAATTAATTTTAAATTAACTAATTTTTTTTTTTTTTACAATTCTCAGTTTATATTGCACAAAAGAGAGGAGTAGATCATTTATGAGTTATATTCACTCTATACCATATGACTTTCTATTTCCAGAAAAAAAAAAAAGGAAATTGCAACTTTTGCATAAATTGCATTACAAGTGCACTGAGGTGAGCTGCAGCTGAACCCATGTGCAGTTTATTAATATAAACATGAAACCAATGCACAATAAACAAAGACTTGACTTGAACCATAGAACATGAACATGAACATAAACATAAACATAAACTTGAACAAAACAAACTCGCCAACAGTGGTAACAGGGAACAGTGGGAATATGAGGGCTATTTATACAGAGAGACTAATGACTAACAAGGAACACCTGTGAATAATCAAACAATGAACCAATGAGAACTTAGGACACATGACTAGACCAACCAATAAGAACATGACACATGGACAAGGAGAACACATTGCAGCAGAGATTGTATGTAATGGGGAGATAAGAGGGTCTGTATCTCTTACCATTGGAGAAAGCGTAACAGCTAACTTAATCACGTGTGGCACCTCTCAGCCTATCGTGTAATGGCAGTGACATCTGTCGCAACGTTCCCTAGTCTGCCTTCTCTTAAAAAAATACATTTTTATCAAGCTAAAATCTACACATAGTTCCCAGTGAAGGTATTGTTTAATGTAAAACATGCTGAAGATTAGCAAACAGGCTGTGGATTAATTAAATGATTAGCTATTTCTCCACAAAAGCTGTTTAATCAGCATAGTGAAGCCTCCCATCCATTGACCTCCATTCAGAAAACAGCCTCTGGTCTCATTCCCTGTGTACCATGGGGGGCGGAGCGTTAGCTTTAGCCGTTACGCTTTTTTGGCTAAAGGTTGCAGGCTTGCCTTCCAGTGGCTTTGCATTGCAGGATAACATGAGGAGCAAGGGAAGCACATGACAAAATAAAAGACATGAAAATATAATCATGAAACAAAACCACAAACAACATGACAATGACTTTTTATCTCATAATTGCAAATTTGAGATTTTTGTTTTTTGTGTGATCTTATAATCTGAATGTTTTTCTTGCAATTTCAACTTTGATTCTCACAATTTAAACTTTATTTCTTTTAACTGCAACTTTATCTCCCACAATATATGGGTTTTTGTGACCTTTTCTCGCATTTGCAACTCACAACTACAACTACTTCTTGTAAAGCGACTTCATCTGCCACAATCGCGACCTTGTCTCAAAATTGCAACTAAACGTTCATAATTTATAAATTTCAGAATTTATACATTTCTCTCAACAATCCACACCTTATGATTTTATCATTCCAAAAAAATGTAATTGCAACTATTTCTCATAATATGGCTTCTCGTGTTACCTCATTATTGCAAACTTTTTCATATATGTGACCTTCTACAACAAAATGTCAACTATTTTCTTATAATTACAATGTAATAACTTGTTATAACTATGTGTTTCACAATTGTGACTATATCTCGTAATATGGATTCTCATGTTATGTCATTATTGCAACCTTTTTTTATATTTGTGACCTTCTACATCACAATTTCAACTATTTTCTTATAATTACAATGTAATAACTTGTAATAAATATGTATTTCACAAATTTCTTGTAATTTTGACTATATGTCAGAATATGGGTTTATATCTTGCAACCTTTTTCTTGCATTTGCGACTGATAATTTTTTTTATAACTTTATTTTACATAACTGTCACTATATCTTAGGGCTGCATGATTCATCGTCATTTTATCACAAACGATTTGGCAAAGGCTGTGATTATTTTATGCACAGCTTGTCAGAGCTGTACGACTCTGCGATCAGTAGTAAATGCTTCTCCATCTGAAAGCCAGAGGGCGCTCTTGCACAGAAACTCCAAATATGCCCTACTGCCGAAGTAGAACACACGTCATTCCAGGAAATCCCATACTATCGCTGTAGCTGAATAAACAGAAGACTGAAATGTTTATATTGATTAAACATGACTAACATGACTGCTTTATTCTGTGTAAGAAGCAACATCATCTCACAGAAGGCTGCTCAACTGTCATTATGAAGTGAGTTTGGAGTAAAAACATGTTATTATATGTTGTCTTTTGTTGTACAAGATGTTAATAAATGCTTCTCATGTCTAGATAGATGTTTGACGCGTGTTGCTTTTTCAAATGCACATTATAAGCAATTCAAACTCGCAGTGCTTTCAGATGGATTAGCATCTGGAGCCATAGTTCATTGACAAGCTGTGCATAAAAAATAATCACAGCTTTGCGATTTCATAATCGCACTAAGCCAAAACGTCTAAGCGTGATATCAATGTTTTTTTTTTCTAATCATCCAATTAATCGTGCAGCCCTACTACATCTCACAGTATGACTCTCTCGCAACTGCTACTATTTCTTGTAATATGACTATCTCTTGTAGCTACAATATGACTTTATGTGAATGTGTAAAAATGAATGATAATTGTATACATGCAACTTCATTGAATGTTTGCATGATTCACTCAAAAACACATAATTGCTATATGGACCACAAAGTTGAAAGCACACAATTCTCCAAAATGTAATCTTAAGATTCACTTTCATTACTGGAACAGTCAAACTAAGGAGATGTTCTTCCACATCTGCATTTGGCAATGTAGCACAGCTCACCGTGAAAGGTGTCGCCAACCAAAACAAGCCCAGGCGACTTTGAGAAAAATACGCCCCTGTGACATTGGGAGCTACATAGGCTTTGATTTATCTTGAGAGCCTACTTAAGCAATGCAGGCAGCAGAGCACAAGCATTCAGATGGAGGCCAAGGAAGCACAGAAAGTATCAACTGTACACTGCGCTGCCACTTAAACTTTATTGCCATCCATATTTTTGCCAGTTAGGGAACATTAGAGAAGTGAAACAGAACCCCTGTTGTTCTTCAGGCACTGTGTGGACCGAGGACAGACCAGCCACGCCTGGGAGGGCAGCCAGTTCTTGCGCCTTTAAGCCATAAAAGAGCGCATGACTTATGAATGTCTGGTGTTAAAGAAAGATGGAGAAAGAGAAAAGGAGATCGATATTTAGGTTGATGCAGTTGGCAGCCTTCAAACGTGGCAGCTGGAGACAGGGCCTTGGACACTTGGGGGGGTGGTGTCAAATTTACAATGCTGAAAGCCACAAAAGTCCCCATAAACCATTGCAGCCCATTGTATTACACCCTCCCACTGCATTCCTCTTTAAAAATAAAGGTGATGGAGGATGAAGCTCAGAGCACAATAGCTAAAGGGAGAAATAGCCTGAGCTTTAAATATATCACTCTGCAGGGACAAAACTGTTGAGTTGAGGACCTCCAAAAAACAGTGACACGTAAAGTCCTTCAGGAACATATCTGAGAGGACGTGTCACAGAGAATTAATAAAACTGTCTTAAGCCGTTCAGTTTTAATTAAGAGCTGCAGGGGTCTGGGAAGTGAGTCTTAAAGTGAAATGATTCCACCCCTTCTTAGTCTAGCCCAGACCTTAGCCTAACCCCAAGGACGGCCTTCACCGAAAATGCATTCTGACATGCAAATAAAACCGCCAGTCAAAGGACAGTTTGACGATCTTACCAGAATCCATTGTGAGTGTTTAAAAGTAGCTTGGTCTCTTTCTTGAGACAATTTTCCACAGTCAAACTCGCTTAGATGGGCCAAGCTGCGTTACTTTTGCATGGCATATTGCGACAACACTATTTTTAGAACAGCTGATGTATTTCCTCTATTATTTTAAGCAATGAGACAACCATCACAGATTATATAAACAACCTCCCACTGCTGTTCAAATCCCACAGTATCTTCCTACATACAAATCCATAAATGTGTTAAGGGATTATTTCACCCAAAAATTATTTACTGTCATCGTTTACTCACCCTCATGTTTTTGAACTTATGGTTAACACTTTACAATAAGGTTCATTAGTTAACATGAGTTAATTACATCAGTTAACATGAACTAATAATGAACTGCACTTCTACAACATTTATTAATCTTTGTTAATGTTAATTTCAACATTTACTAATACATTATTAAAGTCAAAAGTTGTATTTGTTAACATTAGTTAATGCACCATGAAGTAACACAAACAATGAACGACTATTTTTATTAAATAACTTTAACAAAGCTTAACAAATACAGTAACAAATGTATTGCTCATGGTTAGTTCATGTTAGTTAAAACAATAACTGATGTTATTAAATTAACCTTATTGTAAAGTTTTACTGACTTTTGTTCTTCTGTGGAAGACAATTCTATTTTATTCACAATAGAACATAGATAACATAACAAATGATTAAAATGAGAAATTTTACAATTTCATGCGCAAAATGAGCTAATTTCAAATTCAAAATAGTTGGGACGGGGGCATGTTTACCATGGTGTAGCATCTCCTCTTCTTTTCAAAACAGTTTGAAGACGTCTGGGCATTGAGATTATGAGTTTCTGGAGTTTTGGTGTTAGAAATTGGTCCTATTCTTGCCTGATATAGGTTTCCAGGTGCTGAAGAGTTTGTGGTTGTCTTTGACATATTTTTCGATTAATGTTGCTCTAAAACCTTTATATCCCTTTCAGCATTCATAGTGCCTTCCAAAACATGCAAGCTTCCCATACCGTATGCACCATGTTCTCCAACCAATACGACCATATAGGTCATTTGTCACTTCCCTGTAATACGACTCATAGGAGCGTTTACTAAAGTGGCGCCCCTATCGACAACAGGACACTTTCATTTTAATTCATGAAATACGACCCATAGGAGCATTCGCTTTCATTTTAATGCATTGTTCCTTTTTATCTGTGTATTCGCGTAGCTCAGCTGGCAGAGCATTGCAATAACAATATGCATTCATGTGATCGTGGGTTTGATCCCAGGGAAAACATATGCTCATAAAGTGTAAATGCACTATAAATCCCTAAGGGTAGGTTTAGGGGTGGGGTGGGTGTAGTCATTAATAAAACTAAATTTTTGTAAATGGAAATAGGAGAAATAGTAATAATAATAATAATAATAATCCTTACATTTATATAGCGCTTTTCTGGGCACTCAAAGCGCTTTACATATTGAAGGGGGAATCTCCTCAACCACCACCAATGTGCAGCATCCACCTGGATGATACAAATCCAGTGTAAAAAGTGTAGTATAGTGTAAAAAGTCCACACATTGCATTTAAATGAACACGCATTTTGATTGGTAATGACAGTCATACGTCATTTCATGACGACAGATGTAACACAACACTGTCATTATTTTTACCTCCACTAGAGGGCGCATGACTTCAAAATGTAAATATAGGTCGTAATATGGTGCTTAAAAAACTACCTATAGGGTTGTTGTTTTTTGGAGGACAGTCTGCGTATGCACTTATGCACCCTCATACCATCAGAGATTCTGGCTTTTGAACTGAACACTAATAACACGTGACTCGTCTGACCATAGAACACTTTTCCACTTTGTAACAGTCCATTTTAAATGAGCCTTGGCCCACAGGACACTACTGCGCTTCTATATCATGTTCACATATAGCTTCCTTTTTGCATGATAGAGCTTTAGTTGGCATCTGCAGATGGTACGGCGGATTGTGTTTGCCGACAGTGGTTTTTGGAAGTATTCCAGGGCCCATTTAGTAATTTCATTGAGACAATCATGCCAATGAGTGATGCAGTGTCGTCTGAGGGCCCGAAGACCACGGGCATCCAATAAAGTTCTTTGGCCTTGTCTCTTACGCACAGAGATTTCTCCAGTTTCTCTGAATCTTTTGATGATGTTATGCACTGTAGATGATGAGATATTAAAAGCCTTTGCAATTTGACATTGAGGAACATTGTTTTTATGCACTCTTTCATATCTCTGCCCATCTTTACTTCTGAGAGCCTCTGCCTCTCTAAGACATCCCTTTTATAGCTAATCATGTTACAGACCTGATAACGTAATTAGTTGCTAGATGTTCTGCCAGCTAAATCTTTTCAAAATGTCTTGCTTTTTCAGCCATTTGTTGCCCCCACACCAAATTTTTTGAGACCTGAGGCATAGAAATTTGAAATGAGCTCATTTTGTGCATAAAATTGTACTAAACGTCCCAACTTTTCTGGAATTCGGGTTGTATGTGCTGGCCACTCTTTTACATGCAAGCTTTGAAAAGGATGCAAAAGCACCATAAAACTGATCAAAAGTATTTTATAAAAAAGACATTTCTTTTTCTTCTTAATTATTCCAAACCTTTGACCAGTAGTGTACGTTCATTTGAATTGGATCTTATCAATTAATTGTTTGATTCAATTCACCAAACTGGTTTAAAAGATTCATTCATGAAAACCAGTCAAACAGGTTTAGAATACCATGAGGGTAAATAATAATGGAAATGATCATATTTGGGCAAACTGTAAGAATTTTTAGAACCTGCAGTTCCAAGTCTCGGAGCATGAGGGTGAGAGGACAGGGAGAGGTAAAGAGATAAAAGAGGGTTGTTTTCCCTCCTCACGACAGTAATGTCATCTCCCAGAGGACTTTGAAGCAGTTGCGGGCTGCCTTCTCCTGCCTGCAGCGTCCCAGCTGAGGCGAGCCAGACAGACAGACGTAGGTCGATAATAACGGCACTAGCATCTCTTTTCTGCAACATCAAGCTACGCCTGAGAAATGCTGGAGGAAAGACAAAAAAAACCAAGGGAAGTGGTTAAGATGTGAGAAGACTGTGGCGAAACAGCCTTAGGAGAGAGAACGCATCTGTGAGGAGCAGTGACAACCCCAAACAACTCAATATATCCCAGAAGCCCTTCTTTATGGAAGCTTGTTTCCGTCACGGACAAATAAATAAATAAATAAAAAAGGTAATTGCTACTTTTTATCTCACAATTCTGACATTTTATACTCAGAATTTTGAGTTTACATCTTGCAATTTTTACTTTTTTCCTTGGAATTTTGAGTTTACATCTTGCAATTCTGACCTTTTTTCTCAGAATTCTGAGTTTATATCTCACAATTTTTACTTTTTTTCTCAGAATTCTAAGTTTGCATCTTGCAATTCTGACTTTTTTCCCTGGGAATTCTGAGTTTACATCCTGCAATTCTGACCTTTTACCTCTAAATTCTGAGTTAACATCTTGCAATTTTTACTTTTTTCTTGGAATTCTGAGTTTACATCTTGCAATTCTGACCTTTTTTCTAAGAATTCTAAGTTTGCATCTTGCAATTCTGACTTTTTTCCCCTCGGAATTCTGAGTTTACATCTCGCAATTCTGACATTTTACCTCTGAATTCTGAGTTTACATCTTGCCATTTTTACCCTTTTTTAGGGCTTTCAAACAATTAATCACGATTAATCGCATACAAAATAAAAGTGTACTGTGTGTAATTATTATGTATATATAAATACAAACACAGCCATGTATATATTTGAAAAATATTTACAAGTATATGTATTTATTTATATTTTTATATAATTTATATTATATATAAATAAATTTTTTGTACATAAATAACATATTTCTTTTAAATATATACATTAATTTGTGTGTATTTATATATACATATTATTTACACACATTAGTCACACAAATATTATGCAAACTCAAACTTTTATTTTGTATGCGATTAATCGCGATTAATCGTTTGACAGCCCTACTTTTTTTCTTGGAATTCTGAGTTTACATCTTGCCATTCT
Organism: Chanodichthys erythropterus; assembly: GCF_024489055.1. Classification (NCBI taxonomy): domain Eukaryota; kingdom Metazoa; phylum Chordata; class Actinopteri; order Cypriniformes; family Xenocyprididae; genus Chanodichthys; species Chanodichthys erythropterus. The sequence continues at coordinate 6,306,278 of NC_090230.1, forward strand.
GTTTTTTTTTTTCTCAGAATGCAGAGTTCACACCTCAAATTTTTGATTTTATCCTTGCAATTCTGACATTTTGTCTCGGAATTCAGAGCCTACATCTCACAATTTTTACTTTTTCTCAAAATGCTTTGTTTACACCTCAAAATTTTGACTTTTTCCTTGCAATTTTTGCATTTTTTTTCCCCTTGAAAATCTGAGTTTACATCTTGCATTTCTCTTTCTTATCAGAATGGCAAGTTTATATCTCACAATTCTGACATTTTTTAATACAAACTCAAAATGCAAGACAAAAGGCTGAATTGTGATATGTCCTTTAATTCTGTGCTAGAAATAAGCTTCTAAAAAGAAAGGAAAAATAAAGAAAATAAGTCTTTATGTTTAAAGGGTCTTAAGTACAAAAGTACACCAGGTATTCTACTCTCCTGCTAGTCTCCGATTATAAAAATTGACAGTTCCCTCCAGACACCTGCTCCAAACTGCTGGCAAGAAAAGAAATAGTCACCTAGCCAGAACTGGCTAAAAGACAGAATGAAAGGGGAAAATGAGGGTGACTTTGGATCCATTATGAGCAATGCTCGGTCCCTGCCGGGAAAGATTTGGCTTGACATTTTTACATACCAATTACCACATTTTTATTCTCTTTCATTCTTTGTCCAGTGCTGTCATGTGATATTGATGGCTCAGCCTCTATGCATGGTTTATATCAGGCTCAATCTTGGGGAAAATACATGGTGATGGTTTTGATTCAACTATAATAGAAATTTAATACATTCATGAATGACAAACAAGACGCCACCTGATCTCTGGCGTCGGGATAAGAAGCCACATCCAATGGAACACTGAGATCAATTTTGCTATTAAAAAAGTATACAAAACCCAGTGAGACTAATTTTCTCAGCATTTGCCCTTTGATCCTATTGCCATCACATGCCATGAAGATGTTCAACATATTTACAGATTTAGAACTAACAGGATGATGATCCATCATGCAATTACGGGGAATGAATGGAAACATTCGCACAGAGTAAACTTAAACCAGCTGCCATCTGATTGATGTTTGCAGAACATGTAACATTTGTAAAAAGATTATTAATATAGTTTTTGTTAATGTGATTCAATTACGATTTAATTTAAAATGCATTATTAAAACATAAAAAAATAAATACATATTAAATGAGGTGAGGTGAAAATATTCGTATTAAAAAAGTGAAATATTTTTCAATAAAATAACGGAGGTAATATTTATTGAATAAATGTTTAATTTATGATATATTAAAACATTTAAAATGTATAACTATTAAATGGGTGAAAATATTTTAATTAAAAACTTTAAAATATTTAACAATAAAATAAAGGAGGTGGGGTAATAATATTTATTATTTATGAATTTGATAAATTATTATTATTATTATTATTATTATTATTATTTGTAGCCATAACAAGCATTGTTAGCTCATTTGGCATACACTCCATCTTTGCTGTAGCTTGTTTGGACTGAGTGGCAAATGAGTTTAGCTAGTTTGTTTAACGATTGCGTTTAATGTGCCTCACAACTGATTGCTTTTATGCTATATAACCACTGATTTTTATCGTTTGGTTGGAAGAGAGTGATACTCATGAAAAATCCAGTGAAACTTTGCCTTCTATAATTCTTTTTTATTTAACATTTTAGTTGAATATTTTATGTCGCATATGTTGCAGGCACCAAAATGCCAATGGCCCACATGGCATTTAACAACAGTTTTAATTGGCTGCTTCGAAGTTTTCCTCTGCCACACTCACTGCGGGACCAGTCTGCAGTGCAATTTAGTGGGAATATTCAGAATAGGATCGTTTAAAAGCAAGTTTGACTCCAAAAGTAGATGAAAATTCCTCCTAAAAAGTTTTGGAGAATTTATGAATAATGAAAAGGCCTCTTTTGTAAAATGCTGATGTCTTGGTTTACAACCTCACATAAGCAATTTCATCCCCATCCTTGTGAATAATATTCCTTGGCTTTCAATCCATATGATTTATAATTATTTGCATGTAGCGATTCTCTACAGCTGATAGATTGAGGATTAAAATTACTCATTTCAAATTTCCTCCAGTTTATTCCCTGTTAAATGTAGCTATCAAACCCAAAGGATTCAAACCAGAGCAGGAATACGATCCCTTACATTCTAACAAAACCTTATTTTAGACGTTTTTTATTTATTTATTTTTTAATTACCTAAACTTGTCAAGCTTCTTGCGAGAATTACCCATGATTAAAATCCCCTGCAATTTCATACTTTGTTCTACCACGATTGTCACATTATAACACTGTTCGGGCAATTACTGCCTCTTTCACTGGGGAATTATGCTTGCATTTCATTAAAATAAGAGCTGCAGGAATAATTGTGTCTCTCTTTTTTTTGTTGTTCATTTCATCTGTTCTCTGCTTTTTGCACTTCTTTCCATATCTGAGAGATGCTGAGGAACAAACATGCTGATGATAAATGAAATTTGGTTGAAATGACAAAGAAAGAGGCGCATCAAGCATCATCAAGGGGATTCCACATCAGCCAGGTTTTTACTGTAAGAAAAATAATGTCTATGTTATTATGCGGGAAGTGCTCTACTGTAGTGCTGGAGCAGTGTTAACCATAACAACATTACTGACAGAAATGCTTGGAGAGACACGAATAATATTGTTTAACTATTGGTTTGCAAGCATTTTTTACAAGTTGTATTTTGTTTCTGTTGATAAATCTTTTGTAAAATGGATAACAAATGTTTAAAAAAATCAAAATGTTTAAAAATAAATAAATAAATAAATAAATAAATAAATAAATAACTTCAGGTGAGGTAATTATATTATTTTTAAAACATTAAAATATTTTAGATCATTAAATAAATAATGCAGATTAAGTAATTATGATAGACAATAACAATAAAACAAACTATTATTGTTAATAAATAAATAAATAAATAAAGTTTAGGTAATAAACAACAACAATAAAACAAAACAAATTATTATTGTTAATTTAAGAATAAATAAATAAATAAATAAATGTTAAGTTATTATAATAAACAATTACAACAAAACAATAAAACAAACTATTATTTTCAATTAAAATAAAGATCACTGCTGGGTGGAATAATAATATAGACTGTGATGAATGTGAAAGCTGGGAGAGACTTCTTAATAGTCTTGTGTTTAGATATAGCCTATGTATCAATATTTACAAAAATGCATTATTTTTGTTCAAATTATTTACCATGAATTGTGTTTAAATTTGAACAAATCCAATGCAATTTTGCTTTGTCTTCCAGTTTCAAATATATATATATATATATATATATATATATATATATATATATATATATATATATATATATATATATATATATATATATATATCGCAAGATTAAGATGGCGAGTTTTCATGTTGAGGTGAAAAGCAGTCTCTTGATATTGCCATGACAGAGTGTGAAATTACGAGTAGAATATGCCACCGCTACGTTTACTTTATGCCTCCACTGTAGTTTTGCTTTTCATAAAAATAAAATCTATTTAATTCAGTTGGATAATGTTCGCTTAAATTCCATTCAGCTCATCCAACACAAGCAACAAGAATCAGAGTTCACTGATCACATGACAAGAGATGACTGACAAGACCATGGTGGAGGATTCCAACATGTCCTCCAACCAATACGCCCATATAGGTCGTTTGTCACTTCCCTGAAATACGTCTCATAGCGTTTACTAAAGTTGTGCCCCTACAACAGGACACTTTCATTTTAATGCATTGTACCCTTTTATCTGAATCGTATTTCGCGTTTCGCATGGCTCAACTGGTAGAGCATTGCAATGTACAACAATATGCAATCATGTGATCATGCGATTGTGGGTTTGATCCTCGATTCGATGCTCATTAAGAGAATATTCACTATAAACCACTAAGGGCAGGTTTAGGGTTGGGGTAGGTGTAGTCGTTAATAAAAAGATGAGTTTTGCTAAATGGAAATAGGACAAATGGCGGGTAAGGGACCGTGTAAAAAGTCCACACATTGCATTTAAATGAACATGCATTTTGATTGGTAACGGCAGTCATATGTCATTTCATGACAACAGATGTAACATGACACTGTCATTATTTTTACGCCAGCTAGAGAGTGCATGATTTTAAAACGTAAATATAGGTCGTAATAAGGTGCTTGAAAAAAACTATAGACCTATAGGGTCGTTTTTTTGGAGGACAGTCTCGAGGATTCATTGCACAACAGAGCCTAAGTGTCTGATAAATGTCTTATCTTGTAGAATTTGCACTCAGCACCAATCTCAGCATAATCTAAAGCAAAAGTACAATGCACATTCAAAGGCGATTTGAATATCCCGCATTTTGAAAGCGACTCCCAGATGCATGCATATGTCTCCAGTTATGAAAGGTATCTTAGGCTGGGCTGTGTAGTTGTAACCATCTCTCAGCTCTGTACCATGCAGGTCTCTGTTTGCACTTCGAACATTAATAGAGTACTCTGATTATGGTTACACTTATTTTTTGCTCTTAATAAGACTAAGAGAAAACTATATTATTCATTTTTATTTATACTGTTTTTATTTCTATGATCAATTTGTGGAAAGGAGTTCAGTTAGAAAGTCAAAAGTTATAGTAGCTCATAATTCATGTACAGTATGGTCTGAAGAGACATGAAATCATACAGGAGAGAAGTCAGTCAGTTGAGTTTTGAGTTGAGTTGAACCTTGTACAGAGCTACAGTATTGTTGTCTTGTATTGCATATGATAATTCATATTCAGAAAGTAGAACTGAAATGACATTCATTACAAGATGATTAGTTAAAACATTTCAAATGCACTGCAGACTTCATTGAAGATTTCTTAAAAAAATCTTGTCTTGTTCTCGTGAAGTCAATCTCACCTCGTCTCATGAGCTAACGGTCTTGTCACACCCCTAATATATATATATATATATATATATATATATATATATATATATATATGTGTGTGTGTGTGTGTGTAGTGCTGCTTGAAAGTTTGTGAACCCCTTGCAGAATCTGCAAAATGTTAATTATTTTAACAAGTAACAAGCGTTTCCTTCTGGAGCGCAGTGGATGTTTCAACTTTTTGTACTACTTGTGTGTGAGTCCCTTAGTTTTCTTCAGTGTGAAAAGATGGATCTTAAAATCATACAGTCACTGCTGGAAAGGGTTCAAATATGCAAAAGATGCCGGAAAATCTAATAATTTGTAGGACCTGGAGGATTTTTTTTTTTTTTTTTTTTGAAGAACAGAGGGCAGTTGAACTGTTCAGGACAAACAAGCGACTCGTGAACAATTAAAAAAAAAAAAAAAAAAAAAGCCATAGATCATCCAGATAATGACACATAGTATTAAGAATCAAGTGTACATAAACATTTTTATATATTTTTTTTTTTTTTTTTGTCTTTTGGACTCCATGCAAACATATTTCAAGTAAAATATCTTACTCAGGACAGTACTAAATAAAAAATAACAGGCATTTTGTATGATCCCTCTTATTTTGTTAAAATAATTAACATTTTGCAGATTCTGCAAGGGGTTCACAAACTTTCAAGCAGCAATATAATATAATATAATTTAGTTTTAATATAATTTAATTATAATATAATATCATGATATACATTGTCACTCTGATATCAGATAACTCTTATTTATGATATAAAATTATGGCCCTCCAGAGGTACTCTCGTACTCTCTCACTTTTCTCTGTCTATGAGTCTCTCTCTCACACACTGTCTGTGCTGCCAGAGACTGTTCAGGCAGCCTTGACATGGGAGCAAAACATGGCATCGGAGAGACAGTTTGATTTAGCCCTTAACATGCTGTGCTTTTGTAGACATTAAACGCCGCGAGCTGAGTTTCTATTTATTCATGTTCTGCCGGAAATCAAAATGACATGTGCCTCACAGAGTCAACACAAAGATACCAAACCTTCCTGCTTTCAACCGCCAGAAACTGAAGAATGTCAACTGGCTGCAGAGGAACAGTTCACTCAAAACTCAAAATGTTGGTATTTTTTACTCACTCTGTGTCCTTTTTGAAGCTTGAAAGTGTTAGTCCCCATTAATCGCAACCTCATGGAAAAGAGGAGCCAGAACATTTTTAAAAATATCTGAATATAAATTAGGGCTGCTCCCTAATAGTCGACCAAATATGTCAGATATTCTCAGGGGAGAAAAAAGAAAAACTCAAAAGGATAGTGGTGAAGTCTGTAAGAGACAGATCATTAATGGTGGGTCATTGTAGTAATTAAAGTATGTTGCGCAGGAAATTCAAACGTTCGCCTCATTTACCGACCCCAAATATGGCTTATTTAAAACAAATAAGTAGTAGCAACTTTACATGGCTTCTCACTCTAATGTTAAACTAGATAAATGTGCACAGTTTTTAGATGCATATCCAAGTGTTTGTGCAGAGTGTGGAAGCTGAAGTATTAGTGCATCACTTGCATTTTTCCTGACAGCGGAAACAATTTAAAATACTCCATCATTTTTGGTCATTCAGATAAGAGTTATACATCATTCGAAACGTCTAAAGCTGAGACTATATTTAAGCTACAATTCATACTATTACAGTGACTGTTCTTCTTGAAAATACTATATCAGCAGTATTTTTTTTGTTTTTTTTTTTTGGTTGTAAATACAGTAAATGTATTTGTGTTATTAAAATGTAATTTGCAGTTACATAAAAAAAAAATAAGTTATTACTTAATGTACATTACCTGTAATGTATTACTTTAAATGTTACATCAGAAAATAATCTGATTACAAAATGCATATACTTGTAATGCGTTACTCCCAACGCTGCTGATTTCAGATGAGTCTGAAAACACCTGATTGCTAGTTTTTCCACAGACTAAAAACATCAATAGATCAATGTCTGAGGTTTTCTCAGAGAGGAGAGCTACTGTAGAAATGTGTCCATTTTGAACATAATCAGAATTATCAGCTAATAAGGGTAAATCAACATACTCTGGTAGACTGGAGGGAGCGTGAGCATTTTCAAAGTTTTTCTGAGTTTCAACAGAGTTTTACCTCCACCAGATATTTGATCTTTCATGCCCTCCTAAGAGCAACAAAAACACATAAGAAACAAAATCCTCATAATTCCATAATTCCTCATGAAGCCATAATTCATGCATGAAAGGGTTAAATTAATATAAACATGTGATTAGTCAACTAATGGATTAAATGAACAATGACTAGAAAAATCTATAGATGGGGGGCAGCCCTAATAGAAATGGATAAATACAAGCCAGGTAACAATATTTCTTTAAAAATATATTAAAATATTTTGAATGAATGAATGAATGAATGAATGAATGAATGAATGAATGAATGATTGAATAAATGAATAAATGAATGAATGAATGAATGAATGAATGAATGAATGAATGAATGAATGAATGAATGAATGAATGAATGAATGAATGCAAACCTAATTAAAAAGCCTAAATAAATAAATGCAGGTGATGTAATTATAATAAACAATATTAAAACGATGATAGATAGATAGATAGATAGATAGATAGATAGATAGATAGATAGATAGATAGATAGATAGATAGATAGATAGATAGATAGATAGATAGATAGATAGATAGATAGATAGATAGATAGATAGATAGATAAAATAATAATAAAAAAAAACAATAAAACAACAGATAAATAAAAAACTAAATAAATAATTGCTGGTGATTCATAATATATTGTTTTTGAAACAAACCAACAAATAAATGTGTTTTACAGAAGAAAGAAAGTAATATGGTTTGGAACATGGAACTTTGAAACCATTAGTCCCCATTAATTGCAAATGCATGGAAAAGCGCAGCCAGGACATTTGTCAAAATATCTGTATCTCAAGGAAAGAAAGAAAGAAAGAAAGAAAGAAAGAAAGAAAGAAAGAAAGAAAGAAAGAAAGAAAGAAAGAAAGAAAGAAAGAAAGAAAGAAAGAAAGAAAGAAAGAAAGAAAGAAAGAAAGAAAGACGATTTGGAACAATGTGAATAAATGATGAATAATATTAAAAAAATTAATAAAAATTGGTTGAACTGTCCCTTTAACTAATCAATTACACAGTTTCTCAAGCAGAGTATTGATCTTATTTCAAAACGAATTCCAGTTCCTCTAATTTGACAAATTGCTGACATCAGTCTGCATAGATGCCAAAAGCACAGGGAGATAAAAGGAAAGCAGGACCAGTGGGATGTGATATTCAGCTCAGAATGAGTCACGGCAGCAGTCATCCGCGCACACTGATATAGTAATACGTCTATCCGTTGAGATGGAAAGACAATCGGGGAAGCTCTGAACGATGGCTGTCAGACTGCGGAAATAAAAGTCTTTGCTATCCAAAGGGTAAACACTCTCCTTTAAAAGAAGGTCTCTGTTATTGGTCCTCCATTTCAATAAAAAAGACACATTTTAATATAACAAAAGACAAGTAAACCAAGGAAGTGAAGTAAAAAGGAATAATTTCATGTGTTCATTTTTTTTTTTTTTTTTCCACAGGCGAGGCAGTCTGTTTTATCAATAACGTAGCTCCACCTAGAGGAGCAGATGGTAATTATGGAAATAAATCCATCTTGGGCAATCCATCCTTGCCCCCTCCTCCACTTTCTATGCCATAGAAAAGCTCTAAGCAGTCTTGTCAGTGCATAATCACAATCTCACTAAGCAGCCTTCCTTGCAGTTTTATTACAAAATGGAAGACATACATTCATTTTGGTACAAAGGCTAAATTCGAAACTCAGAGCTGAGACTTTCCCTGATTACTGATGTGTCAAGCTGACAGATAGACTTGGAGTTCATTCGCTCTATTGAGGACTGACTATATAAACTGAACAGGCCTTTAGGAACAAAAGGATATAACACAAGGGACTCCCTGCTCTCATTTGGTGATCAATAATCAGACGCCTCCTTACTTCGTCTTACCCAAATCCTCCAATCCCTAATAAGCATAAATGTGTGAATGAGTCAGAATGCTAAGCAAACCTGCATCCTGCCATAATTCCTCATGGGTTGAGTTAATGACAAATAGAATGTCCCAAATCTTCAAAAAAAAAAAAAAAAGTTGAAAACATGACTGCCAAACAAATGCAAATGTATAATTTGTATTCATGTTAGTTTCATATGGCTTTATTTGTTTATACTAAATATATACAGTGCCCTCCACAATTATTGGCACCCTTAGTAAATATGAGCAAAGGCGGCTGTGAAAATAAATCTGCATTGTTTATTCTTTTGATCTTTCATTCAAAAAAATCTCAAAATTCTAACCTATCATTGAAGTAAATTAATTGAAAATGGAGGGAAAAGCTCATTATGAAATAAATGTTTTTCTCCAATACATGTTGGCCACAATTATTGGCACCCAATTATTGCAATGTCCTTTTCCCAAGATAAAAGCTCTAAGTCTTCTTCTATAATGCCTGATGAGTTTGGAGAACACCTGACAAGAGATCAGAGACCATTATTTCATACAGAATCTCTCCAGATCCTTCAGATTCCAGCTCCATGTTTGGTGCTTCTTCTCTTCAGTTCATTCCAGCCATTTTCTTTAGGGTTCAGGTCAGGGGACTGGGATGGCCATGACAGAAGTCATTTTGTGCTCAGTGACATATTTTTGTGTTGGTTTTGATGTTTGTTTTGGATCATTTTCCCGATTGAAGATCCACTCACGGCCCATTATAAGATTTCTAGCAGAAGAAGTCAGGTTTTGATTTTTATCTGTTAGTATTTGATAGAATCCATGATGCCATGTATCTGAACATGTCCAGGACCTCCAGCAGAAAAATAGGCCCACAACATTAAAGATCCAGCAGTATATTTAACTGTGGGCATGGGGTACTTTTTATCCATGTGTGCACCAAACCCATCTGGTGGGTTTGCTGCCAAAAAGCTCTTTTTTTAGTTTCATCTGACCATAGAAGCAGGTCCCTTTTGAAGTTCCAGTCTTGTCTGACAACTGAATATACTGGAGATTGTGTCTGGATGAGAGCAGAGGATTTTTCTTGAAACCCTCCCGAACAACTTGTGGTGATGTAGGTGCTATTTGATCTTTTTTTAGGCTTTCTGAGACTCAAGACTCAACTAATCTCTGCAATTCTCCAGCTGTGATCCTTGAAGAGTCTTTGTCCACTCAAACGTTCCTCCTCACCGCACATTAGGATGATTTAGACACACATCCTCTTCCAGGCAGATTTGTAACATTTTTAGTTGATTGGAACTTCTTAATTATTGCCCTGATAGTGGAAATGGGGATTTTCAATGTGTTAGCTTTTTTCTTATAGTCACTTTCTATTTGTGAAGCTCAACAATCTTTTGGTTTTTCTCATTGTGATGAATGATTACGGGAATTTGGCCTTTGTATTTGCACATATTTGTACTCCTGTGGAACAGGAAGTCATGGCTGGACAATTTCATCCTCCTAGTCACCATGGTGTGCTAAAAATTGTAAATATGAATGGGAATATACTTCAGAGATATTTTACTCATAAGAATTTCTAGGCGTGCCAATAATTGTGGCCAACATGTATTGGAGAAAAAACATTTATTTCATAATGTGAGTTTTCCCCTACTTTCAATTGTTTTACTTCAATGAAAGGTTTGAATTTTGTGAATTTTTTGAATGAAAGAGCAAAAGGATAAACAATGCAGATTTATTTTCACAGCAGCCTTTGCTCATATTTACTAAGGGTGCCAATAATTGTGGAGGGCACTGTAAATAAATGCATCAATGTATAAACAAATGAATAAAAAAATGCTAAAAATAATAAAATTAGCAAACACATAAATAAATAAATACATACATACATACATACATAAATGTATAAATCCACAAATAAAAAATGCATAGGTGCATAAAAAAATAAATATATAAGTGCATGAATAAATTAATTACTAAATAAATAAATGCATAAGTAATGAATGAATACTTTCTTGTTTTGTCCTTATGGCCTAAAATGATAAGGGACATGAGTAAATGCATGTTCACATTTAGTCTAGAACTACAATAACCATCATGTTCACACAGCACACACAACACCTCTGCACTTTATTTCTCTCAACATGGGGAGAGGAGAGCTGTCAGTCAATAAATGTGAAAAAGAAACTTTTCATATTTTGTTGTAAATTGAAAAAAAGTAATGCATTACTTTACTAGTTACTTGAAAAAGTAATCTGATTACGTAACTCAAGTTACTTGTAATGCATTAGTCCCAACACTGATAAAATCAAAATGATTTCAAATCCTTATATTACAATTGTTAATCACAAAAGAGTTGAACTCAAGTTACTTGAATAGCCTGTTTTATTTGAATAAACATTAAAATTGCGGTCAATTGCACTTAAGAATATGCATCAAGAGTACTTTTACTGCAATATTTATTTCTTTTAACCACTTTGAGTTACTACCACAAGTGTAAAATATTCATCTTAATTCTCTTTATTATTTATTACTCATTACTGGTTTTTACTGTGGTGGAGATTTCATTGTACTTGCAGAAAGGTTGTGGATGTTGAAATGATCTAAACTCACCGGCTGGGCATCGCAGCCATCAATGGTGACACTAAGCGCTCCAATAAAGTGCAACCTTGATTCACTGGGCATCAGGAAGCGTTAAAGTTTTCTCAGGTTGAGTCTGGCTCGTAAACATTGGTGACAAGCTTTACGCTGAAGTGATGCTCTCATGAGGTCAATGGCATCTTTTTATTGCTTTGTTAAGTTTAATGTTTGCATTGTAAAGCTGGAAATATCTAATAAAATCTTGGACTAGACACAGTAATGCCCTTCTCAACCTTGTATGTGGCATGGAAACCGACAGCCAACTACACTGCTTAGTATTGTCTAGAATTGGTTTTCTATGAATAAGTGAATTTGCCTGCAGGAAACACCCATTAAAATGCACACTATAATGTTATATGGAGACTGTAACCTTCATCTATATTTCCTTGATATTCTTATATATTCAACTTCCCCTGTGAGTGAAATGTAAACTGAAATATTACCTTCAAAAAGGCAAGTGTTGTAAAACCACCAAGTATTTCTGCACTTGTTTGTATATCTCTGTTAGATGTTGGACAACAATAAGAATACAGAATGGTTTCAAATGACATTTACAGCTGATGGTATTGAGAATATAACTTTTTACCATTTTCAGTAGCCATTTTTTTTCTGGAGTCACTAGGATTTAGGTACAATTTGAGTATTTAGGTTGATATGTCACAGTTGTGACAGAATATAACAAACAAACCAAACCAAAATAAAATACAACAAAAAAAAATAAAAATGGCCTTCGACATAAAGAGTGAATTAATATTAATATTTAGCTGATTTTTTTATAATATGACATTAACCCTTAAATTTATGACTGTTTCGCCAATCATTCTTACATATTCGGGTCTTTATCGACCCGGATCAATATCTAACATGGAAGGATCTCTACCTGTCGCAATAATATAAAACTCCTCTGATATTTGAGTAACAATTACAGAAGAATAAAATAAACCATATTTTGTTACCTTTTGGAGCTTGAAAGGGCTCCATTTGAGCAGATGATTTATGCATCATCACTGTCCTCATCAGTAAATTCAGCCAATAATAGGCTAGTTTTATGTTTGAGGTCACGAATATGAGCCCATTCGCGATCTCAAACATATTCTCAAAACGATATAATTTTCAACATCTTCAAAATCAATATTTCGATCGCTAACAGCTTCACCAGATCCATCCAGTAACAGTTACAGTCATATTTGATTGCGTTCAGTACTTGCTCTGCAATAAATCACTGAGCCTTTTCGTGTTTGTTTTATTATTTAGTTTTCTATCTGAATGAGTCGTCACTTCAGCATTGTGTATCAGACATTGCCACCTTGTGGAATAAAGGTGAATTGCACCTTTTCTGTCATCTAAGATTCAATTATTGTTGTGCAGAAAAAATATTCGTACACTCATACACACCTCGGGTCGTTCGCGATCCTATACAATTTTTACACAAAATGAACGCAAACATAGGCATTCTTTTGTAATTTTATGATTTTTTTTCTTGTTATATTCTTTATAATAAATTGATTGAGGAATACCAAGAAGGTTGATGTCTAACTTTAAAAAATGGAGTAGGAGGCGGGTAGTGAATGATGTCCCGGGTCACTAAAGACCCGAGGTATGCATTTAAGGGTTAAAGTACTGAATTATGTTCAAATGTCAGTTTTTTTTGACAATTTAGTGATCGTTCCTTTCAAAATGGAAATGTTGGCAACAATTGTTTCTCATTGCATTTTTGGGTATTGCCAGTCGGTTTAGTAGTGCACATCTTTTTGTATGGCTCTCTCTGTCTGTCTGGATTTAGCGTCATCTTGTGAAGAGCCAGTGTCTTTGACTCGGATATAAAGCAGGTCATTGGGCAGGCAGCAACATGGTTACTTCTGCAGAAGGGTTTCGCTTCAAATGCTGGGGGTGGAAAATGTCACGACGGTGAACGGATGACTCTCAGAGCTGCCATCCTTGCTTTAGGAGCAGTGGACCAAGAGGAGACACAGAGGACCCCAGCACTCCTTCTTCTAATTAACTATTTAACACCTTAGATTAAGAAAACAGTGAATTATTGAAAGCACAGAGCGCTGTGGAACTAAGAAGGGCACAGCAGAAAGCCACACTGTACTGTAAAAGAGCTGAATATGTCACAGCATGTTAAACGCCTTGAGAAATGAAGCAGTGCTGCGCTACAATGTAATATGTAATATGCAATAAATTAAATACAACCAGCTATCAAAAAGACGAGAAATCACTTATAAAAAATTACAAAGAGTGATTCTTAATATAAAACCTCATGGCGTGGACATGCAGAGCAGTGGTTCTCAATTGGTTTTGTTTCAAATGCCAGTTTTTTAGACTGGACGCCTTGTGGAGATCCAACAACAACAAAAAAAAAAAATGTCCAATTGGCGCTGAAATTCAGGTTCAGGTTTGGTTTGGTTTGGTTTGGTTCGGTTCGGTTCGGTTCGGAAAGGAAAGGAAAGGAAAGGAAAGGAAAGGAAAGGAAAGGAAAGGAAAGGAAAGGAAAGGAAAGGAAAGGAAAGGAAAGGAAAGGAAAGGAAAGGAAAGGAAAGGAAAGGAAAGGAAAGGAAAGGGGAATAAAATAAAATATACTGAAAAGGAAACTAATATGGTAAATTGCATTTGTTTTATTTGTATTCAGCACTAATGTATCCCTGTTGTCCGTGACTCTACCACAACAGATCTGCCACCCACCAGATGAGGACCACTACGGAGCCCTTAAAGGGACATGGTGGTGGAAAAAATTTGGAATGGAAGGAAAAAATATTTTTCAAAGCTTTTGCATTCTCTCACAAAGATATTTCCATTCCCTCGCAAAACTTTCGCGAGCACATTATTGTAAGATGAGAGCACATCCATGAATCTGCGGATTTCCTTCACTCTCTCACAAAACTGGATGCGTGCTCTCTAATATAGGCCTACAATGCTTTATGAACTGCCTCCCCTCTTGCACAGATTTAAACTGTTTAAACTGTCCTGTGCACTCATGAATCTGCAGAAATTCATTCTTTTCGCTTCTGGATAAATAAATCAATCAGAATAGAGGACTGACCAATTAATGCGGAATATGGTTGAGAGTGCACTGCACCTGGAATTCCTTTACAATTTAATAACATTCAATAATATTAATAAATGTATCTTAGAGTTGGCTCGGAATGGGGCGCTTGGATGATTTGTAGGCTACATGTAAATAACCTAGTCTAACTGCATCACATAATGTGCGCTTTAATGTTAATGAAATAACAAAAGTCACACACTCTCCCTTAACCATATAGCTCCGAAGACGACTTCTTCTTCTACTTCTTTTTCTTCTTTTGATGTTTTATGTCCGTTTGCAAACCAGCTTATGGTGCATATTCCACCACCTACTGGAATGGAAAGTGCGGTTATTTTCAGGAAATTTATAAGAGCATTGTAACCTTTATGAGAACTGTAATGACATATAATTAATGCCAGCAGATTTTAATTCCTCTTTTAACGGGAGTCTTTCAGTTTCATATCCCTATAGTTAATCAGCACATGCTCTACAGTTTCTGGAAGTCCACAATGATTACATTAACCGGATTCATGTTTTCCTATCATTTTGAGTGAAGCTCCAAAGACTGGAAAACCTGTCAAAATAAAATACTCACCTTAGTAAAGAAAATAGTGCAGATCTTATACATTTAAACTTACAAAAAATATTAAAATGTATACAAAAAAAATTAGAAGATTAATCATAATAAAGTCTGTTACAGTGACGAAGAATTAATATGTATTTAATTTATACAGTGAAGATTATGGAGTACTATTTTACATTTCTTTACTTTATTTCTGTACCTGATA
Organism: Chanodichthys erythropterus; assembly: GCF_024489055.1. Taxonomy (NCBI): domain Eukaryota; kingdom Metazoa; phylum Chordata; class Actinopteri; order Cypriniformes; family Xenocyprididae; genus Chanodichthys; species Chanodichthys erythropterus. Next base: position 6,321,679 of record NC_090230.1, read on the forward strand.
ACTATTAAACCTACATAAAAACCACAGTTTCTATCATATGTATCTTTGTTCTGTTGTATTTATGTAGGCTTGCTGAATGTTAAATGGATCCGTTCCATGTTTATTCGAAATTATTTGATGATGCAGCAATAAACTAGCTAGTATAATTTAATGCAGGTGTTTTTGAACTTTGCTGATTTAAAACATGATCAAAATACTATATATTTTTATAACAGAATTTCAAATAAGTGAGCAAGTGACAAATATCGGTATCGGCCAATAATTGTTTGTTAAAGGGTTAGTTCACCCAAAAATGAAAATTCTGTCATTTATTACTCACCCTCATGCCGTTCCACACCCGTAAGACCTTCATTAATCTTCGGAACACAAATTAAGATATTTTAATTGAAATCTGATGGCTCCGTGAAGCCTTCGTAGGGAGCAATGACACTTCCTCTCTCAAGATCCACAAAGGTACTAAAATATATATATATATATAAATCAGTTCATCTGAGTACAGTGGTTCAATATTAATATTATAAAGCGACGAGAATATTTTTGGTGCACAAAAAAAACCCCAAAATAACGACTTATTTAGTGATGGCCGATTTCAAAACAATGCTTCAGGAAGCATCGGAGCGTAATGAATCAGTGTATCGAATCTACTGTTCGGAGCGCCAAAGTCACGTTATTTCAGCCGTTTGACGCGCGATCTGAATCATGATTTGACACGCTGATTCATAACCCTCCTATGCTTCCTGAAGCAGTGTTTTGAAATCGGCCATCTCTATACAAGTCATTATTTTTGGGGGGTTTTTGGTGCACCAAAAATATTCTCGTCGCTTTATAATATTAACATTGAACCACTGTACTCACATTTAAATATTTAAATATGTTTTTAGTAGAACTGATTTAAATATGTTTTTAGTACTTTTATGGATCTTGAGAGAGGAAATGTCATTGCTCCCTATGCAGGCCTCACTGAGCCATCGGATTTCAACTAAAATATCTTAATTTGTGTTCCGAAGATTAACGAAGGTCTTACAGGTGTGGAACAGCATGAGAGTGAGTAATAAATGACAGAATTTTATTTTTTTTTGTGAACTAACCCTTTAAAAATCGGTATCGGCCCTAAAAAATCCTATCGGTGCATCCCTATATTTTGATTTAGAACTAGATCAGGGTCAAATGTTCATTTCCTAAATACTTAACCCTCTATGGTGCCTCGACATTTATAAATGATGCAAAGAAAATCACATTTAAAATACAATAAAATTCAACCAAAAAACTATACATTTTAGTATTATCATATTACATCCCCTTCAGCCAAAAAAAACAAGGAACTGAAGGAGAGATGAGCACACGTTCGGTCACGTGCTTTCAAGGCTACATTGAGTTCATTTTAGACTAGGCAATACATAAAAATTCAATTAAAAAATGTGTTTAAGGTTTTTGGCCGTTTTTAATGCACATTTTGTAAATTCAATTACTCAGATACCAAAAAAACTGTATGTTATGCATAAATTACATAAGTCAAATAAGTTCTGTTAGGGGATAGATTTTTTCTGTATAGCTGCACTATTGTTCTTTACTGGCAGGCAGTATAATAGCTTTTCTGCCTGTGTTTTAGGTTTATGTTAGTCAGTTTTATAGAACACAGAGAGGAAAAGCTGTACCCGAAAATATAGATTATCGTGACGGCAGTGCAATCAGAAAATAAGGTCGTATTAACCCTTAAATGCATACCATGCATAAGTCTTTATCGACCCGGGACGTCATTCATTACCTCCTCATCATTCATTTTTTAAAGATAGACATCAACGTTCTTAGTATTCCTCAATCAATTCATTATAAACAATATAAAAAGAAAAAAATCGTAAAATTATAAAAGATTGCCTGTTTTCCCATTCATTTTTTGTAAAAATTGTATAGGGTCGCTAACGACCCGAGGTGTATGTATAATTTTTTCTGCACAACAATAATTGAATCTTTGATGACGGAATAAGTGCAATTCACCTTTATTCCACAAGGTGGCAATGTCTGATATACAATGATGAAGTGACATTTCATTCAGACAGAAAACGAGAGAAGTATCATTAGCAAATCATGAAATGGCTCAGCGATTTACTGCAGAGCAAGTACTGAAAGCAATCATATATTAGTGTCACTGTCACTGATGGATCTGGTGAAGCTGTCAGTGATCAAATTATTGATTTTGAAGATGTTGAAAACTATGTAGTTTTTTGAGATCGCGAACGGGCTCACGTATATTCTCAAAGCTAAAATGTTCTGAATGTACTAGGAAATAAGCTATGACAAGGACAGTGATGATGGCATACATCATCTGCTCAAAATGAACCCTTTCAAGCTCCAAAAGGTAACAAAATATGATTTATTTTATTCTTCTGTAATTGTTACTCTAATATCTATTATCGCGACAGGTAGAGATCTATCCGTGTTAGATATAGATCTGGGTCGCTAAAGACCCGAATATGTAAGAATGATTGGCGAAACAGTCATGCATTTAAGGGTTAAGAAAGAAAGAAGTTGAGGATCAAGGAGAATAGAAGCAGTCAGGGCTGTCCTTAGGGCAATGCAACCGGGACGATCATACCGGGCCCCATCCTTTGAAACTAATAAATAAAGACTTACACTTCAAATAAAGATTATATCTATTACTACACCAGTAGGTGGGGACCAGAGACTGTTAAAATTCATTAATTTCAACAAATCATTTCTTTAACATAACAATTCATTTAAATTATTTTTTTTTTATATATTCGCATTTATAATGTTTTAGATATTTATAAAAAGACTCATTCATAACATTAAATAGCACATTTTGACAGAACCTCAAGTAAATTACATGTTATTTTGTTTAGTTGTCTAAAGTTTTGTTTTCAATATTGTGGGAGAACAGTGATCTCTATTTTAAAAAGCATTTCTTTATATTTGAGTCCAAGTTCAAAATACTGTATGAACCCATTGTGAACATACAGAGCTTTCTGAACCAGGAAATTAAATAGGAAGTATTTGTCAGATCTCACAGTAAGTTTTGCGAGAGAATGCAAATGTTTTTTGAGGAACAGCAAATATCTTTGCGAGAGAATGCAAAATCTTTGAGAGAGAACTCAAAAGTTTTGCAAGGAACGCAAAAGCTTTTAAAAAATATGTTTTCCTCCCATCCCAAATTTTTTCCACCACCATGTCCCTTTAGGGGCTCCATTGACCACTGATGTAAAGGACACACACACATAAAAATCATGCTCAAACCAGATGAAAAGACAGAATGTACAGAGGCTGTTGATTCAATATGAAATATTATTGTATTGCCTAAAATGTGTTTTGCAGCAAAGATGAAGCTGATTTTGCACATCAATGCTTTTGCATTATGGGGCAGACAGAAATCATACCTGAGCTGTCTCTATTTGTGACAGGAGAATGCATGGCCAGAATTGTGCAAATCTATTTGTGTGGTGGGAATAGTGAGCATTTCATTGTCACACAAAAGAGACGTATCTTTTTATTGTCCCTTAGCAGTATTGGTTATCATATATATGAACCTTTTCATCCTTATTTTAGATCAGCCATGTTCAATTATTTTTTAAATTCCATGTTTGAAAAATCAACCTACAATGTTTCAAGACTCAAAATTCTGCATAGCAAGCAACATGCATTTAAGGATCTTTAAAACACACCTGCCTGGAAGTTGGATGCCTAAAAACCTTGATTGGCTGGTTTAGGTATGTGAAATAGGGGATGGAGCTAAACTCTCCAGGGCAGTGGCCCTTCCAGGAACAGGACTAGTCATCTCTGGTATAGAACAAGGAAACAGAGACAAGCGGAGTGATAAAAAGTATTTGTAAAATAGGAACAGGAACTAACTATTGTATAGTTGATAATGCAGTAAATTAAATGCTTAGGAATACTAATGTGAGAAAAGATCAATTCCCAGAGTGCAATAAGATGTCTGTTATCAGCTTGTAATTGCATCTGGATATATGGAGTGCTTAACTGAAAAAGGAGCTTTAGGGGAGCATTCTTAAGCCACCTGCACATTGCCAAATTCATTGTCTGAGAACATCTGTGTGTTGAAAAAAGAAATAAAAATAATGAGGGAGATTATCTTTCCATTCAAACTCCTACTTTGCTAAAGAGATTTCATAATTACACCATCAGGGCAAAGGGCCGTATGTGCTGTTTATAATTTAAAAAAAAAAAAGCTTATAGATATATTCTATGCTCCATGTTTCTGGCCTCACCGGATTTAAATATGAGAAATAAGGCGGCACAGGAGGACTTTTAATTGCCTATATGAAAGGGCTTATCACACATTAAAAGCAGCCGTACATCATAAGCACACACACATACACGAGCATACAAATGCACATATGAATAGATCAAACCTGGCAACTCACAGCAACATTAATACTGCTAATTAGACTCTGCTTTCAAAAGGTTGAGAGTACTGTGGGTTTAATTATGAACTTGGAGCATACGTGTGTGTGTTTTTGTGAGAGTTGAACTATTCGTCTCAAATGAAATGGAATATTCTCCCCAAGTGCTATGCATCTACCTATCTGCCTTTGTAAGTCTTCACAGCAGGGCATTCTTCCATTACGCTAATGAGTGAGGAAATGAATCGCTTCTAAACAGACCTCACTGCCCCAGGTGAAAGCGAGTTTCCTGTATGAGCGAGAAGATCACTGGGCCCTGTGGCGCCGCATCATGCATTGTTTCCTAAAAAGGAACATTGCGTCTACTGATTTTGCATTGAAGAACCTCTGTAAAACATGGATTGAAAATATTGACCCGACAAAACAACATTCCCTCCATCACCTAGTACATTAAGGTTGTTCGCCCATCCGGAACCCAAGAAAATATATTTTGTCTATTCTCTTTCTAATAGTGGTCTTATTAATACTGTCTTTTTAGGGGTTTTGCCATGGCAGGCATCAGTAACATCATACATAGGATTAGAATCCATGTATTGAACAGTTTGTGCTATGGAAATGAATGATTAAATCATACAGTTTGATAAGGAAAGGCTGTCTATCTCACAGTGAAAACCATGCAGACTACCAAAATGTCATTAACAGTACAAGTGAAATCTAATTGTAGTTGAAATCTGGGTACCGACATTTTAAAATCATGTACGGGGGAAGTTTGGTCCCATCAGCGCGACACACAAACATGACAGTAATGCAGCTCTTAGGCCCAGTCCCAAATGGCACCCTAAACCCTCACGGTGACGTAATGGTCCTTTGACTGCCAGGTAAAGTCCTCTGCGGGCTCAGTTGAACTGCGCATGATCGAAAGCGCATAGCGGCCACAAAGGGGGCTCTCGCGAGCACCCTTCTGATACCTAAAATGATGAATGGGACAACGACCCACAACCCTGCAACCATAGAGCAATGTCTTGGCAACCACCAACAACAATCTATTAAACAAAGAAACACACTGACAGCCATTCACAATCCCCTTGCAAGTGCCCACACTTCCAAATCAACCAGATAGAATAAACATTGGAAACAACCCACAACTGCATAGAAATCACATATAAGCAACCCAGCAACCACAACAACCAAATAGCAGCTATATAAAAATGTCCTGGCAACCACCCACAACCACATAGTAACTCCCTGGTAACAACCCACACTTGCATTTATCAATCAAATAGAAACACTCTGGCAACCACTCACAAGCCTCTAGCAATTGTAAAGAAAAACATAGCCAGTCACCCACAACCCTACAACTACCTCATGTAAACACCATGACAACCACCCACAACCCCATAGCAACTTCCTGGCAACTACCCACATTTTTCATATCAATCAGATAGAAGCAATCTGGCAACCACCAATACTCCTGTATCAAATCGGACAGAAACATATAAAATGCCTGGCAACCACCCACAACCACATAGCAACCGCATTGCAACTGCAAGGCAATGTTCTGGCAACCACCCACAACCCCATTGCAACCGCATATAGCAGCTCCCTGTTAACAACACACACTTGTATTTTTCAATCAAATAGAAACTCTGACAACCAACCACAAGACACTAGTAATTGCATACTGTAAAAACATAGCCAGTCACCCACAACTCTATAATTACCGCATATACACAACCTGACAACCACCCACAAGCCCATAGCAACCCCCTTGCAACTACCCACACTCCCATAGCAATCGCATTTAAACACCCTGGCAACCCATAACCCCATAACCCCATGTATCAGTCGAATAGAAATAGTCTGGCAATCACATATAAACACTCTGGAAACTAGGACTTGGTATCGGTACAGATGTCCCAATTCGATTCAAATTCCGATTCACATGATCTCTTTTTTTATTCGATTTGAGATTTCTCAATTCAAATCAATGAATTTTCACTGGCCACCAATAATAATAAAATATTGTTTTTGACCAAAGCATTCTTGTACTGCTTATTGCACCATTGGTTGTGACACCAAAATTGTACATACCAGCGACATTTAACAATTATTGATGACAATTTTGATACCACAGCTAAAACTACTAACTAATATAAATTTCAAAGATTATTAAAGACAAGTAAACAGTCATTTATTTAAAAAAAAGAACAAACAGTCAAACTACACACAATAGCACAAATAAATATACAATAGAACAAAGATACAAATGAAATAATCAGTATTTTTCAGGTAGGTCTAACAGTCAGGTACAGAAATTGAAGTAATCAAATGTAAAACAACACATATATTCTTCACTGTATAATTTAAATAAAGTTACAAAAGTTAATGAGTTGAAGAGCCATCAGTGATTTCTTTGTCTTTTGTCGTTTGATTAGCATTAAAATCACAGACAGCAGCAGGAATATTAGGTTGCTGTCATTTTAAAGTGTTAACCCTCCCTGTTTTAGCCTGGTCATCCACACCTCTGAGGTGAAAAGGTCTCAAGAAATGGGTGTGTAAAGCAGTGGAAAAGTGGGAGAGTAGAGGGTGGGAAAAAAGGAGAAAACAACCAATAAAACAGTACTGCAACTCCTTATACAGACACATGAATATTAAACATGTTCACATCTCAGGAAATGTGTTTTGGGGTTTCATAACCTTTTAAGACTAATGCATGGATCCAATATACTGATACAAACATGTAGCAGTATATTGTAATAGTGTATATATAACAGTAACTGTTTACATTAACTTAAGACATAACCCAACTATGTTTACTAGGATACTCGCCAAGACGAGTATATAAATTTGTGTGAATTTGTCCGTTCAAGCGCAAGAAGACGTGAAAGCGAATTCAATTTATTATCTGTATGCTGTCTGTGATGCACAACTTTCTTTGTGTGTTTCAGATGTTTCGGAGTCCAAGTCTGCACAGTAGTGAGCATGAAGTGGAGCCGCAATATCAAGCTCCCGCCCACACTAATATAGTTTACTGCAGAACAACTCAATATGTCGTTTGTGAAATAAACAGTTCTGGAAATGTAGAAATTAAAGTTAAAGCTCCAATCTCCTCCCGAAGATCCAGAAAAAAGTCAGTTGTTGCTTCAGTGACTACTACGTTCAGAGAAGCAGTCAATCTCAGCTGTCAATCATAGCATCAAAACCTGCTTTTTATAGCATTAAATAACTAACTAAAACCAAACTTATTTAAAGAAAAAACACTTTAACTAAGATCAGCATGATAAAAACTGCCTAAAATAACAGACACCATCTTTGGAAAATATATTTGATGTGTAATTTGATTCCCATTATATTACATGGAAATGGCAGGTTTATGACCTACACTGCATCCAGCCACCTGGGGGCGATTGAGAAGCTTTGGCTTCACTTTTCAGGACTCTTGTGGCACACTAGATCAGGACAGTGACAGTTCCCTCAACTGTCTGGAACATCTTTCACTCTGAAAGGCACATCTGCATCCACCATGTTATGACAACATGTCTACACCAGATGCGAGCTGCACAACAAATCCCCGACAGTAAACTGCAGCCTTGTTCTGTTTATGACGTACTCCAAGCACTCACAATACTTCTCATAGGAAGGACAAATGGATTTGCAGCGGTCGCTTTGTCGCGTCCAGTGTAGACAGCTTCTAGCTGTAGCGTGATGCTACGTGTCAGCGGTCGCGTCTGGTGTAGATGCACTGTATCATTGCGCAAAGTCAAAAAAGAGGATGACATCTAGTGGAAAAGACTAGTAATAAGATTAAAGTCAATCAGATATTATGTTCACTGTTGGCAAAAAGAAATACAGAAAAAGATCGATTTGCGGCTTTTAAGAATCGATATGGAATTGACCACATTTTAAATAATTAATAAAAAAAATCTATTTTTTTGGCCCATCCCCACTAGCAACTTTCTAGCAGCCACCCACAGTCCCATAAGAATTGCATATAAACACCCAGTCAACCACCTACATAGCAACTACACTACACTACAATCCCATTTCAGATAGAAACATCCTGGCAATTGCATATAAACACCCTAACAACCACCCACAAGCCCATAGCAACTTCCTGGCAACCACCCACATACCCATATCAATCAGATAGAAGCACTCTGGCAACCACCCACACTCCTGTATCAATCAGAAACATATAAAAAGCCTGGCAACCACCCACAACCGCATAGCAACCGCAAAGCATCGTTCTGGCAACCATCCACAACATCCAAGCATCATGGCAGGGAGTTTTGCATCGTCAAACACACCTTCAAAAAAATGAAAATCAAGTTACTTTTACAATATTTGACCGCATCTTCTATAGTGTTTGATGTTATGCAAGAATATTAGTGTGTGGGATGCCTTTTCTCTCCATAAACAAGCCTACTGTTCAGGAAATAAAATCTAAATTATGGTTATTGTCTACTGATGAGAAGGTAACTGTAGCACTTTCAAATGAAGTATTTGGACTGTCTACTGCATTCAAAGAGAGGTATGCATGCAGTAGTTTTATAGGACATAATTTATTGATCTCGTTCTGTGTGGACTCGTTGTGTCTGGCAGAGTTTCGAATAACAGAAGTATGTCTCTCCAGAGAAGACACTTGGCCGCTTGAGTTAATGTTTTGCAGAAGCACAGCAAATTTGGAAAAGAACATGGAGTGAAGAATGAAAAGAACAACGCCAATAACAACAAATTAGACTTCAATGTCCACAACTTTACATGATTTGATCAAAGCGCCAACCTTTCTACATGCGGAATACATTGTGCCATGATACAAAACTGTAAAATAGATTGGATCTTGGAATTTAAAGCTTTATAATGAGACTCTAGAATATAATAACCCTCATCTTATCATTTTACAGCCCATGAGGAGACAGGAACAATAGTGAATGAATGACAGAAGGTCATGTTGAATGATATCCTGGTGTTCGCTAAGACTAAATGTATCTACTGACCCTCATTGTTCCAACTTTCAGTATGTGAGAGTCAGTAAGGCTCTCTACACCCCTACAGGCACAATAAGGGAGTGGGTGGACATTACAGATAAAAAGCAATTAATACCCGCAGTCCATAATTAGAAGATATGACAAAGTAACAGAACTTTTACAGCAGCCCAAACAAAAGACTATAATGTAGGTGGGCTGAATCTCTTTTAGCATCACCACACAAGGGGAATGGACTCCTGCCAAATGCTAGAATAGAATAGAATAGAATAGAATAGAATAGAATAGAATAGAATAGAATAGAATAGAATAGAATAGAATAGAATAGTTTGGAAAAACTACAGGGAAAGAAAAGGTGTCTTACATCAAGGAGCTTTAGAGGCTTGATGGAAATAAATTAGCCAGAGGTGCGGTGTTTGATATATGGGCTTTCTGAAACACTTAACCCAGGAATGAAAGTCAAGAGAATTTATATGATCCTGTTTTTCATCATGTATTTCGTCACCCTATGCTAAAAACTCATTTTTCCTCTATTTTCGAACTGTCTGTGTTGCCACGATAATTTGCCACAAAACTTTTGCATTCTTCATTTTAGAATAAGCAGCTAAAAGGAGTTGCAAGTAGGATGTTTTTATGTGGTCGCTAAGGTGTTATGAATAGTTTTAACATATTGCTATATAGTGTGTTGTAGTTGTTTTTATAAATACTGGTTTTCAGCATGTTTCTACACAGTTGCTAAGCTATTTTGGTGTTTTTTTAGCATGCTGCTATACAGTTGGTAGGGTGTTGTGGATTGTTTTTAGAAACTGCAAAAACACACCAGAACAACCTAGCAACAACATAGAAACATGTTGAAAAACACTCAGTATAAGTTAGACACTGATTTGGTTTTCAGCATGTTATTGCAAATGCTTTCCAGGTTGTCTAGTCAAAATAAAGTCTCTATTATGATTGTAAATCAATGAGTTTTTTCACTTTTTAATCATCTGGTAATGTCCTCAGTTATATCACTGCCATCCTTAATTATGAGCAGTAGTAATAGTGATGCTTGCGTTAGCATCTTATTTAATAATACTAAGAAAAGCAGCAGGGTTGCCACTACTTCATTACCGTCCGTCTGCTGATCTGTGGACCTGACACAAGCTCACATTACACATCAGTCCAGAGAGACCAAGGTTCCTGCCTGAGCAATTCAAACTGCCACAAGTTGTGGATAAATCTCAGTTGCAGGTTTAAAAATGAGCTCCCTTAAGGCCGGAACACACCAAGCCGACGGTCGGCCGTCTGGAAGTTTTTGTTCGTCGGCCGACTAAGTTTTCTCAGTGTGTTCCGCACTGTTGACTGAAGTTGGTCCTCGTCTGCTTTTTTTCACCCGATTCGAAAGGTTGAATCGGCGTCGGAGCTCGTTGGTCCGTCGGGCTATCTGATCATTCTGATTGGCTGTTCAGATACTGCCACCTGCTGGTTCGGAAAGGCATTTCATCTCACACAGGCACAGAACTGACGTGCTGCTTGGCTGTTGGCTGTCTAGCGTTGGTTTGGTGTGTCAGGGCAACTTTGGACACAGACACTGCCGATGTGAGCCAACCCCGCAGTCTGCTTAAAGCGGAGTTCAGACTGCACGATTTTCAAAGTAGTCGGGTCAATGTTCTTTTCACACTGCAGCATTCAGTCGCTGCTGTGTTCAAACTGCACGATGGATCGGCAACAGAAGGTTAAACACTGCATGACTTTACAATAGGAAGAATCGCCGACAACTGGCACACAAACTACGTTTCACAACCAAACACACGCGAGATGTGACAAGGAAACAACGCGATATCACGCGTGCAAGACCGGAGTTATTATTATTATTATTATTATTATTATTAAAAACGCCCAAAGAAGCCTGCAAGAAGCTTGCAATACGAATTGCCTGTGCGCTGATTTGCAGCGAAAACAAGAAAAAGAAAAGAAAAATATGGAGGAGGAAATAGTTGGGGAGACTGTGGATTGTGTGTTCTGCAACTTTTCAATGTGCTGCTGTTGCGGATGGTCAAGCAAATGTTTGTGCTTTGTTTCTGTTTGATATAATTGTAATATTAATCTGAAACGAAGCCATGCTTGCTGATATTGTGGTCTATAACTCCTCCCCGAACTCCTCGCTGCTCTGTATCTTGCTCTCTCATTGGCTGTCGGTCATCGCCGATGTAGTTTTCAGTCAGAACACTTTTCACACTGCAGGATTTTGAATCGCCGACAGGTCCGGATATTTAGCATGCCAAATATCTCACGGGTGTCGGCTACTCGTCTGCGATTCTCTCAGATCACGTCTTTGCTCATTCACACTGCTTGATTGTCACTCGTGTGAACGAGCATCGATTTGCCTGTGATTTTGGGCATTTGTCGGCGATTTCTCAAAACCTGTCGGTGAGCCAAAATCGGGGCTAAAATCGTGCAGTCTGAACTCGGCTAGTCGCCACTAGTTTGTGGGTGTCGGTTTGGTGTGTTCTGGCCTTTATCCATAATACAGGCCAGCAAGATTCCATCTATCCTGTAGCTGGCTTTGTTTGGGACCAAGTTGAAGACCATATTGTGTCTGACCTGTGGCCCATTGGGTTCTGCAGTTTGTTTGGCTGCCGGCCAATCGCTATCCCCTTCCAGGAGCTCATTGAAACCGCGAGATGATACATCACACTCATTCTCCAGTGCTGATTCAGGCTCTCAATCTTGAAAGATCCAAAAAATGACTGCGTATTAAATTTGGATGACCTCTCTGGGTTTGTCCATTTTATTTATTTATTTTAGCTTCTTCGATCCTAATATCAGCAAAAAGTATTTTCCAAAAGATCCACAAGAACCTGTCTGGCAGCTGATGTCGCCTTTTTTTAATGGCGGTCTGCCAGCGTATACATTAATGCATGTACAAATCAGACAGACCCTGCAGTTGTCAGAAACAATCACCGTCTACAGCTGATGGGCTCCATACTTTCGAACAAGGCAGAGTAAGGACACGGTCTTTCGAGGTGTCTTGTGGAAGTTTGGGAACAATAATTTTCACAGGAAGATAATTATTCAAACTATCAATGTTTCTGAACACCAAGTAAAGAGACTGAACCAAGAAACTTACGGTGACCGTGAGGGGACATGTTCAGTTCATGTATTTTTGTTGTGGCTACGACATATAAACTCGTGGGAACGTGATAATATGTCATGGCCACAAGATATACATTCGTGGGAACGTGGTAAGATTTTGTTGAGGTAACGACATCCTTATGTGAGGGGACAACATATTTTTCTCGTGGCCACAACTTCATTATGTTGAGGGAACGATATCTATTTCTCATGGCCATGAGTTAAATGTGTAAACAACCTGCGCAACCTGCGCAACCTGGTATTATATTTATTTTTAATTAAGAAAAAGCACAGAATTAAGAAATTATTATATTACATATTGCATATTATATTGTATTGTGTGCGATGTTGCCTAAACAGCATTTGAATTAAGTTTGTTATTATTAAATAATAATAATGATAAAAGTATAGCCTATGTAATAACATAAAATAATATAGTCTAAGCCTACAAGAAAACATTTTTATCTATTCCATCTCACAGCCTTTTTAATCCATTCACTAATTGTATCTTTCTTTGTTTCTTTCTTTGTTTCTTTGTTTCTTTCTTTGTTTCTTTCTTTCTTTCTTTCTTTCTTTCTTTCTTTCTTTCTTTCTTTTCTTTCTCTTTCTTTCTTTCTTTCTTTCTTTCTTTCTTTCTTTCTTTCTTTCGTATGCCTATTAAACCTAAATAGAATGAAATATATAGCCTAATATGTTTAACATTCCCGTAAATGAATTTCCAGTAAAATTCCTGTGCACCTACAGAAAACAAATCAAATCAAAGCTTTTATATAGGCTATATACAAATAATAAATAAAACATTCTTTTAACATAGGCTATAGCCTATTAATAACAACTTCATTCGAATGGTGTCACAGGCACGAGGGGCTACAAGTGAAAACAGACACTCATTTAAGCTACTGTAGTCTGCAGAAATACAGTCATAAAGTCAAAACTTTATTGGCATGATCGGACATTTACAGTAATTATTACAGTAACTATTTATAAAATACAAACCTTAAGTAATATAAGGTAGCCTAGCCTACAGAATGTTAATTAGATAAAGAGATATGGGAAATGAAGGGGAAAATAAAGCAAATTATATTGATAATGATGAATAGCTAAATGTAACTAATAATAATATAAAAATATTAAACAAAAAAGACTGCTGGATAAGATTAAAAATGTATAAGGCATTCTTTTAAAATTTAACATTTCTTTTTTTACATTTCTTTTTTTTCATATTTTTACATATTCTTTTAACATATGGATAAACTTCAATTGAATGCTGTCTAGGCAACATTGCGCACAATACAATAGGCCGCAATATGTTAATATAATTATTTCTTCCTTGCGCACTTTTTCTCAATTGAAAATAAATATTATTATAATCGTATCAATTTCTGATAATTCCAGGTTGCTATGGTTGCGCAGGTTGTTTACACATTTAACTTGTGGCCATGAGAAATAGATATCGTTCCCTCAACATAATGAAGTCATGGCCACGAGAAAAATATATCGTTCCCTCAACATATGATCTCGAGGATAAGGATGTCACATAAGGAAGACATAAGGATGTCGTTAACTCGACTAAATGATATCGTGGCACAACTTATTATCACGTTCCCATGACTCGAGTAAATATGTCGTGGCCACGACAAAACTAAGTGAACCGAACATGTCCTCTCCTGGTCACTGTAGAAAATAGAAGTGAAAATGGAAGAAGAAACAAACATTCTGAAGACTTGAGTTAAAGTGTGGGCTGGTGGTATAGTGTACCATAAAACTGTCATACAACTGTGGGTATGTATGTCATTTCAAGAAATTCAGAAGAAGGAAATGATGAGCAGTTTCTTGTGGGAGGTTTGTTGGAAAAAACAGGGCCCATTAATGTCTCATGATAGTAATTATAGTAACTCCGTTTATGGTGTGTCCAGATGGCTGCTCCTGTAATGTTTCTGAAGTTTAACTTTTCACATAAAATCTGTTGCTGCTTGGAAGTGCCAGATTTGGAAGCGTAATATCTTTTTAACTAGAATTTCAATTGTTTCTATCCAGCAGGCCCAGGTTGTGATTCTATTTGAATGGTGCAGACACCATCATTTTCGAATTTTCACACAGGTGTGAAGCGCTCTCCCTCGTTACCTGGCCCTTTTAGAAAGTGCAGGTGTTACACAAAGGCCTGACCGCATGTAATAATTGTATTCTTTCTGCTTGGGATAACGCCCCTTATTCGCAAGAATGTGTTTAATCCAGTGAAAAGCCAGACAATCTGTGATTTGTTTCACTAAATGGATGCTGCAGACTGAGGAATAACAGGTGTACAAAATATCTTTGGCTCTTTGAAATACAGTCAAGCGAGAAGAGAGAATAGCCAGAGACCAAATGCTAGAACATTCCTCAATAAACAATGGACGTACGCCAGAAACGCAATTCTTCTGACTTTTCATTTGGTATCAATGTTTGTCTGGGATTATTCAGTCACAGTGTCAGAAATAGGTTCCGATGTGTCTTGGAAACACTTTGTGTTCTGATCATTAAAATCCTATTTGAAAATGGTTCAGAGACCAGGGATGCAAATGGCCTCTTCACATTTGTGCTAAAGTTGCCTTTAAGTCTTCCAAGGAAGTTTGTACTTATGGTTTTGGATTCAACCTAGATAAATGGATTCTGTCAGTTAAAAGACCCAACTGACTTTTTCTGTACAGAATTTGGATACTCTGGACCGCAAAAGAACATTAACTGGATCATCTTGAAAAATAGATTTTTTTTTAAAACAAGCTAAAATTTTGATACCATTTTTGTCTGATTTGAAATACATTGTTTAAACATAATTTTGACAAACAGTTCTGGAGATTTCAGTCTTTCCAACATTCAAGGAACGTCTAGGTTACTATTGTAACCCCCGTTCCCTGAAGGAGGGAATGGAGACATTGCGTCGATGGGGTCCCCATTACGTCAGTATCGACGTAACGTCGAACGTGACTGACTGAATGGGAACTGTTGTTTCACCTACATGGCAAATAGCTTGCCTGAAGTCATTTTCAAGATGGCCACCAAGTGAACTGACTTGCCTTAAAGGTACCTTGTCCTCTCCTTTTCCAAGTTGTCACTGGATACACATTTGGGACACATTTTAATACCAGCTGTAAACAGTAATCTGTCTCAGCTGAACTCAGCCAAGGTGGGTATTAATACCAGGTGTAAAGGGGCCTATGAGTCTTCTGATATGGGGTTTTGGTGGAAAAGTTACCCAGGTGAAAAAAAGTACACTTATGTACTTAAAGTGCCCTATTTTCATGCACTAATTTTGTTCTTAATATACTAAAAATTCTCCTTTAGTACTTCTTAAGAACATCTAAGTGTACTCAACTGTGTTATTTTGAGACAGTATGAAATATGAACTAAAATGTGCTTTTAATACACTATCTCTGTATTTAAAAAAAAATATTTAGTTACCACTTGTAGTACACTATAGGTTCAAATGTACTATAAGTGGTATCTAAATACATTTTCTATTTTCTATTACATTCTCACTATTCAGAGATATATTCAAAATAGCACAGTTGAGTACACTTAGATGTTCTTAAGATGTACTAAAGGAGAATTTTAAGTTTATTAAGAACAAAATTAGTGCACGAAAATAGAGCACTTTAAGTACATTATAGAAATGTACTTTTTTTTTACCTGGGTAGCCATTTAATGGACTAGGATGACATAGGGTACTGTTTAATGAAGTGCCATTATCAACTTGTCTTTGCGCTACCCCTACCAAAATGTTCTCACCTCATTTCAGAGGATTTTGCCAAGGAGTGCTCAATGATACCAAAGCTTCCAATATTTGGAGGAAAAAAGTTCCCATTATTTCCAAGTGCAGAAAGCACACAGCCTGGTCGTATGCCATAGAAGTCCTCTCTTCCTACATACCTGCAGTGCTCTAATGGCTTGTGACAGCTGGCACAACACAGTTCAATATGATGATGTTTGGGACTAAACACCTTCCCTGAGATGCTGCGATGTGCTTGTTGTCGGACAAAATATTCATGGCATGTCAACTCTATTTGCTGTTCCATCAAAAAATTTGGGAAAGTAGTCAACAATCTCCTCAGATAAGAGATTGAGATAAGAAAAAGATGATTGCGGAAGTAAGATTCAAGAAATTACTACTACGTCTGGTAAATAACTACTAGAGTTACAGTACATTTGCAGAGCCTGAAGTAAATAGCAATGCTTGGTAGGCAGCAAAAGAAATTTGCTTCCATAAATAGTTAGTTATATGCAAGGAAGATGCAAATAGATGCAAGAAAGAAAGCCAATCATAATTTAGTATGCAAATATTATAATGATCGTAGCTAACAAACATATATTCTAAGAACGTTTTGCTAATGTTGCCATTATGTTATGAAAATGTTATTTCTGAATGTTCTCTTCGAAAGAACATTCTATTAATGTTACTGGAAGAGTGTTTGTTCATAACTATGAAAGAACCTGGCCAGAACGTTAGCCAAAGTTCTGAGAACATCCCCTGTAAAGCTGGGAGCACAGTGTACGATTTATAATAGTCATTTACGACTGTTGCTTGTCAGACTGTACGAACATGATCTCCGTTTTAAGCCATGTCACACTGTAGGATCTCAGGTGTCATTAATGGCACTAGTACGGCACTAACGGCAGTCAAGACGTGTTAAAAATGGAAGCACAAACAAAGACTCGTCTGGGGTTTTACGTCATCAATCCGTGACACTTTCAGTGATGTGAGCTAATTTTGATCATAGAATTTCTTGAAAAGAAAACTGAAAAAAAAAACAAGATGTGTATATGGAGCAATTGATTTTGTTGTTGTCTCATTAAATGTGTCATCAGGTTTGGTGCTCCTATTGGTTTTTGAATTGATGGTTGTTGTAGGAGAAGTCACAATTCAAAGAATTCAGATTTTGGCCAAGGGTTAGACGAATGTTTTAGGATTCACAAAATTCATCTCAAACAGCAAAAATTGTACAGTGTGCATCCAGCTTTAGCTGGGATATCAACTCTGCTGGTCAAATTTCAAACTTTAAAGGTGCATCGGACCGAACACCACAACAAACTTGTAGCCAATCAGTGGTAGGGGGTGTGTCCACACCTGATGGGGGAGGAGAGAGAGTGAGCAAGAGGTAGATTTAAAGAAATACTGTTGAAAGAGAGATGGCTGGGAGACATTACAAAAGAGAAAAGGTCAGATGAATATCATTGGAAAAAGAAGTGTATTGATCAGGCAACAGTATTAGGACCCATGTAGGATGGGAAGGCCTGAAAATAGACACCAAGGTTGCACTGTTTATGCTCCATAAGTGAGTAACATTGGTTTTGAGTGTGTGCTGCTGTAGTTAATCTTATATTTCCTAAAACAAAGAATTGATTTTAGTAGAGCTTTCATTAGCATGTTGCTAAGCTAACTACACAAAACCCAACAAAAAGCATAAAAATACATACAGTAGCACACATAAATACTATGTCAAATTATCCTTTTTTATTTAACTATAACTATATTTTATCAATACTTTTCAGTAGAGCTGCACAATTAATTGAAATTCTAAACGAGATTACGGATGCCCTGATTTCATAATCGTTCAAAGGTGCAATTCCAAAACAAATATCCACTTACACTATTCTGCGTGCTTAAGAGGTGTGTTTAGAGCATATTACGTTGTGAGGCAAATCACAACTACTTCAGAGTGTAAAAGGTCTAACCCAGCACAAAAGGAAATACCCGTGACGTAAGTGTACGCTGATACCCCCTTTCCACCAATACGAACCAGGTGCTAGTTCAGAGCTAGTGCCAGAGTGCCAGTTCGGAGTTGGTTCAACTGACGAGCCTTCTAAGAACCAGTTTGCCTTTCCACAGGCTAGAGAGCCAGCACAGAGCCAGGTCTTGCGTCACTGTATACGTCTCATATTTCACAGCAAAGCTAGCGCTGCAGCGCCAAACACAAATACACCAGGCTCGTTTGTGATGCATCAGCTTCTCACAAAGCGATCGGCGCATGACATCAAAGCTCCGCGAGAACGATCCAAAAGTACAAGGAGTCGCATGCTCTACAAACGCTCCCGCGGACCCGCGGCACCCGCTGAATCGGTCCGCGCTGCTCCGATGCATCTCGAACAAGCCTTCTATCAACAATCGCAGATGTTTCACTACTGTTGATGCTCATGGCTTTGCGAACCTACATCGCCATCCAAACACTAATTTGTATATAGATGGAGATTACGATCGAGCTGCTATTAGCTCGATTAGCTGCTATTTCAAAAATGGTGGTCACAAGTTTCTTGTTGGTCACGGTAACCCCGTCCTCAGCCCCTGATGCAAGCGGTTCTTACTTCTAGCCCAGCAATGTTTTGGTGCTACTTACGAACCACTTTTTCTGGTTCGGAGCTGGTGCTTTGTGTGTTGAAAGACAAAGAACTGATTTGAAACTAGGCTCTGGCTCCGAACCAGCACTCAAACTGCCTTGGTGGAAAAGGGGTATGATTGGTCGAATGTATGCAAAAGACCAGCACCCACCATTTTCAAAAACAGTCTATATTTACTCCACAAACTAACTCTATTAACATACAAAACAGTGATAGATGGACTTCTAAACCTTATGCTAAGGAGAATCAGCTAGCGACACTGGGCATCAACCACACGGCAAAAATGAATACTTTTAATTGTACTGTATTAGACAGGACTGCTAAACAGATTGTAAACTAATGACAACGGAGAATGTGAGCACTGTGTGCCGTCAAATTAAAAGTCACAAAAACAAGCGCAGTTTTACGTCACTTCAGAGTTCCTACTGGCGGTGCAAATGCAACCAGGAACATGACCCATACGTTTATTTATTATTATTATTATTGTTATTATTTAAAGAAGAT
Organism: Chanodichthys erythropterus; assembly: GCF_024489055.1. Taxonomy (NCBI): domain Eukaryota; kingdom Metazoa; phylum Chordata; class Actinopteri; order Cypriniformes; family Xenocyprididae; genus Chanodichthys; species Chanodichthys erythropterus. The sequence goes on from NC_090230.1 coordinate 6,341,027, forward strand.
ACCAAATCAATGTACAGTTGACATTTGAGGCTTAATGCTATAAAAAAGCAATTAAAAAATTTCAGGAATAGTGTTTTCAGTTTTTTTTTATATTTTTATATACAAAGTTCTGTCATTAAACTCTAGATGCGCTGGCTAATAGGTCCTTAAAGGTGCTACAGAGGATGTTTTGTTTTATACATTTTTGCAATATTACTTGAAACTGTCTTTACTAACTGATAAAAGACTAAAGAACTAATATTTATTAGGTGCACTGAAAGGAATAATATTAATATACATCATCTGAGCATGAGGTAGGGCCTTAAAAACATCAGCCAACAATCGCGTAAACGATTTGCCCTCTGGCTTGTCAATCACTGCCATGACGTTCCTTGTGCGAGACGTGCGAGACGTGCGCGGCTGCACGCTCCAGTAACTTTCCACAGGCGCTGCATGCAGTGTTTTTGTCAGAAGTAACAACTGCAGATTATGAGTTACCTGCGGTGAGTCGGACATAATGAATCCACTAACACGGATTCAAACCAATACTCGTGCAAGAGTTTTGGGAGGCGTTCCCTCGAAATGAGCTGTGAAGGAGGGGGGTTGTTCTTACATGTGCGCTCATTACAAAAACTCACTAACAGACTTTGGTTTTTCAGTCATTGAAAACATCCTCTGTAGCACCTTTAACACAACCTGCTCATAATCACATCATTATCTATAGGACAAAGTTGATTGGTTCCTGCTGTATTAGTAGCCAATGAGCTCACATACTCAATCTTCAAATACATGAGTAGCATTTGCCTTAGCAGTGCAGTGTGCTTTTAGAAACCCTCCACCTTCCCCAGCTCCACCTGTATAGATCTGCTACGGGTAATTAATGTACACTATATTGAACAGCAGCAGCATGCCTTACTTGCTCACAGCAGTGTGTCTTTGTATGTGTTGGCAGTAGCAAGTCCCGTACTTGCTCTGCAGCAGCAGCAGCAATAATCAACAGCAGCGTAGCAGATCTATTCCGCCAAGACCAAACAGATCAACATTGTCATACCCATTACCATTCCAAACACTCAGAGAGTTGTCAAGACAGAAATAAAAATATGGCATGCATGCAGTTGCTTCAAACAATGGTATAAAGCTATTCAAAACATCATTCATTGTAAATTGTGATAAACTTAATTAATAATCGCAATTACAATTTCAAAGGAATAATCAACAATTTAGATTTTTGTCATAATCGTGCAGCCCTACTTTTCAGTATGATACTATTAAATGCTGTACACAGCTCACAAATAGCACAGTTAACGATCCTCATGAGCTTTTAAAGATTTTTTCATTATTGTGAAATGTAAATTTGATTTACGTCTGATACTAATCTTAACTGAGACTACTACTGTACTACTGCTTTTTGTTGCCTCCTCCTGTTCCTGAGCATCTGTTTATTATTCTGGCTTAATGCAAACTAACTCTGAGTTAAATATTTCAAATAGCAGTTGAAATGTACTGTATATGTGTTGTCCTTGTGTGTTAAGCACAACAACAACAAAAATACATAGCCCCCTAAAATCCCCAACAATTCACATTGTTGCAGCAATTATACTATAGGTGAAATTGGCACAAAGAACTGCAAAACTAAGAAGTATATGTGCTTAAAATGGAACCTGGCCTTCTGTCTGGATACAGTACTGAATGTATGTACCACAAAACAGGTCTGGACAAGCCAGATGTATTATCATTTCCACCTAAACTATAATGTGGAAACCAGATCTCAGATTAGCGTTACCAAGAAACACCCTGAAAAGCTGCACCCTGAAAAAATGCAGAAAGGGTTTGTGGATTAGTGTATGCAGACTCTGCAAAGTTCATCCTGGGTAAGATTTCTGCTAGTTCAAGTCTTTCCTCATTAAAAATACATTATTTAACTTCAAACTGGATACTAATTTGGAATTGACTGGAGGAAGAGTATACTAGTTCATAGATTAATGTGTGTGTGTTCCTGTTTGAACACTCAAAGGATGCTTTATCAAGAAAAACCCTCACTTTGTAATTAATCCAGTACTGGATTGCTTAAACACATCAAAGGACACCTTGTGAAGCTATATATCGGTTATGTAACTTCAAAGGGAAGGTATACGGTCATTATGTACAACGTCCTAAGATTAATAAAAAATAAAAATAAAAAGTTGTGTGATTTCACTCATCTTAAAAGTTATAGAAGATGAAAGGCTGCCTTTAATGAGGCAATAACTGAAATTAAGCCATATACACACTATATATTTGCACAGAATAGCCTTCTGTGACATTTTATTTTGCACAGTAAAGGTCAAAATTTATAACTTCGTCTTTCTGAAAAACTTCATACAGATGTCTTGGAAATGGCAGCATTTAAAGACACAGAACATGCCTCCTTATTCAACAACTTAGAGACATAGCCTATATTTATAGACGTGAAATACATCTTGCTACTATGTTTAGTCCTAGACCAAGAATTAGTATGTTGTCAGTAGCCTGTGCTTTATCAGGTGTGATAAAAGCGCCCTCTCCTGGACATGACGATACTTACATCTCAGCATTTTTTGAGTCCATATTCACAAATTTACAATACTCAACCTACACTGGCCTCCAGAATGTATTTGGATGCTTAAGCAGCATATACATAACCACAAAGTGTCCAAATACTGTTCTATTTGATCTTTCATCTAATGCAGTGACATTCACACAGTTAAATGTCTAAATACTTTTTTGGGGACATTGTGCATCTATATCAGTGCTCTTGTGTTCTTCACTGCCTAAAATGTACGTAATTTGAACCTATTTTAGAAAATGTCAAATTAATAATGACTTCTAAGTGTTGCGGCTCCATGTTTACAGTGGTGCGAATGAGCTACCAGCTTAGTTTGGTGAAGTTTGTTTATAACTGACTAAACAGCTCTCAAGATGGTTATCAAGTGCTTTCTCTTTCACCACAAATCGCCACAGACAGAATTAATGCAACTGTCACATCTGCCATGCAATCTTGGGATTAAGATCCTTGTGCAAACATAATGAGCAACAAGCCAGTCAAACTTCAATGGAAAACAAGCAGCATAAATCAATATACTCATTTCAACCATGGTATGCATTTATAACAGGTGGGAGAGTGTTTGAACAATGCACTATTGATTTTGTGTCACCTAATACATCCTTCGGCTGATGAAGGTAAGCAGAAGCATTTGAAGACAACTTTTTCTGAATTCCAAGGGTCTTGCAAACCCTTCGGCAGATCACAGAAAGCTCACAGAGCTATTATGGCCTCCTATTGTTATGATACTCTCATGGTTTCCAAAAAGAGCTGACAGTTTATTTGAGTTAGAGCTAGTAAAAATCGGCTCTTAAATCTTGATCCACCCCAAATGGACCCTCTTCTTGTCAATATTCCTGTCTCTTCAAATTACAGAGCTTTAGTTATAATTGGCCAAATTCTTGTTTTCAACACTGAGAAAGCTAAACTTTATTCTAAAAGTGTTCTGATTAAGTATGCAATGTATAACCAAGGTGTCTAATGTATTATGAGGGGCCTTGTCCCTCTAAAAAATCATCAAAACAAAAGGTTGGGATGTGGGTCGCATGCATAGAGGCATATTAGAATATATAAATTTCAAGGGGTGGTTGGGGGGGGTTCAAACATTCCATTTTAACAATGAGATTACAAATTAGAGTGCATATTTTAATTTGTCAGCAAATAAATGCTAGCGTACAGAAGTCCCAAAGGATGTAACCATAGCAACAGCATGCTGATCTTTCACTTTTCATTGTGATTCATATTATATAAAATATTTTCCCTTTTTTTGTCCTTTAAAAAAAAAAAAAAAAAAAAAAACATTAAAACTGCACAACAACAAGGTCATGAATTCTAGGTAAATATCACTATTTATATATATAAAAAAATGTGCTTAATTCACAACAAGTGTGCATGTAAGAGCTATAATTTGTATCTATTTATTTGAACAAAAACATTTAACATTAGAGGCATAAATGTTTGAGCAAACATTTATTTATTATTGTTTATGTATAAAGGAAAGGTTTTTGTTTAAGTATTACACGCTATTTACTTACATTTGTTTATATGTTTGTCTGTTACAATTTGTTACATTTTGTTTGTTCGTTTGTTTGTTTCATATTGTTATACTGTACATTTGATTGGATTTTGAGACAATGGTGTTGAACCTAAATAAATGAGTATGACCGTGCACAAAGACTATAAAAATAGAAAGATGGTTCACTCCTATTAGCTATGAATAAGAGAAACTGCAATGCACAATAAAATATGGTTGAATACGTCCCGCCTTCTAAGTAAAAGAGCCAATCGCTGATCGATAAAGTTCCCATAGAAACCTGAGACTCACGCATAGGACTGCATATGCGCATTGGCTCATTTAGCCTGAAAAATAAGTTTTTTTTTAATGCTATTTTAGTCATTGTAACACGGTTAGTAGATATGGGAAGAAGGAGGCGGGAACCGGCGAACATTCAACAAAACTTTAATTCAAAATAAACAAAGAACAAAACGAAAGTAATGCCGGCAGACCCTCGCGGACGTCTGCCGGCCACACAAACATAATAAAACATAAAATAAAGTCCAGGCCTGGTCCTCTCTCGTCCTTCACTGATGTCGCTCCTCCTTTTATGCCTCCGGAGCTCCTCCGTGAGAGACTCGAGGCCGGCACGCCTCGCAGGTGACGCTCATTATCACTCGCGTCACCGGCCTCGCGCCGTTCCCTCACGGCTCTCGCCCGCCCTGCTCGTCACATACCCCCAACGCCCCTCGCAGGCCGGGGGGTACCTCCGAGACTGCGCTTTACTCCCCCCCGGGGCCTGTCTCGGCGGCCGCAGCACCTGGGGGTAAGGACAGACGAGACGAGAGAAAGGAGACGGAAGCAAGGGGAGCGACAGGACGAGAGAGGGGAGAGAGGAAAAAGAAAGAAAAAAAAATGCTGGGTCCGGCTCCCAGACACACTGCCGCTCGGTCCTCAGCCTGCCAAGAGGCTCTTCTTCGCGGTGCCATGCGGTGGCACTGGACGCTCGGTGGACGGCCCGATCCTCGACCGCCTCCTGGCGGCCGGCGATGGCTCCTCCGACTGAGGGCAGCCGGCAGCGAGTCCCCCGTCCCCTGCTCCTCCCCTTCATGGCGGACGGCAGCAGGCTCCGGCCCACGGCAGACGGCGGCGACTCCTCCGCTCCCTCCAGGTCCAGGACGGCAGCCACCCCACCTCGTCCCAGGAGCACGGCATCCGGGTCTCCGTCCCACCTTTCACAAGGCTCCAGCACCACCGCCTCGGACAGCCTTTCGCGGTCTTCACTTCCGCGCTGCCCGAACTCCGCAGCACCGCGATCCCCCTCAGCAGCGAGGGCTCTCCGACAGCATGTCCCTCCTTCCTCCCGGGTTTCGGCACCAATGTAACACGGTTAGTAGATATGGGAAGAAGGAGGCGGGAACCGGCGAACATTCAACAAAACTTTAATTCAAAATAAACAAAGAACAAAACGAAAGTAATGCCGGCAGACCCTCGCGGACGTCTGCCGGCCACACAAACATAATAAAACATAAAATAAAGTCCAGGCCTGGTCCTCTCTCGTCCTTCACTGATGTCGCTCCTCCTTTTATGCCTCCGGAGCTCCTCCGTGAGAGACTCGAGGCCGGCACGCCTCGCAGGTGACGCTCATTATCACTCGCGTCACCGGCCTCGCGCCGTTCCCTCACGGCTCTCGCCCGCCCTGCTCGTCACAGTCATCAAGTCACCTTTATTTATATAGCGCTTTTTTACAATGCAGATTGAGTCAAAGCGGCTTTACAGTGATAACTGGTAAATAATTTTGGCTGCACAGCAGCTCTTAAAGAAAATACTCTGTCACTGTCCAGCTTTAGTAGATTCAGTATTGATTCAACCATTGTAAAAATCAATAGTTATTAAGGTAGTTTGCATACAATGGTGTCAATGCAGGCAGATCAAAAACATTGTGAATATAAGTGTCCCCAACTAAGCAAGCTATTTAAGCATAAGAAATAACATTTATGGGATGGTTCATGTCTGATTTTGTTGCTGATTTGATATATGTAATTTAATTGACCCTTCGCAAAGACCTGCCTCCCTTAGTTACTGTTGCTTTGTCCGACAAGCCGTGGCGCTGTCACGCCACACAATGAAAAATACATCGCAGAACAAAGAGGACACTGACAACACGTCGACAGACAAGACAAAGCAGGTTACTTATAATATTAAACAAAGTCCCAGCTTTCAAACTGTGTATTTATTAAAGAAATTCAAACAATAAAAATCGTTTTGTGGCTCTTTAATGTGTCGTGACCATGTTTGTGACAGATTGCTGTAGTGCCTCAGCTCAAGAGGCTCGTGAACCGATCATCTCTTCCTACTAGTTCATTTATAGCATCAAATAAACATGAATGAACATGAGAAGGAATGTTGTTTCAAATGCGCAGATACGTCAATATACACAATTTTTCAAGTTTAACTCCACCGAGGTAAATCTCTTGTCAATCAAACTCCCGGCGAAGGGTCAATGGGAGTTCGCCAAGCAGTTTTTAAGATTTCAGGATTCCCCCATTCAAATAGATAGGATTTGGTCTTGGACGCCCAAAATAGCTGCCCAGAGGCCAAATATGGCCATCGAGTGAACAACTCTGAACTTGAGAGATGTCTGTCATGTTCATCAGAAGATTGAATTATGACATTTGGTTAAACATTACAAGGGAAAAAAGCAAAACAGATGATTTATTCACATTAAGATCTATAAAAGGGGTGCCCTAGATCTACCTACCTGCAGAGTTCAGATCCAACCCTGCTCAACACACCTGTCAGTAATTATAAAGTGTTCTTAAAGAGCTGAGCTGTGTCCAAAATCCCATCCATATTTTAAAAATCTCCAGCAGTGTCTCAGCTTACAATCGGCTTAAATAAGTCACTTTCTAAAGCAGCAGAATTAGTTGTAACACCTCCACTGTGCCGATGCGTTGACAGAGACTCCTCATCTTTAATTATTTCTAGCAAATGGATTGAATCCATCCACTTTTCTGCTAAATACATTTCAGCTAAATACTAAATACATTTCACTTCTGCCCTGAACATTATTGGAAAATAGGTGGAAATCCAAACCATGTGACCAGAAGATTCAGGGCAGGAGCATTTTGACTCTACCACTACAGTTAGTTAGTTAGTGTTATAGGCCTATGTGGAAATGATTCACATATACTGTATGTGCGTGCTTCGCTGTGTGGACTTCTAATGAACACCATGAAACTAACTCCAAATCATTTATTTAGAGCTGGGTGCTGGATTATTTTAATTTTGAGACCTATAATTAATAGCAACTTGCCACAAATTGCAATTACACAGAATAATAATGCATCTGAAGCAAAGGTCACTCTCATTATCAGTATCTCACTTAGACTCCTAAACAAAAAGGTGGACCTGTGGATATAAATGGCTGCTTACAAAAAAAAAAAAAAAAAAAACACATACACATACTGTAACGAAGGCAGGACTCAGAGTAAGATCCAACTGCAGCGTTTTATTAGAAGTGAGCGTGGTCGTTCAGGCAGGGTCAAACAGGAACAAACAGGAGCAATAAGGAACAGGCAGAGTCGTAGTCAGGGTACAGGCAAGGATCGAGGCAGGCAGCAATGGGTCGTAAAACAGGAATCAGGCAAGATCAATCACAGGCAGGCAAACAGGATACAAGAAAATGCTCAGAAATGTAACACAAGTGAAAACAAGACTTCACGATCAGGTGATGAGTGTGTGAGTCTTTTATAGTCCAGGTAATGCATGGCAGCTGGGTGTGGTGATTAGTGTAGTGATTGGTGGAGTGAGTGCAGGTGATTGGCAGAGAGGATTATGGGGAATGTAGTCCAGGAAGTGACAGGAACTGACGGTGATCGTGACACATACACACACACACAGGTTTGTTTTTGTGAATTGTGGAGACATTGATGTTCAGTTATATTTGACATTTAAAAGAGTTTATGTCGATTTTTTTTTTGAGGTTACCATTATGCTGAAGTGTAGACCTTGTGGTTAGGCTCTGGGTGGCTACATGAAATAAATCTATGTTGTTCTCAACAAGCTTTAACTGTGCTAGAGTCAGTGATGAGAAGTTCTTTACCTGATCATTACTTGCATGCTATAAATGTTACTTAGCATATGAGAAATTGTTATTTTAGTTTAGTTTTTATAGAAATATAAATAAATTAGTTTGAGGGCCAGCACATAATTTACACAGTTGACATATGAGCATCAGCTTTATCCCTCTCAACAGTCATGAAACATGTATGTTTGTGTACAACAGCTATTCACAACCTAAGCACAAGCGCACATCTTCACCACGATGGTAACAAAAAAAACTAAAAAAATGATATGCTACAAACTCTGTTAAATGTTCAAAATAACTAAACATTAAACACTGAAACACTAACAGGTCTTTCCATTTCCTTAAAAGTGCAGAAAACTTGAGCAACACTGCACAAGGGCACCAGTCTGAATTGCAATAGCACTGGTTGGATCAACAAGAATGAATTATGTTCAGGAAACATTCACAGAATATGTCAAATGAAACTGGTGTGATCTCATTCAATAAGGATGAATTTTACTCATCAGTACAATTAACCTAGCTTAAGTTCAAATAAATCAGTTCAACTGTGTGGAAATAGGTGTCATAATTGAATTAAGTTAGACCAACAAGTTATTTTTTGAGTGTAGATATCACTGAATAAAGTCGTTATTTTGTTGTTGTTTTTTTGGCACACAAAATATATTCTCGTCACTTTATAAAATTAAGGTTGAACAACTGTAGTCACATGAACTTATTTAAATACGTCTTTAGTAGCTTTCTGTGCATTGAAAGTGTTAATTGTCTTGCTGGCAATGGAGGCCTCAATGAGCCATTGGATTTTAATAAAAATATATTAATTTGTGTTCCGAAGATGAAGGTGAGTGACAGATTTTTCATTTTTGTGTGAACTAACCCTTTAAGTGCATTACATGCTATTTTTGTTTGTTTGAAAGGAACAAATCTTTCCCAAATAGAGCTTAACTACCCAAAACTTTCCTTTACATCAGACCAAACTACAATAACGTAAGCTATCAGTTAGCATGTTTACTTAGCAGAAGGCAACGCCACACGACAGATGAGAACATATGCCAGCACTACAGTCCTGTAATGTCACTGCGCTGGCAGATGCCTCTTCACTGTAAGGACTGTTAAGACTCGTTTTACAGGGGATAATCAACACCTGCTTGCGTGATAATGAAGCTCCTCTCTGAAGGAAAAACTGGTGTTATGTAACAGGCCTCAATAAGGTCAGAACGATGAACATGGGGATTGGATTTAATTTGCAGTTCGCTGTTTTGAGGAATGATGTGATTTGGGTTGAGAGGTGTCAGAGCATCACTTTCAAATCACCATTTTTGAGGCATCAACAAGCTGATGTTCACGCTCCAGTGAGATCATAACAATAACATGCTAATAAGAGAAAACATTTCATGGCATTTCTGAATATTCTGGGCAATATCAGTATGACCAATATAATGACTTATTTAAAGTATCTAAACACTCACCAATACACTATCCTAAACAATTTTGCTGTTCCAGTAAATGTAATACTTAGATTTAGAGAGAAATTTTAAAGATTTAGTGAAGTTTATGCCTAAAACAACAACAACAAAATATTTCCAGTGGAATAGAAAAATATAATACAAAAACACAATATATAAAAATCACTTAAGGATAAGAAGGCCTATGTAGATAAGTTTAATACAAACCCAACTAACAAAAATATGTTCTAAGAAAGTTTTTCCAACATTCCCATTATAAAAACGTTATTTATGAATGTTCTCAGAATGTTCAAATCATACCATTTAAAAAAAAAAATGTTTTAAAAATGTTTTTTTTTTTTTTTTTTTGGTTTTGTGAACGTTAGAGGAAACATTAAGGGAATGTTTTCTCTATTTCATCATTTTGCAAGCATTATAAGAATGATAATTTTGAGTGTTCTTTGAACCACCTAAAAAAGTAACGTTAAAAAAAATAGTAAATAAATAAAAACTTTTGACTAACATCCAATTAAACTGTTTCAGAAAAACGTTCCATGAATGATGTGTAAATAACACTTTTGTGCTAATGTTTAGGCTATATAACGTTATTAAAGACCACATAACTTTGAACAAACGTTCATTTAACATTACTGGAAGATGTTTGTTCATAACTTTGAGAGAACCTTGCCAGGACGTAAAGTTCACTGTTAAAATACTGCTTAAAATGTTTTGAAGTTCAAAAGATCTTCAAAATTGGCTAAATGTGTTGTAAAGCACATTTTAGATAAGATATACATTAAAATATATACAAGGTTTATAACGGGTTTTATTCAATATTATGCTAAAATATTTTGTATTTTTGTTATATACTGCAAAATATTTTGTATTTTTTGCAATATTTTGTACACATACCCTTGGGGCTCCCCAAATAATCTAGATAACAAGAAAATTAACAGACAAATCTACCATGTTAGCAGTGAAATTACAAATTAAACTGCAGAACAACAGTGTGACAAACTTCAACAAATTCCTATTAGTGGAAAAGCGGTTGGAATGGATTATTGCTTATTGGGATGTGTGCAAACAGAAAAGCTGCCTTGATTAGCCACTAGGGGGAGGTATGCTTCCACATGTAAGACTGTCCCCAAGAATCCTCTTTAAAAGGATCAACATTTGAATTTGAAGAGAAGAAGTCCGGTAAAGAGCTTCACACCCGGTGCGCATTATAAAGCAATGTCACTTGCTTTATCACCGAAAGAGAATTCAATTACAATCCCTATTGTCATCATTACTAGGCTATATCTGAGACACTGGAATACCCTACCTCTAGACTACTACGTGCCTGTCATGTTGCACTTACATACTGTCTGGAACCCTTTCACACCTCGACACGCTTCCCCCGCCGCGTTACACTCACTCTGATTCGGTGCGGTCGTGTGCCGCGAAATCTCCGGTATTTCTCACGGCTGTTCGCATGCGGGACACCAGTTGGCCTGTCTGTCAAATCTGACACCATTTGAATCGCTCAAGAGCCTTAATAACGCAGATCTGCAATGTCATAGATTCTTAAAAATAAAGACCAGATTTTGGGGTGTAAAGTATTGAGATTTCGGCATTGAAGTTGAGGAGCAAAGGTGTGCGCCATATAAGTGAAGGCAGGTAGGCCTAACATAAATAAATAAAAAACATTTATAGATGTTTACCAGAGACAAATGCTTGTGTCAACTGAAGTACATGTCAAAAATTAGATGCCAGCCATACTGGCATAAAAAAGGAAACATAATCTACTGACCCCCACCCCAGTCTTTCCGTTCACAGTATGAAAACTGTTGCACCCAGATACGAAGGGCGTGGAGTAAAACTTCTGTCAGCGTTTCGCAATCAAGTCATTTCAAACATCTATGGCTTTTATTTGTAAAGACGCTGTAATGAAATTTAGCAGACTGTTGAGGGATCACACTGTACTGTGTCTGAAATCATGTACTAGGTACTGCATTTGGTTTGAAACTTACTTTGCGACCGTTAAAAAAGTATGTTCTGTCATATGGCGGAATAAGTCCCGCCTTCTAAATAAAGGCCAATCGCCGATTGGTAAAGTCACTGCAGCGGCCGTTACAGTCAGACGCGCCTCAGAAATAATGCAGCGTTCCAGGCAACCCGTAACCGTGACTTCCCACCCGTGAACTCGTACTAGATCAATGTACTCCCAGTTACGAGTTCTGACGTCACATAGCCCGTGAAACAACAATGGCAGCCCTTACGGATGCGGTGTTTATGCAAGTGCACGGTGAAATAAAAGGTATAACAGCTTCTCTTGCCTTATGCGCCGTTTTCCTCCTCTGTTTCCCTCAAATAAGCAAGGAGTAAGCACCTTTGGCGACAGAAATAATTAATGAGCATAAGCCCCATAGGGTCCGCCATGTTGGTTTGTTTACATTTTTACGCAGTTTGGCGTGACTTTCCTGGAACGCTACAAAGTCGTGAGTCGTGATTTGAAATCGTGACTTACGGGCTCAAAAACCTGCCTGGTTCTGTACTGCTAGTAGTAGTTCACCTGTTTCAATCAATGCAGTCTGAGCCGGAAAGAGAATTGATTAGTTCATCTCATGAGTCTTTTGGGTTTTTGAGTCGTTCCTTAATCACATGACAGACCCATACGCTAAACCAATGCAGTCTGAGCCGGAAAGAGAATTGATTAGTTCATCTTTCAGGTCTTCGAATTGTTCGTTTTTTTTTTTTTTTTGTCCTGTGACGTGACATCATTGGCTAGAGAAATTAGAAATTAGTTATTACAACCTTCCTTACCAATGGGTGCATAGTAATTAGGGGCCAAGCCCCGAAGGGGCTGTAGCCCCTATTGTAATTGTACGTTTTCCCTTTTATTAGGGGCCAAGCCCCGAAGGGGCTGTAGCCCCTATTGTAATTGTACGTTTTCCCTTTTATTATTATTATTCTTCCTCCCGAATGGGAGTCTATGGCAGCCCTATCAACGGAACATGAGAAAATGATGAAATTTGGCACAGTTGTAGAGATGCTCATGAATAGTGATTGGACCAAATTTGGAGTCTCTAGAACCAACTCTATAGCGCCACCACCAGTTCAAAATTTCAACATTCTAACGGTTTTAACATTTGAACTGTTTGTCATAGAAAAATTAAATTTAGTTAATCTGATTCGTCTCTTCATGCTGATGCTATTCAACTTCTAACATTAAGTCTCCACCCATTACAGTAGCGGCCATTTTGAAAAGTACAGTATTTGTTTTTTTCGCTTCTCCTCCTTCAAAATTTGTCCAATTTTGTCCAATCTTTGATCAGATTATCTTTGGACTGAGCCGCACAGAAATGACTGGACAGATTTTTTTTATTCATCTTTGTTCAAAGGTTATGATGTCACGAAGTTAACGAGGTCGACCCAAAATTAGTATAGAGGCTGTATCTCGGCCAAACTTTGAGCAATCGAAACAAAAATTGGTACCCTTCATCAGAACCATGGTCTGAGGGTCTATGCCAAACTTGGGAACAGCGCCACCTACAGGTCATGAGATATGAAAAATGGCTATTTTGGCCAATAACTTTTGAACAGTTTGTCAGAAAATCAAGATCTTGGTGTCTATGTATTCCTTGGATCATGCCGAATCCGACGATACCGATTCTGTCAATATTGGATGAATCACGTGTCCGCCATTTTGAATTTTGTCATAAATTGCGATATCTTTTAAACAATTTGACATATCTTCACAAAAATTGTTATGTATGACCTTTAGAAGGTCGTGAAGGTACCTGAGAAGTTTCAGCACAGCGCCACCTACTGTTCCACAGATGTAATGATTATTTCAAAAACGCTTATAACTTTTGAAAACACTTTCCAAAATGTGTATGCTTCATGTCATTTTATTCCCTGGCTTATGCCGATTCCGACAATGTATCATTTGCCATTTTCCTTAAATGTACCTGTCTGCCGTATTGAAGTAAATGAAAAACAGTTTTTTCGCTACTCCTCCTACAAATTTTGGTCAATTTTGTCCAAAATCAGCTCAGATGATCTTTGGACCGAGCCGCACAGAAATGACTGAACAGATTTTTGATATTCACTACCATTTCCGAGATATTCATCTCTGAATGTGACCTTGCTTGTGTTTGTTGTCTTATGCTAGTTAGCTTAGCACAGTAATTGCTTAGCATGCTAAACTATTGCTATTCTTTCTAATGTGGTCTTCAGTCAACAGGTTAACCAAAACTTAGTTGGCATTAAATAACTTTGCATACTAATATGGTTAACATGCTATGAAGCTTTTTTTTTGTGAACTCTTTCTCACACTGAAACCTCTGCTTAGCATACTGATGAACTTGCATGGCTGATTAGCTCAATGTGTTATGCCACGGATCCCGAATGCTCTGCATTGTGGGTTCGAAACTCAGTGTGACACATGCCCAGACCGCATGAGGTACTGTGGCAGGAAAAGATGCAGAACTTGTGTCTGTTCTAGGCATTCTGCCTAAAACTGGTCTAATCTGAAGCTATCACATGCAATTCCTTTATGTCCAAATTCGTAGTTATTCTTCTTCCCCCTGTATGGTAATCAATGAACCATAAGAAGGAAAATTATTAAATTTGGCATGCTTGTAGTGATAGTAATTAAAAGTAATTTGACCAACTTTGGAGTATCTAGGACTAAGTCTATAGCGCCACCACCAGTTCAAATATTCACTTTTGTAAAGGTTATAACTTTTGAACCCTTTGTTCCAGAAAAATGAATGTCAATACAACTGATTCCTCTCTTCATACTGATCACATTCAATATCTTACATTAAGTCTCCACCCAGTACAGTAGTGGCCATTTTGAAAAGTACAGTATTCCGTTTTTTTCGCTGCTACTCCTTCAAAATTTGTCCAATTTTGTCCAAACTTTGATCAGGTGATCTTTGGTCTGAGCCGCACAGAAATGACTGAACAGATTTTTTTTATTCATCTTTGTTCAAAAGTTATGATGTCACGAAGTTAACGAGGTTGATCAAAAATTGCTATAGAGGCTGTATCTCGGCCAAACTTTGAGCAATCAAAACTAAAATTGGTACAGTTGATCAAGATCATGATCAGAGGTTCCATGCCAAATTTGGGAACAGCGCCACCTACAGGTCATGAGATCTGAAAAATGGCTATTTTGGCCAATAACTTTTGAACACTTTATTAGAAAATCTAGATCTTGGTGTCTATGGATTCCCTGTGCCATGCCGAATCCGAGGATATCAAATTCGTCAACATCGGATGAACCACGTGTCCGCCATTTTGAATTTTGTCATAAATTGCAATAACTTTTAAACAATTTGACATATCATCACAAAATTTGGTACATATGACCATCAGAGTGTCCTGAAGGTACATGAGAAGTTTCAGCACAGCGCCACCTAGTGTTCCACAGATATAATGATTTTTGCAAAATTGCTTATAACTTTTGAAAACATTATCCAAAATTTGTCTGCTTTATGTCATTTTATTCCCTGGTTTATGCCGATTCCGACAATGTGTCATTTGTCATTTTCCTTAAATGTACCTGTCTGCCATATTGAATTAAATCAAAAACAGTTTTTTCGCTACTCCTCCCACAAATTTTGGTCAATTTTGTCCAAAATCAGCTCAGATGATCTTTGGACCGAGCCGCACAGAAATGACTGAACGGATTTTTGATATTCGCTACCATTCCCGAGATATTCATCTCTGAATGTGACCTTGCTTGTGTTTGTTGTCTTATGCTAGTTAGCTTAGCATGCTAATTGCTTAGCATGCTAACCAGTTGTCATTCTCTTTAATGTGGCTCTTCAGCTATCAAGTTAACCATGAGCTTCATTAGCATTAAGTTAGCTTAGCATGCTAATATGGTTAGAATGCTAAGTAATGCTTTTTTGTAAATTCTTTCTTACACTAAAAGTTCTCTTCCACAGATTGTTGAATGTGCATCCTCAAGTAGCTCAATGTGTAAAGCCAGTTACCTGATGAGCTCTGCACCCCAAGATAGTGGGTTCGAATCCCAGGTGGAGTGGTTTTATGAAATAGTGTGTTTTGATTCCTTTACTGCCTCTTGGATTAGAAATAAATGCTTTTTGTTTCATGCTGTGTTCATTTTCATCTAAGCTTATGTACATTCTGAGTTCATTTTCGCCCGTAATTCTGAACCAGCTGTTTCATGTTTGTTCATTTTCTGCTGTTTTTCCTCTTCCTGCTCTGTATTGCGCTACAGCATGATGAGCTGCAGAATGATCTAAAGTAGTTATTAAATATAACATTCAGTGCAGTTTTATAAAAATTCTTCATTTTGAGTTCATTTTCACATGAACTAATGAACTTCGGCAGGTGTGCCAACATTCACCTGCACAGTGGTGCAATGAGATGAGAAATGGACACTGGACTCGGAGGTCGTGGGTTCGAATCCTGTGTGGGGTTCCTTTATACAATTGTGTGTAATGAGTCATTTTGATACCTTTTTTATCCAAATAAGCATTGTACTAATCTTTATTCCTCTTGAATGAGATACAAGTGTTTTTAGTTCATTCCCTGTTCATTCTCTGAACTATTGATTTTCATTTCATTTCCACCTGTCCTTCTGAACCAGCTGTTTTGCATGTACATTCAATTTCTGCTGTTTTTGCTCTTCCTGCTCCGTATTGCGCTACTGCCCCTTCTGGGGCTTGGCCCCGAATTGCTGCTTGCAGCTATATTTATTATTATTATTATTATTATTATTATTATTATTATTATTTATTATAATTATTATTTACTCTTAGTTACGCGATGCATTTCTGGTCTCAAATTGTTGCTTTAATTTCTGTCATGATGGTACTTTTCCATAACACTGAATGTGGTAATAAAGAGTTGGTGATGCTTTAATTTTTGTCCATATGATGGCGAAATCACTTTGATAAAGAAGAGATTTTTTTTTTCTGTCTGTTTGTTAATAATTCAAATTCAAAATGTTACTTGCTTTTAATTTGTGTCAGTATTTCCTTTTTGAGCAATCTTCTTATACTAGACCAATATGTCAAGTCTGCCTAGGAAAAGCAATTATTATACCAGCAAACTCAAAATTTGAGTAAAAATGAACAAACTAGGCTATAAATATTTGTATTGTAGGCTTGGATTAGTATATTATTATATAGCCTAGTGTTTATTTACAGATAGACAGTCAAAAAGACAAATTAATCAATATTTTATTTATAACAGGGTTTTACTTATTTATTAAATAATAACACACCACAGATCCTCAAGAAACAGTAACAAAAACATAGTGACAGAAATGTCAGAAATAGCGTATGGGTCTGTCACGTGACGACTCAAAAACCCGAAAGCCTCATGAGATGAACTAATCAATTCTCTTTCCGGCTCAGACTGCATTGGTTTAGCATATGGGGCTGCCTGTCACTTGATTAAGGAATGACTTAAACCCGAAGACTTGTCAGACAAGAGGTGAGGTGAGCTTATCATAAACTGAAGACCAAGATAAAGAATGAATTAATCTTTTCTGTATCTTATAGCATTGTAGTTTTGTATTGTTTGTAGTGTGATCAACGTTTGTGTAAGTAGTAGATGTGTTGGGGAAGTAACACGTAACATTTTAATTACATTTTGCTAAAATTAACGGAATGACTCGAAAAAAGATTCGTTCATTTTGCTGAACGAGACTCAAAAGTCTGAGTTGGTAAAATGATCCGAACTTCCCATCACACAGGATAGTAAAGTGTCCATTGAATTTGCACTTCAGAATCTCGGCAGAAGTAGTAGGTCAGCTACATACTTTTGACCAACTGTTTATATGAGTATATATGGTCTTTCACATACAACATAGAAGGGATGCATTCAATTATGGACATAGCGCCATTCATAAATCCTCTCCCTTGGCCTCGATAGTGTCCATCAAATGTGCACTTCAGAATCTTGCTGGAAATTGTACGTCATCTTGGTACTTTTTACCTACTTTTTTATCAATATATGAATTTGGACATACTACTCAGCTCACGTAAGAAGTAGGCATTTTCAAACAGTGCATATGTTTTTGATTCACTAAAAGGAACCGGTAAGAGTCATTGGGAATTGGTTAGGCTACACTGGCTGTGTTTTGTTTCGCTAAAAAGAAAGGTAATTGGACTACACTAATTGTGCTTTATGATTTGGAATCACTAGTATCACTCATAAGCTGCTTGTTTGTAATGGAGTCAAACTACATTGGTTATGCTTTTGATTCACAAAAAAAGAACCAGCTTAAAAGCTTAATGATGCTGCTTGTTTTTAATTCACTTAAAAGAACTGGCTCATAAGAGTCATTCATTAGGGAATGGACTGGTCATACAGTAAATGCAAAATAGCAGTGCGAACATGCTACTTAATATGTTCTGCAAAAGAACAACATGCGGGTGAATAAATGATGACATAATTGTATTTCTTTATTTGGTTATTGCGTATGTGACACATTATGTGTTGTTTTTGTGTTTCTTATGCCTAACAATTGATTAAACGGCTCTGTAACAATGGAAATAGGTGACATATGATACCAGATCACCTGTGCCCATTTCTCATTGTCACATGACCACATATACCATTGCCTTCATTCCACAGGAACTCAAATACTAGTGTATCAGTTTCAGCCAAGTTAAATATACACAGATAATTACACTGTTGTAATTAATTCAAAGAACCATGGAACGACAGGCCAAAAGCACAGCTTAGGTTTTCATACTTAATGTGTGCACGTAATAAACAAGTGTTAGTACCACAATAACATATTTTGCAATTACATACTGAAATAAATAAAATATTTAAAAATATTTGTTTTTTCAGCAGGTGCCAAAGCAATATTTCTCATTTTAATTTAGTTTCACTTGATGTACTAAATAACTAAAAAATAAGAAAAATATATAGAAATATTAAAAACAACAACTATTACAAATGACTAAAAACACTACAAAATTACCAAAACTTTAACTAAAATTAAAATAATAATAATAATAAAAAAAAAATGATTCAAAAATATTAATAAAAAACTGACACTAAAATAACACTCCAGGGTTTAGCTACAACTGAAATGTTTAATTTGAAACAGAAGTTTGAAATAACATTATATTTATTCCAAATAAAAGAAGATATTTTGAAGAATGCTGGTAACCAAACTGTTTTGGATTGCATACAGAGGACAACATTGTCAAAATGTTCTCTGTTCGCACGGATCCATGATAATGACTAAAAACGCTGTATTATTCATGCCAGGCCAGTAGTTGGCGATGTCACTTTGTAAAGGAACACTACATGCTGAACACATAATACGCATGCGCATGGTGTCACTGTTTTTCACAAATGTGCGTTTTTGTAGTTTAAACAGATGATAACAGTATTTTTTTCAAAAACGTACATGTTGAAACCATTTTCAAACATTTGCATTTTCAGGCCCTCAAAATGTCGTTGTCGTGTAAATGAATGTCCAAACATAGGCTATGAAACGTTTTCCATTTTTTGTTGAAAGTGGTCTCATGTAAACGGGCCCCTAAAAGTTTGTGTGTAGCCAACTAAATTCTATGTTGAATCAAATCAAATATTTCTTTCTAAAGCTAAGTAATGTCTATTTGATGCTTTTCTCATGTAACACAAAAAATACTTTAGAATAATCGGCACATCATATAATCGCTGGGACAGCCCTATGTATGTATATTCCTTTAGTGTATTTATATATTTTCATTTAGCATTTCTTTGGAACATAGCAGCACGAATATGGCAGCAGACGTCTGGGATTATTAGTAATCAACAGGAAGTCACATCTAGTGTTCAAATCATCTCTGTGTCTGGCTGAAATGAAAGATTTCTGTGACCCAGAGTGGCCCTCCGCTGCTTGTTACAAGGCCGCAGAATATTGAGAAAGGCAGCTTCAGGCTCCCGCTGACTTTATATCATTTTTACAGCAGGAAAATTAATTAAAACATCCAGAGATGGAGAAAGACTGCCAGTAACACCATATGATAGCGAGAGACTGTCTGTCTGTCTGTCTACAATCACCTGTGGGAAGAAAGCAGAGTTATGTGACATGACCAAAGCAAGTTACAAATTACAGGTACATCTAATCGATTTAATTTGCATGTTTTATTAATGTGTTTTGAGTTTGGATTTGAATATAAGAGCACACGTTGACAGGCAGGTAGGACATCGTATTACTTCATTCAGACCGAATATATTGATTGGATGAACATGTTATGGTCCAATGCTGTCCACAGATTATATATATTTATAAAAATACATAGTGATTGCTATCAGGATGTGAGGAGACTTTCAACCAATACAACAAAAAATGTTTCTGTAGACAATTTTAATAGAATAAAATTATTTTCAAAAATTAACTACATTTATCTTCTGTACATTTTTATTTGACCTAGTCCATTTATTTGCATTCCTGTAAAGTGTGCCTAAAACTCCTAAAAAGGTTTACCCAAAGTAAAGTGCAATTTGTTCTTGAACCATTTGGAGTACATGCATGGTCTAGGTCACATGCCTTTGAAAGGCATGTGTTCCGCAGGCGATACAGTGGAAAGCTAACAGGTTAATTAAATTCTTTGAAAATAATTGGTCATATAGTCTATACTGTAGTTGGGCCTGGTAATAATACTAATAATAATAATACATTTCAGTGCTGATAAACTTACGATGTATTGTCACTAGATGGCAGTATTTCTTAGGACATTCCAATTTGCCCTGTTTATCATGAATTTATTCATTCATCTATTTATTGTTGATCAATATAATGCATAATGCAGAGTCTTCAGTCTGGATTTTAAGTAGCAGAAGACTGACGAGTCTGTCCACGGTAGCCAAATGGATTTCATTGATGAAATCTATAAAGTCAGGGCTATTCTGCAAGCAAATGAGCTGTAAAGTTGATCAACTTAATCACAAAATGAGATGAGACTTTCATTATCATACTTTTACCCTAAAACTAAAGTTAACCATCTAATGTCCTTAATTTAAAATAAAAGATAAATACAGCACTAATATACATTCAAATATGCACGTTCTAATGCTTCAATATTTTTAAATGCAATAGGTCACCATTTTGAGGTGTGTTAAAGTAGGCCTAATTAAGTTATTAAAATGTTGATGTCTGGTTTACGAAATAAATAGCATCTATAACTGACCATAACAATATAGCCTATTTTGTTTGATTGTCTTTGTTCTTCTTTCGTGATATTTCCTGATGACTCTAATCGAATCTTTGTATGGATTTTTTTTCTTTTGTCAATGACTGTCAAATCAAATGCTCATGCAGAATCGAATCTTTTTTTTTCCTTCAGCCCATCAGTGTAGCATCAAAGAGCAATGTACGAAATTGATTTTTTTTTTCTGTAATCAATCGATGTCTAAAATAATTCAAATCTTTTTTGAACGGAATGTTTTGTTTTCTGTGAATTACTGTCAAATCATTTTTAACCATGTCGAATCAAATTGAATCCTCGTAAGGAATCGAATCGAATCGAATCTTCTCAACCGAGCACTGTCGAGTCGAACATTTTCCCTTCCGTCACTGTCAAATGACTTCATAACTCACTGCGAAGGATAGACAAATATCATGGCGTTATGTCGAGGAAATGTCAAGACTAATTTCTTATGAAATATCCGAAAAAGAACAGGGGTTGAAAAGACGTAACCAACGCAGTGGGTTTTTGTCCTCGGCATATGGTTGTGCATTGTTGTTCTTTTTAACCCTCGTTTGTCTTTTGTAATTGGATAGGATGGTCCTATCTCATTTAGCCCCCACCTCTCTCCCTCTCTCGCTCTCTCTCTCTCTCTCTCTCTCTCTCTCTCTCTCTCTCTCTCCTTGACATCGGGGTTTTCACTCTTACAGTAAGCGCCTGACACTGACAATGTGGACATCAGCGGGGAATATATAGTGTATCATCTAAATTCGCGTCGTGTTCGCAGCGCATTCAACTTCATTATTACCAGGTAAGACGGAATTATTACGACAGATACCTTTTGTATGTATCCATATCATAACAGTATAGGTTTCAGTAAATGCATCCGATGTTAATCTGATCCGGTCAGAAGTGAAGAGATGGTTCAGACTCGCGCTGTTATCCCGTAGGAAACCGCTGCTGTTGTTATGGCAATAAAATCATAGCGCGTTGCGTACCGGTGTATTTCAGCACTACTAATACAAGTTGAACAACTAACCGATCAGAACGGAGAAGTTTACAGCATTATGAACGTTTTATGGAACAATTTAACTCGCAGCTGTCTGAACGTAACATTTAAAAGCATAACGAGCAGTATATAGCGTCCGTATATTGTGTAGAAGATTAGGGGAACATGTTGACTTGTGAAATTAGATTGTTAGTTAATCTGATTAAGGCAAAGCTGAACCAACCCAACCCTGAGTGATTTAGGATTCAAACCTCCTCTTAATATAAAGGTTCTTTATTTGTTCTTTGCAGCACTCTTCAGTATCAAGCAATGATTATGTAGCTATAGAATTGTTTATAGATCATAATGATTTAATACAGAGGTTAAAAAGTTCTTTGTACTTTAAAAGCATCTTCATGTGGCATCAGGCTTTGGTTCTACTGGAGCCTTTATAAACGTGTGTGGTGGCTGATATGTCTGTGGTCTGGTCTGGACTGAAGTTCATAGATACAAATGGTGGCCGGATGCCAGGGGTCTGGGTGATCACTCCTTCTGGACATCTGATTTGATTTTAGATGCTGTAATTGATTAGGTTGACCGGGAGCCGAACCCCTGCAATTAGTGCAAATACTAATTTGCTTGGGTCACTGACTGAATGACTGAGCATCTTTGTAATTGAACTTATCTAGGAGAGTGTATTGGCTGTTTGTGGTCCAGAAAATGCAGCAATTCTCCAACTTAGACTTGGAACAAATTTTCATACAGAGTCAAACCTTTTAGTCTACCCTCAATTTGTGTCTAATCAAACTGTTTTGTTGTTGTTTTTTGTTTGTTTGTTTGTTTTTGTATCTTTATTCTTCTGTCATTCACTGTCAAATAGTATGTAGGAATAACTAGACTACTTATATCATGCATATTTCAGGGCGAGTAATTGAATGACTTAGCATGATAAAAAATTAATGTGATTTAACGGTAAAATATTGTAAAAAAACGCTATGGGAAAAAATTGTAAATAGGTTAACAGTAAGTTCCCATACTATATACAGGGAAAAACTGTAAAAGTTCTTACCAGACATTTTATGTAATTTTCACAGTAAAATGCTGTAAATTTTTACAATTTGTAGAAGTAAAAAGAACAAATCAATGTATAATTTACAGTTTAAACTTGTAAACTGATATTCCCACAATTCCTTGTGTGACACTCCACATTTGAAAGTCTTTTGTTTAAAAAAAATCATGTTTCTTAATAGTTTTTTGTTATCAGTTATGTACATTATGGTTTTATGTTACATCTTCTGTTGTTTAATGAATGTTTATTGCATTATGCAAGTTGTTGTGGGTTACCATGATAGTGTTTTTGCGTGAATGACCTGCACCTTCTTTATATTAGTATACTTGTGATGAACTCTGATTCTTCATGTGGCTTTCTCTTTTACCACCTGCATTATTATGGTGGTTGTCAGTATATGTTAAAGGTACAAAACCTTTTTAGTAGTAGTGTGCATTGTTGAATTTTCTGGTTTACATTCAAATTTTCTTGTTCGTAGACTACAGTTTTATACTGTAAAATGTACAGTTCTGTAAATTTTCTGTATTTTTTTACAAAATTATTCTGGCAACCACAGCTGCCAAAACTATTTTGTAAAAACTACAGCATATTTTTTATAGTCTATCTATCTATCTATCTATCTATCTATCTATCTATCTATCTATCTATCTATCTATCTATCTATCTATCTATCTATCTATCTATCTATCTATCTATCTATCTATCTATCTATCTATGTCTTTCTGTCTGTCTGTCCCTTTCTCTGTCTATCTGTCTGTCCACATTACATAATGTATTTCTAAATATTAAGGCATTTGTACAATATTAGAGTTGATTAGTTATTTTATTTGTTCTCCATCACCTAGAAATTAAGTAAAAGCTTGACTGCACCAGCTGAACTTACGTAGAATGAAAAACCTCATTGTGTTTGTGGCATTTTGTCTGCTAAACTGTTTGGCATGTGAGCAGCTAATTCTTTTTCTCTGAATCACTGAATAGAATTCTTTGTTGGTGTTCTTTTGCCTCTCTGTACAAACTAGCTTTGAAGTTAACTTTGGATATTAATAGGGTGTACTGGGACATGTTCATAGCTCTGTCCTTGTTGCCTGTTGAAGGTATTATGTGTAGATATTGCCTCAAAGTATTATCTACTCTATCTATCTATCTATCTATCTATCTATCTATCTATCTATCTATCTATCTATCTATCTATCTATCTATCTATCTATCTATCTATCTATCTATCTATCTATCTATCTATCTATCTATCTATCTATCTATCTATCTATCTGTTTCAGTTTTAGAGTGTACACTGAAAAAAATGGTTCCACAAAGAACCTTTAACTTCCTTGGAACCTTTACATTGCACAAAAGGGTCTTTAAAGTGGAAAAAGGTTCTTTATATTATTATAATGTTCTTCACATTACAAAAAAACATGGTGCTTTCAAGAACTGATCACTGATTGGTTCTTTGGGGAACCAAAAATTGGTTCTTCTATGGCATCATTGCGAAAAACCCACCTTTATTTTTAAGAGTGAGACTCAAAATGTATATTACAAAATAAGAGGTTCGATGTAATTGTTGTCATTAATTTTTTGACAAATCTGCACCAAAGCACATTAGTTTTGGTTATTTGATTAAGTCCCTTGTCAACTCAAAACCCTTCAAACTGATATTCCCTCAAAGCGAGTTTATAGGAAAACAAATTGCTTCTCTGGTTGAGGAAATGAGAGGAGGCAAAAAAGTGATGAATGACTTAAGAAAGAAAAAAAAAAACAGGGTGAAGTGTAAACATCCTTCTAAAACAAAGCTGAAGAGCAGTTCTCTGAGACCTCCTCATTGAAGTTCACCATGTACGAGGCGTCTAACACACAATGGCATTACGATCCTGCTTCAATTTGGCGTGGCAGACAGGCGATTAACTGCAGTTTAATCTGCACGAGGCCTTATTCTACTCAACATTCTGATCTACGACACTATTTTTAGCCCCACAAAACAACCCCGCTTCCCCAACCCCCTAAAAACACTGCAGGCGTCTGTGAGGAATCCAGCATTTAAGATAAGAGCGCAGGCTCTGCGTGAGGATGCTAAGTTTATCAGCATGACATGCATGTGATTCATGCAAATTCTGCCTTGTCTTTACTGTTTATTTGTTTCGAGCGAGTTTGAGTGGTTCAGCACGGCGCGTGGTGCATCACGAGGCCCTCAGGCAGTTGATCATACATGGATTCTCTGTTTAAAAAAAGATCGGAGAAGATATTGACTGCTAGTGTAAGTACATTGGCGTCCACAAACTTGCCCTGCAATGTGACTTCTGACTGTCAAAACTATTACAACAGTGGCTTTTAGTTAAAGGCACAAATTTTTTATCATCATTTGCTCACCCTTGTTCCATCACAAACCCGTATGACTTTCTTTCATCTGTGGAACATGAAAGGAGACATTTAGTAGCTTTTTTCTCTACAGTGCAATGACCATGTCTTTTCAAGCTTCCAAAACATTTGATTATTTCCCAAAAATCATCATGGTGGAAATTGTTTCAATTTCCAATTATTTGAAGCTTTTATTAGAGTAGCCAAACAAGCTTTTATTTCTCTCTGGCTAATTTCCAAATCGATGACAATTTCTAAAAGTATAATAAGTAAATTAAAGAAAAAAAAAATGTATGCATGCTTGACCAAAGAACCAAAAATTACATCAATATCAGTTATCAACCAATATTTTCCTATTTTCTGCCTAATTTTACATTTAAAAACATCAGTCATTTTTCATTTAAAACATTTTTCATCAAGCACTGACTTCATTTGGCACATATACAAGTTTTCATTTTATTAATATTATGGTTTATTTTTATGTTTTATTTAAATCATGCAATATATTTTTTAGAAAAGATAATATCTAATTTAATATCAGCCATTTATCAAATATTGGCCATGACATGAACATAATTATTGACTTCATGATCAGTCTCAGTCAGAATTTTGGTGCATTATTTTTTATTTTAATTAATTAATTTATTTATTTTACATTTTTATGTAATTATTTTAATATTGTGCATCCATATTTATTTATTTATTTGTTTGTTTGTTTGTTTGTTTTAATATTGGTACATCCATAGTTATTTATTTATTTTAATATCACTGCATCCAGAGTTATTCATTCATTCATTCATTCATTCATTCATATGACAGTCACTATGGACTGTCATATGGAAAAGAGCTGCATGAGCATTCTTCAAAAATTCTCCTTTTGTGTTTCACAGAAAACATAACAGTATACAGGTTTGGAATTAAATGAGGGTGAATAAATAATAACAGAACTTATATGAACTATTTATCTCTTTAAGTAAAGAAAAAACGCTTATTGACAGATTGATAGAATAATAATGACTTAACTTTGTATGAGGTAAGCAAATTAGATCCATTGACTCTCACAGAAAGAGATGAAACTTGCTGTCACAGTGTGTTTGGTGCTGATACAATGTTCCACTAGACTTTAGCGCTTCCTCTAGCTAAATTTGTCATCTTTCATGGGTATATTTTTTCCTGTCTGGTACATTTATAGGTAATACTATGAATTTTGTTTTTGACAGAAAGGATTTTCCAGACTGTCCTATGATACAAAGCTTTATTTGATATTTTAGATCTTGCTGCATGGACTGTTTTTATGGGTTTTTGTTGCTGTTTTCGAGTAAGAAAATACAATTTTATTTGTGTGTGTGTGTATATATATATATATATATATATATATATATATATATATATATATATATATACACACAAATAAAATAGTATTTTCTTTTATGTTAGATGCAATTAATCACGATTAATCAATTTGCGTATAAAAAAAACGTTTTTAATGGGGTTTTTTTGTTTTCGAAAATAAAATACTATTTTATTTGTATATAATATATACAAACTTTTATGTTAGATGCAATTAATCACGATTAATCAATTTGTGTATAAATAACGTTTTTTATGGGTTTTTGTTGTTGTTTTCGAAAATAAAATACTATTTTATTTGTATATAATATATACAAACTTTTATGCTAGATGCAATTAATCACGATTAATCAATTTGCATATAAATAACGTTTTTTATGTTTTTTTTGTTGTTTTCGAAAATAAAATACTATTTTATTTGTATATAATATATACAAACTTTTATGTTAGATGCAATAAATCACGATTAATCAATTTGTGTATAAATAACGTTTTTTATGGGTTTTTGTTGTTGTTTTCGAGTAAGAAAATACTATTTTATTTGTATGTATATATATATATATATATATATATATATATATATACACACACAGACTTTTATGTTAGATGCAATTAATCACGATTAATCTACTTGCGTATAAATAACATTTTGAGAACATTATTAAAGGCCACATAACTTTGAACGAACGTTCTATTAACTTTGAGAGAACCTTGCCAGAACGTTAGTTAAAATTCACTGTTCCCTGTTAGCTGGAATGGGATTAACAAACGTTAATTTGAAACACATACCATATCTCACTATTTTGCCAACATATATCGTCAAGGTTGTTGCTTTTGTCTTGAGACTGTATCTAAACTTAGAAGTGATTCGCCATTATGCATGTTGTTTGACACTCATATCTGCTTCAGTCGAAGTTTTCTCCCATCAATGTCACAACACCACCCCCCTTTCTCGCCCACTGTCAGTGTTGTGCTTCCAACTTTTTCAGAGCGTCTTTGATATATTTCTTTGGAAGAGAGGTGTTGCAATTTAGAGCTCTGAGAATTTTTAGATCAAGACGTACTTTTCTCTATCTCTCCAATTCCCATCGGTATCAAAGCCAGCTGGCAAGGTTGCAATCAAAAAGCTGAAAATGACTTTCAGAAAACGCGACTTGTTTGACCTGCTCACGAAAAGTGAAAGAACATTGACGTTTTGATAAAAGAACGCACAGATATTTGCGGTTTACTGCCGTTGATAACGACTGTTAGAGTTAGCAAGGATTGTGTAATTGTTCAGTCAGTTTATACAGGCCTCTTCTGAATAATTTCCAACAGAACGCTCCTTTCATAGAGAGAGAATACATATATTGTTTCATGAGTTCTAGCAGGCAGAATGCACAGAACGCAGCCCACTCTTCCGAACAAGCTTTCCCTTATTTTCCTGCTTTCTGAGAGATTGAGGTCATTGTTAATTGAAACACAGACACATGTTAATTAGTGTGAGATATTTTTCCCCTGAATCTCTGCAACTAACGATGTCCTTCAATTAATTACCGGGCTCTTGTCTCTGCTGCAAGCTAGTGCTAGTCAAGAGAAAAATAAATTAAAGGAATGGTTCCACCACAAATGAACATTCGCCCTCGTTTCATTTCCCAAATGACTTTCTTTTTCCGTGGAACACAATAGAAGATGATTAGCAGAATGTTCACGCTGCTCTTTTTCCACACAGTGAAAGCAGTGGCCACAGAATGTCCAGCTGCAAAAGCAACAAGTTTTATTTGTACTTCTGCATATTCAAACCCAATGCCGTTTAGTGTCATTGATGTCAAACCTTATGCAACACAGTGAGGGAAGTTAATTAATGTCTTAAATTTCAGTCTGTTCCTCATACAATTTTTAAGATTAAGAATGGTTTTTGTTAAAGTAATACTGAAATAAATTATTAATATTTTATGAAAAACGTACATTTAAAAAAAAAAACTGAAATGAAAATTAGGAATGTTGCCCTGACTGACAACTGAAATAAAAATAAATTGACAAAAGTACATTAAAATTACTGAAACTTAAGCTAAAATTAAAATTAAAACTGATCATATAAAATCAAAAATTTCAAAACTCATCATTCAAAACTATTATAGTATAATAGTATATAAATAATACACTGTTATTGGAGTTTGTCAGACATAGTCACTATTACTGGATAAGAGCAGCCTTAACATTCTACTAAACAACATCTTTTGTTTTCCATACATATTTATTTTATACTTTTTATATATTATAATTTTAATAAATGATAAGCTGATCATTTAATTTCCCTAGCTACCACTCAGAACACCCTAGCAACCACTTAAGTACCCTAGCAACCGCACAGCAACACTCTAGCAACCACCCAGAATACCCTAGCAAAGGCATAGCAAATTATATTCTGAGCATGATGCTAAAATGATTACCATGTTGTTAACACAAGTCACTAACACAAGTAGCATGTTGCTAACATAATGTTAACATAATTAGCATGTTGATAGCAATGATGTTGACATGATTAACATGTGGCTAGCACAATGCTAAGCAAGATGTTAACACAAATAACATCTTAGTAGGCTAACTAATGCTAACATTATTAACATGATGCTAAGCAAGATGCTTTCATGATTAGCATGTTACTTTTATGTTTTAGTTAACATTTGTTTTTACATATTTTGGCACTTAGCTAATCATTATTAGAATGTAGCTATTCACTGGTAGCATGACTAGCATGTTGGATGTCTTGTTTGCTAGCATGTGTCAAAAGAGCCAATTAACCCCCATGTCTCTATCATGTTCTGGTTGCTAGGGAGTGGCTTGGCAGCTGTCAGTGATGATACTTCATGCCTCTATGACATTCAGATTGGAAGATATCCCTCTTTGGGTTTGGGTTGCTAGGGTGCTCAACAGTGGTTGCTAGGGCGTGGCTGGAAAGTGTTCAGTGTGATTGGCTGTTTGCTGCTAAGTTGTGGCTATGAAGTTGATACGTCACTATTTATTGGCTACTTGCTAAGCCGAGTAAAAAAAAGGTTAACCTCAAGTCTCTACGACATTCTGATGTGACAAATTTTCCTGCCAAGCAAACATTATACGCCTGATCACAACACACCTTCTTACTAAGCCGCACAATTTGACACCTCATTCATGGGTCTGCAACAAATGGTGCAGGACGAGTTAGGCGCCAACGATTTTTATGGAAGAAGAAGAAGAAACACTTGAGATAATAATAATAATAATGATTTAGTTGAATTATTTGTTTAGTGACACTGGCATCAATTTAAACATTGGCCGGAGAGAAATAAAAAAAAGCTCTCTAGGGTACTCTAATAAAGCTTAAGTAATTAATTTCAGACTAGGTGGATTTCCTGATGACTAACAAGTTTTTCCACAGTGATTTTTGGGATATAATCAATCTGACATGTGTATCAAACACCTGTTTTCCCCAAACAGAATGGCTGCCACCTTCCATTTTAATCAGCCATAGGAAAACTGCCATGGTGTGCTTGACATAGCTACCACCTCTTATCCACTCCCCAAAAAAGCACGGATCTATTGCCACTCTGCAGAGAGATCCCCCCAAGCGATATTTATGTGACGCACTATCCACCTCCTACAGGCGCCAATGATGTCCTTTCTGGAATGGCACGCATGTACCTGAACGTTGTGTGTACCCTGCCTTTACATTAAGAGTAAAGATTTAGCACAATGCTATGTTCTGAAGTAGTACTTAAGAGGAGGGGAGGGACCTCTGGAGTTTCCGCCACTCATTGGGAGTCTTGATATTGGGAAAGAGGGGTGGAAAAAAAGTGTTCATTTGAAAGCACTCTGTATCCTCAGAGGGACGGCTTAGCGCATAGGGAAGAGTCGGAATCCTCCATTAGACTGAAAGGTTACAGGCTAATAACTGACTGTGGAAATAGGATAGGAGAATGAATGCTTTTTGGCATTCAAGCTAAGTGAAAATTGTGTCTTGCAAACATGAGCATATAGCGGAAGGGCTTGCCTGTAATAGCAGGATGTTAAAGTGGACATCAACTCAAAATTGACCTCATTTATTAATGTGTTCCTGGTTTCATTGTGATTTATTTGGAGCATCTTATTCCAAAGAAAAAAAAAAAAAAAAAAGTTTTTTGCACCATTTCACCAATATTCTTCTGCCTCTGAAAAAACTAGGTCTAGATTATTTTGCAGGACCAATTCATTCATGATATATTAATTTTAGTGCTCAAATCAGTTAATCATATTTACTGAATATGATATTTTAAATATACAATATATTATTATTATTTTTTTAATTTATCATGCGAGATCTTCACAACCACTCAGTTTAGCTTTTCAATTTTAGATGAAACTCGCAGCTGTCTGATGACACTGTTATAAATATACTGCTTCCCTACTGCCATGATTCATTTGTAGTTGAATCATAACTGTAGCAGTCATTTTTCTTTTGTTCACAAATATTTTTTGCTGATCTGTTACCCAATTGCAGCCAGTAATATAATATAATATAATAATATATTAACATAATGTTATTGATATTAAAATAAATGAACATTTTATTAATTTATTATTAATGTATTCATATTAATATTGTTAATAAATCTAAAAATATTATACAAATATAATAGCATTAACATTATTATTTTTTTTCCATCAATAATCACATATATAACTATTATATAGTATCAAATGAAGACATAGTATCGCTGACAAATACATAGGCTCTATTTTTAAATGAATAGTTCTCCCAAAAAATGAAAATACTACTATCACTGACAGACATGGACATAATGAGTTGTTTTTATATGGAAAGAGATGCATTTTTCAAAATTCTGCCCTTGTGCTCACAGGAAAAAAATAGATGCATACTGGTTTGGAATGACATGATGAGTGTGAATAATATGACACTATTTACATTTTTGGGTAGTCTACTCTATATAATATGCAGACGTCTTGTTCGATTGTCCATTGCGAATGTGAATGACAGGTCGAATTACTCAGAGTGACCGAAGCGAGACGCCGCGATCAAGCAGCCATGGAAGAAGCGTTTCCACGTAATCGAGTTGTACAAGAGCATGCTCCACTAATTCACATCTAATGCCCAATTTTTAAGTAAGATCTAGGTCAAATAGTACGTCTCATTGAGAGAAAGAAAACTTCCAGCCTGCCTTTTATTTTAAATGAGTCAACCCCCAACCCAACATGCATTATTCTGCTTCTCCCGCTTAAGCATGGGTGCACAATTATGTCAAGCAATGCCTTGGCTTGAACAAGCGCCTGAATGGTGCACTTGGTCGTAAAGAATATCGCAGAAGCACTCAACTACTTTATTATTTAAAACCCATCATATGCTCATTTCCGAGACTTGAGCTCTACCGCATCTCCTGAGTTTAGATGAAGTGAATTTGTTTGTATATCCCATCGGTATAGTCGACAGGGAATTTAGATGTCTGTGTCTTGTGAATGCAGCCAATCCTGGTAAATTTTCATCTCATCTCATATTCTAAAAAGGGAACCCTAGGTGATTTTGAAAAATGTAAGGTTTTTCGTCTCACAAGCTGGGTGGGTTGGCATCGTGAATGAGGTCAAACTGATATGACAAACAGAGGAAGACGTTGCTCGACAATTTCACTTGATTGTGTTGGATGTTGGAGGAAAATGTAATGATGTGAAATTATCTATAAGCAGCAAGAACTGGAAAGTTTACTCTAAAATCCAAAGAAATTGAATTTTAATGGTATCATGTTGAAGAAGAAAAAAATCATAGTAATAATATGGTGTTCTTTGAAGATTACCATGTTATTTACCTGGCAACTTAATATGTGATTTAAAAAAAAAAAAAAAAAAAAGTACTTTTTGGACATTTACCATAGTAGTTCCATAGTATTTTTTGTAAATACTATAGTAATGTATATGGCACCATATTTCAAAGTACCATATTATTACCATGTGATACCATAACTATGCCATTGTACTACCAGAGTACTTTTTATAAGGGATAGTACTACGATGTAATTACCATGGTACAAAGAATATGGTATTACCATGCTAACATGTTCAAAAATCATGGTAATACCTTGGTATCTTTTGTATGTGTTTCCTGACTTACAGCGTTTAATACGCTGTAAAAAATAATACGCTATATCTACTCAATAAAATTGTAGAAACAGATAACAAGCAAGATTATTAATTAAATTAATAAATCAAATTAATTCATTAAAAGTCAATCATTTAAAATGTGTAAAAATTAGCAAAAAGTATTACAGAAACTGACATAAAAAGCAAAGAGTCAAACTGCCCAACTAAATGAAACACTGATTACCATAATAGTGACCAAACATTTTCAATAAAATCAACATCTAAACTTCTGTTAATTCTTGTGTTTTGCTTTCCTTTAGTGATTCTGCTTGTTTTCATCAGGTGTCTTCAATTTTGGCAATAAAAAAATGAAGAGTTCTTAATTCATCTTTGACACTGTCTGTTATTCATATATTTTTGTTTAAATTGTACTTAAATTTTACTTGTTTTAAATGGTTGACATTTAAAGGTTTAATTTGATTAATTCTAACTCAATTCTATTTGTTGAATTTAATTAATAATATTGCTTGTAATCTGTTGCCAAAATGTTATGGAATGTATTTCCATCATCCTATTATACAAATATATATCAGATCTTGATTATTTCTTGCTATGAACATGACTGTTGCCTCAAATCATGATTTTTCTAAATGATTAGACCATCAGATTTACATCTGGCAGACAAAAAAAAGCAGAGGAAAAACCTTAAACATTTGCATTGAAGGAAGGAGTCAAGCCATATCTGGGGACCATATTTGGAGTGTATCTTTGAGGTGGGCCAGTAAGCAACTACCTAGCAACAGTGCAGCAACCACCCAGAATGCACTGTGGTGGTTAGTTTTGCACAGAAAATGCAAAAAATTCTGTTTGTCTAACAGTAGAGTTCATTTTTTCATGTTTATCTTTTTGTGTTTTGCCCCACAACAACTGTCTTGCGTCTCTCCAGAAAGCAAGAAAAATACACCCTTGTTTGTGAAACAGTTTCCCCTAAGTCAAATAAATAACAATGGCGAAGGAGCTGCCATAATGGAAGCTCACATGTCATGAGGAATGCTCCTAAGGCGGCGCGAGAGGGGGGTGTTATGCTGTGTGGGTGCATGCATGCACGTCTTTATCCTCAAACACGTCAGAATGATTCATACGATGACAGAGAAGCCACTGTGCTGGCCCCGCCATCGCTTCTCGCTCACAAGTGGCTGCTTTGTGCCTTCGTCAACCTCGGTACAGAGATGGCAGGACACAACGAGCAGAACCCATTCAACGAGAGATGCCCGCTCTCTCTGGATTTGTCCAGTCCAAGTCCGACGAGGAGGAGTAGAAGGAGCTTGGTTAGGCAGCAATGGGGAGTCTTGCCAAGTCGGCAGGCAGCATCCATTCCCATCCTGAATTTAATATCCTAATGCACTCTTGGAAACGCAGATTTAATAAGATGGAGAGGGAGGGAAGGAGGGAGGGAGAGAAAGAAAGAGGGTGGCCCTTTTCAATAATGAAAGCTGGGCAGAAATCTCTCAAGCAGTGAGAGAGAGAGCAAAAGAGGCCTACCATAAATTACCGAGTCAGGAAGTGACACGCACGTCTCCAAAAGCTCTTGGAAATGCCAATATCTGGACTTATTTGTAGTGCAAAGATGCGGCACATGCAGTCCCGAGCAGTAAAAGGGCTTTGCAGGGTGGAAAATTCAAGACTGAAGCATTGCTGACTGTGAACGCCAATCCAGCTAGTGTAAAAGAAACAGCCGACTGCTCAACTATATCTCCCTCTCCATCACCCTTTCCTTTGTCCCACCTTTTTGTAGTGTTCAGGGTTTTGATTATTGCTCCACAGCACATATTTGTCCATTTAAAAACACATTTTTGACTGTTGAAGCCAAGACCAGCTCATTTGAGTCCATACTGAGACCTGAGTAGGGTGTGACAGAGTAAAGACTAAGACTAGAAGAGGGTCGAGTCCAAGTCAAGACAGAGTCCTAAAGAGAGACAAGTCTGAGTCTATATTGAGACCAGAAACGGGTCGAATCCGAGTAAAGAAAAAGAACTGAAGAGGATCGAATAAGAGTCTAGACCGAAGTGCAGATGTCATGACATGAGTCCATGAGTCTCATCTTGAGTACTGCAATTATTGTTATTCCATTTTTAGAAAAAAAATATCACAAATGATATCCGTTTTATATCGCAATTGTTTCTTTTAGATGGCAGAGCGATTAAATGGAGAGCTAATTGAGCAAAATGAACTGTTTTTATATTGAACACAAAAGAAGATGAAAAATGTCTCAGTTTGTATTCGCCAATACAGTAAAAGTCCAGTGTTGTTTTGCACTCCATTGACTTTAAAGGGTTAGTTCACCCAAAAATGAAAATTCTGTCATTACTCACCCTCATGCCGTTCCACACCCGTAAGACCTCTGTTAACCTTCGGAACACAAATTAAGATACTTTAGTTGAAATCCGATGGCTCCGTGAGGCCTTCATAGGGAGCAATGACACTTCCTCTCTCAAGATCCATAAAGGTACTAAAAACATATTTAGATCGGTTCATGTACAGTGGTTCAATATTAATATTATAAAGCGACGAGAATATTTTTGGAGCGCCAAAAAAAAACAAAGTAATGACTTTTTTAGTGATGGCCGATTTCAAAACACTGCTTCAGGAAGATTCGGAGCACAAATGAATCAGTGTATTGAATCTGCTGTTCGGAGCGCCAAAGTCACGTGATTTCAGCCGTTGGCAGTTTGACACGCGATCTGAATCAAGATTCGATACACTGATTCATTTATGCTCAGAATCTTCCTGAAGTTGTGTTTTGAAAATCGGCCATCACTAAATAAGTTGTTATTTAGTTTTTTTTGGTGCACCAAAAATATTCTCATCGCTTTATAATATTAATATTGAACCACTGTGCTCACATGAACCGACTTAAATATGTTTTTAGTACCTTTATGGATCTTGAGAGAGGAAATGTCATTGCTCCCTATGGAGGCCTCACTGAGCCATTAGATTTCAACTAAAATACTAAAATTTGTGTTCTGAAGATTAACAAAGGTCTTACGGGTGTGGAACGGCATGAGGGTGAGTAATAAATGACAGAATTTTCATTTTTGGGTGTACTAACCCTTTAATTGTTTGGACAGAAACAGTTGAAACATTCTTTGAAATATCTTATTTTATGTTCCACAGAAGAAAGTCATACAGGTTTGGAACAACATGAGGGAATGTAAACATGATCGATTTTCAATTTCATGTTGACTTTAAATGAACATAACTGGGAACTATTACGTCTCCTGAGCTATAAAATCTTTGAGCAATAAAATATTTCTTTGGCTTATTGCGCTCCTTTCTCTCTCTCTCCCGATCAGCTCCTTGTTTTCTCTTGAATATACATGTCTGCGCTGGTAATTACTGCACAGATCTCTCTGTTATGTAGCGCAGAGGATGTGGTGTCAGTATGAATTAGGGATGAGACAGCCCTGCAGCTGACGTCTGCACTCGTTTTGAAGATATAATCATCCACCCTCGTGGCTCCACCAGCATTTGTTTCCGTCCCCACCTACTCTTAAGGATAAAATACAAGCTAATCGCTATTATTAGCCCACTAGGTTTCAGCAAAATAAATCGATTAGGCTGACCTAGTTGATTTGAGGTTTATAAACAGGACAAGGTTTAGTAGAGGTTTAGCGTCTCCCATGCTGGTGGGATGATGGCATGGTCGTGACGCTCCAGCTTAGTTTTAGCAGCAGGCATCTAGTCATTCTGGGATCAAGGCCGTACCCTGCACAGTCCTCGGAAATAGTCTAATTCTCTTTAGAATTCTCAGAAGCGTGTGATCCAGTGGACAGAACAGGACAGTTATATCCTCATTTTGTCTGTCGTCTCTAGCTTTGTCTCTCTTTTAATGCATTCTCCCAAATTAAAACCCTCAGGCAAATAACTTCATATTTGAGGTTAAAACATTTTATGTTTATGACTCAAATACATGCTCCTAAGTCACAAACAGCTTGCAATGATTTCACAATAGGTTTCATTGCAGTACATTTCAAAGCTTTCAAGACCAAATAAAATAAAGGTATACGTAAGTACAGTATATTTAAAACACTAAGTGTCTATTAAGGACGTAGAATAAGAAGCTTATCAAAACCTTTTCAGGACTTTTGAAACGTTTTTATAATGTAATTGTGTTAATGAGGCATTATTTTCTCTTTAGTAAACTCTTTACTTTCAAAGAAACGTCGCAACAACATTTTGGTGATACATCGTAGCATGTTGGAAGGTTTATAAAGATATTTTATATAATATTTATAAAAAATATTTATTTAATGATACAGGACATAACTTCTCAGAAAAAAAAAATAATAATAATAAATTGCCAGCTAGGCGATGTGACTGCACATGTTTTCATGTAGCATTGATTACTTTGTGAGAGGAGAACAATGGCAGCGGCGAGCAGCGTAACTCTGGGTGAAGGAGCTGGCACACTTGCATTTGAGCATGCACTTTTATTTTTACACACTGTTCGCTCCAGTGTTTGTGTTCCTCTGCGGCATGCAGCATTTCTTTAACTCGGCACTGAGCTGCTTATCATTCTAGAGGCTGGTTACCTCTCGCTGGCTTTGATCAAACCCTGTTTCTAGACACCCCTCTGCTCCGCCTTTACTCGGCTTGCCATGAAAGAACCTGACGCCCATTACCTCTGCATCTATCCCAGAAATCCTCTCCGCTATTTCCTGATGGCCTATGGGGGGTTTTGATGGAATGTCATAGGTTGTTATGAGTGGGTGAGAAGTGCCAAGCTCTCAGAGGTTCCCCCTGCCCTGTTCTCCTGCACCGCACTAAGCCGTTTGTTGCTGGCGTGACAGTTGCAACCGCTAACCGTTGCTAAAAGTGGCCTGCTTTTCCTAGCACTGGCTAATCTCACTTTGTTTCGCCAAGCTGCTGGTTTCCAAAAGCTAGTGCTTAAATAACATCGCTGGCTTTTAAGAGCCAGCCCAGGCCGAGGTGGAGGGAATTACGGAGGTGAGAATGGCACACGGTTCATCGCTGTAGCTGAATCAACGCCATTCAGTTGCGACACGATGCGGCCCGCTAAACGCATTCATGCGCTTATAATGGAAGATGGGATCTTAATCATTAAACACTAGAGTGTTTTTGTTTGTGGCTAGGTTTTTTTCCTTCTTTCTGTCTGCCGAGTGCCTAAAATATTTAACAAGGCTTGTTCTATTTTGGGATGGAAGCTCATTCTCCCCCACTGTGTGCGTTCCTTTTCTTTTTCTCTTTTCTATCTATGATACAACAACTTCTGAAATTTAGTTGGATGCAGTTTTTAGCTTTGCCAAGAACCAGCAGAGAGTAGGGCTTCGGGGTATGACTGTATTTACCTGTCGACAGTTGAAATCTGTTACTGCGTAGAGATTCAGCTATACCATTTATACCACTGTATTTCAGTGATGCTAAAACTGTTCTATTCAAGATGAAAAACACTAAGTAGAACACTAGAGCTTATTCTCCGACAGTGATGTTTTGTTTAGGAATCTTTTTTAACAAATATTTTAAGTTATTGTCTATTATTATACTGTAAAATAAATAAAAATACAAATAAAACACATGTATTTGTTTATCATGTGATTTATTTTTTAAACGAATAATAATAATAATTCTGAAAATAATAGCTGGTAATTAGTAGTCTAAAAAATAAAACAATATAAATAGTAATAATGACAATATAAAGTATTATATATAATCTTTGTTTATTATTATTATGCATTTATTTGTCATGTGATTTATTTTTATTAATATTAATAATAATAGAATATGAATAGAATAATAGAATTAGTAGTCTAAAAAAATAAAACACCATAAATAGTAGTAGTAGTATTAGTAATAATAATTGTTTATTATTAAAACTATAATATATTTTAAAAATAGCACAATAAATAAATAATTATTAACAACTAATTATTATTATTTTCATTATTATTATTAGGTAAAATACTACTACTACTACTACTACTACTACTACTACTTCTACTACTACTACTACTAATAATAATAATATTAATAGTAATGTATATTGGCCATACCATGAAAATAATTATTAGAATTTTTACATCAGTGCATATCCAAATCACATCATTAATACAATTTTAATTACAATTGTATTAGATAGTTTGATGTTTTGATTACACTTTATTGTCAGTATTACAGTGTAAATATACATTTAAGTACTGAGTTATAATAATAATCAACATGTACTTACTATAGAGTTGGGGTTAGGATGAGGGTTTGGATTAGGGTTAATTGAATGTAATTATGTATAATTTATAGTTATTACTACAGTAACTACATGTAACACGACGTAACAACACTGTAAAATAATGTTACCTTTTTTTCCAGGGAATATAGTTTGAGCAATTTTTCTTATTCAGTTGACAAATTTCTTTTAATTAAAAAAACTAAACCTCACTAAATTCTGTTCAATATATTTGATTTATTTTTTGTCTTAGTATATGAAGGCCAAAACAACTTGTGTTTTCCACTGCGACTGGTTCTTTGAAGATATTCTGCATGCAAATTGAAAAAGTTGGCAGGTGTCACCATTCACTAAGGACACACAGCCTATCAGCTTGCATGTTAATCACTTTCCATGCATCCTAGATCTGTCTATTTTCACCTTTTTCTTCCTTCCTCCCCTCCTCTCCCTGCTGTGCACCTGTCCATCACAATGACAGACATTTGGGATGTACCCTTGAAAAAAAAAAATCTACATGGAAATCTGCTGTTGTGACAGACAGAAAGACAAGGGTCCTGTATTTGTAGATGAATCTTAGCCAGAAAAGGCTAATCTAAGAGCAGATTCTGTTCGTAATGCTCTTAGTCTCCGCGCCCCGACCAATCAGAACTCTTCCTAGTACAGTTTGTCTCCTGCTGTGATTTCCCACAGGGCAAAAGGTTGGATGCACGTTGGCTCGCTGTCAGTTGTCCACATGGTGTTGATGTGAAGTCATTATTCTCAAAGGACTGTCACAAGTCTTGATGAATGTCATGAGACGTATTAATTGAAAGGTTTGAAGTGTTGTTCTCAATATCAGTGATGAATGTTAAAGGATTAGTTCACTCTAAAATGAAAATTACCCTAAGCTTTACTCACCCTCAAGCCATCTTAAGTGTACACAACTTTCTTCTTTCTGATGAATACAATCTGAGTTATATTACTAAATATCCTGACGCATCCGAGCTTTATAATGGCAGTGAACGGGACCAATGAGTATGAAGTTGTAGGACGTACCGTGAGCATTTTGGATTTTGAATATGGAAGGCGGTCTGGCAGAAGCAAGATATTTTGCTTTATAACTTGTTAAATATGGATATTTTTCTTACACAAACACATCACTTCGCTTCAGAAGGTCTTTATTAACCCCCTGGAGCCATGAGTACACATTTATACTCGTTGGTTCCGTTCACTGCCATTATAAAGCTCAGGTGTGTCAGGATATTTATTAATATAACTCCGATTGTGTTCTCCTAGGATGGCTTGATGGTGAGTAAAGCTTGGGGTAATTTTCATTTTAAAGTGAACTAATCCTTTAAAGGTGCCGTAGAATGGAAAATTGAATTTATCTTGGCATAGTTGAATAACAAGAGTTCAGTACATGGAAATGACATACAGTGAGTCTCAAACTCCATTGTTTCCTCATTCTTATGTAAATTTGATTTGTTTAAAAGACCTCTGAAGAACATGCGAATCTCAACATAACACCGATTGTTACGTAACAGTCGGGATCATTAATATGTACGGGGCAATGTTTGCATATACCAGCCCATGTTCAAGGCATTAGACAAGGGCAGGATGTCTGGATGATATTTTTAGTGATATTTGTAAATTGTCTTTCTAAATGTTTCGTTAGCATGTTGCTAATGTACTGTTAAATGTGGTTAATGTTACCATCGTTTCTTACTGTATTCACGTCACCTATAGCACCCAACTGTAATAAGGTTTATTGCGACACTCGCAGGTCCTACGAACCCATCCTCTCGTTTGCATTTCACCTCAAGCGTGACCACCAAACATGCTGTCTGGGATTAGACTCAAAGGTCATATGTCCCAGTAAGTGTGCCATTTATGGTGAGATGAAAGAGAACTGTTTGAAGAATAGCTTTGAATACCTGCCAGGACATGTGCCTCTCGACTGAAGAGCAGCATGTAGGATTTTCCTTGTGTCTCAAGTACACAAGTGGCTTCAAATGAGGTTTTTCCACACATGGCTTCCCAGAGCCAAACACAAAAGACCTTGTTGTAGCAGTGAGATGGTTTCTCATTAGAGAGCTGGCTGCTTTTATCCAGTTCTCTGACTTTAAGCACTAGTGTTGTACATTTTAAGATTTGGCTTTTGGATTACCGCCATGATAGATTATACAACTGGTGGTCGAGACATTTTAGATTGCTTGCTGCTTAGTATCCTAGTTTATTTTGCTTACAAAACAAGTCAGAAAACAAGACCTCCACACTTTTGTGCTGATTTAAACCAATGTTGGGCAGATAACTTGCACATTGTAGTTTGTTACTACTTACAAATTGCATGACAAAAATTGTAGTTAGTAATGTAATCTAGATCACTCAGTTTAGGTCATGAATTCTGTCTACTTTTTGATTACTTTTGACCTAACTTGTTTAAAATCTCAAGGAGTCTCCAAGTAAATATTTTAGGTAAGAGGTCTGACAAAAAAAGTTTGGGGATCTCTGCATTACATGAAAAACCAATAATAAACACGGAAACAGTTTTCCAGGTTGGAAATATTTTTTGTCCAGAGTCTTCTTTCCAGATCAATAATTAGTGAAGGTCACAGGATATGATGAAAACATAGTGTTTCACAGCATCATTGTTTAGTAATTTGCATAATTATTCATCTCATACATGGTATAAATGAGAGGTGCTTTTGTCCCCAAATTTGGAAGCATCACAAATTTATTTCCATGAAATTTACTTGGCCATTCTATATTGTGAATATAGTTAAAGCTAAACTGCATGACACACAACAGGATTTTTTAGAAAGAAAAATTTATCATGTAATAAAATAAATTTATCATTTATTTTATGTAATCTATAAAAAAGTGACTGTAATCTGGTTATGAGCATTTTAAAACATAATATAATACAATTACAAGTACTAGATTTTTAAAATCTGATTAAAGCTGCTGTCCGTAACTTTTTTTGTGTTAAAAATTTACCTAAAATTGTATAATGAAAATGTACAACATGAATCCATTTTCCAAACCGTGTTTTTGTCTTACCCTGAATCATTATGGTACACTCATAATAAGTGTTTATATTCTGACTATTTCAAACAGGACTGGTAGGACCCGCCGCAGAGTATCACAGTAACTGCGTGACTCGCCATAGACATACATGGAGAAAAGTAGCTCCGGCTACAATGTTCTTCCGCAAGATGCATGCAGTTCTGTTTATTAACCGCTAGAGGGCCAAAAACGCGGACTGCAGCTTTAGGTAATCCAGATTACATGTAATCAGTTACTACACAGCACTGGTTATTGGTAAAAAATTGTTTCCTAGTAAACAACCTATAAAAAGGTGCTCTAAGCGATCCTGGGTGGAGTAACTTCCTGTTGACGTTCGAAGTGTTGTCAAACAAAACAGAGTCTAGCTAGACCCTCCCTCCCCCTCCTCCTCCCCCTCCGCCTCCCCTCCATGCTTCCTGAAACAGTCATGAACGTGCATTTAAAATCATTCTTGTTGGTTATTGGCTGGAGCGTGTTTATTATGATTTGTGGTCTAGGCTGCACCAGTTTGTTTTTATTGCCGTTTTCGGAGCTTGTGGCGACTACAGAGATCGTGTTTTTATACAGTGTGTTCAGGGGACAGGCAGCTAGCGGATAGTGAGGACATGTTTGCTGTACAGTATGTGACAAAAATTTTTTTTGGCCTAAAAACGCGTGACATCACTTAGAGCACCTTTAAATGGAGTATTTTGGCTTTAAATTGGGATTTCATTATTTCTAAAGACAGACTCATGAGATCAATGTGGGTTTCAGTAACTTATGGGACAGGAACTGGCAGGTCATGTTGGAATCATGCATATCAATTATTTTTATTTCTTGTTTTTTCCTGACACTCACAGTTGCCAATTTGGGTGCCTGTTTTGGAGCGCTGGCATTCTAGGCAAAGTAAGCGCCCTCATTTAACCACTGGTTCTGCTGTTTTATTGGTGTGGCTTCACTCCAGCATAAATGAATAGGTGTTCTAGTGCATTGCTCTGTCTCTGCTCAGCGCAGTGTGTAAATTTGTGTTTAAAGAGTGTTGAAAGAGGAGTAACCAACATAATTTAAGTATCAAGAAAATATACACATGGGCCACTTCAATTTAAGCTTAGCCATGTTTAAACCATGTCTAGGTAACAATTTATAAAAAAAGTTATATGTATAAAAAGTTTTTATTTTATTTTTTTATTTACTATTCTCGAGTGAGTGCGTGGGTGAGTGAGAGTGAGTGAGTGAGCAAGTGGGTGAATGAAGCAGTGGGAGAGAATGAGTGAGTGAATGGGTGAGTGAATGGGTGAGTGAGTGAGTGAGTGAGTGAGTGAGTGAGTGAGTGAGTGGAATGAATGAAGTGAGTGAGTGGGTGAGCGATTGAGCAAGTGAGTGAGTGAGAGTGGAATGAATGAAGTGAGTGAGTGAGCAAGTGAGTGAGTGAGTGGGTGAGAGAGGTGAGTGAGTGAGTGGAATGAATGAAGTGAGTGAGTGAGTGAGTGAGTGGAATGAATGAAGTGAGTGAGTGGGTGAGCGATTGAGCAAGTGAGTGAGTGAGAGTGGAATGAATGAAGTGAGTGAGTGAGCAAGTGAGTGAGTGAGTGGGTGAGAGAGGTGAGTGAGTTAGCGAGTGAGTGAGCGGGTGAGAGAGGTGAGTGAGTGAGTGAGTGGAATGAATGGAGTGAGTGAGTGAGCGAGCGATTGAGTGAGTGAGTGAGCGAGCGATTGAG
The DNA here is from genome assembly GCF_024489055.1 of Chanodichthys erythropterus. NCBI lineage: Eukaryota > Metazoa > Chordata > Actinopteri > Cypriniformes > Xenocyprididae > Chanodichthys > Chanodichthys erythropterus. The sequence goes on from NC_090230.1 coordinate 6,384,581, forward strand.
TGAGTGAGTGAGTGAGAGAGGTGAGTGAGTGAGTGAGTGAGCGAGTGAGTGGAATGAATGGAGTGAGTGAGTGAGTGAGTGAGTGGGTGAGAGAGGTGAGTGAGTGAGTGAGTGAGTGAGTGAGTGAGTGAGTGAGTGAGAGATTGAGTGAGTGAGCGAGTAAGTGAGTGAGAGGATTGAGCAAGTGAGTGAGTGAGAGTGGAATGAATGAAGTGAGTGAGTGAGCAAGTGAGTGAGTGAGTGGGTGAGAGAGGTGAGTGAGTGAGTGGAATGAATGAAGTGAGTGAGTGAGTGAGTGAGTGAGTGGAATGAATGAAGTGAGTGAGTGGGTGAGCGATTGAGCAAGTGAGTGAGTGAGAGTGGAATGAATGAAGTGAGTGAGTGAGCAAGTGAGTGAGTGAGTGGGTGAGAGAGGTGAGTGAGTTAGCGAGTGAGTGAGCGGGTGAGAGAGGTGAGTGAGTGAGTGAGTGGAATGAATGGAGTGAGTGAGTGAGCGAGCGATTGAGTGAGTGAGTGAGCGAGCGATTGAGTGAGTGAGTGAGTGAGAGAGGTGAGTGAGTGAGTGAGTGAGCGAGTGAGTGGAATGAATGGAGTGAGTGAGTGAGTGAGTGAGTGAGTGGGTGAGAGAGGTGAGTGAGTGAGTGAGTGAGTGAGTGAGTGAGTGAGTGAGAGATTGAGTGAGTGAGCGAGTAAGTGAGTGAGAGAGGTGAGCGAGTGAGCGGGCGAGAGAGGTGAGTGAGTGAGCGGGCGAGAGAGGTGAGTGAGTGAGCGAGTGAGTGAGCGAGTGAGTGAGTGAGCGGGTGAGTGAGTGGGCGAGAGAGGTGAGAGAGTTGAGTGAGTGAGCGGGTGAGAGAGCAAGTGAGTGAGTGAGAGAGGTGAGCGGGTGAGCGAGTGAGTGAGTGAGCGGGTAAAAAAGTTATATGTATAAAAAGTTTTTATTTTATTTTTTTATTTACTATTCTCGAGTGAGTGCGTGGGTGAGTGAGAGTGAGTGAGTGAGCAAGTGGGTGAATGAAGCAGTGGGAGAGAATGAGTGAGTGAATGGGTGAGTGAGTGAGTGAGTGAGTGGAATGAATGAAGTGAGTGGAATGAATGAAGTGAGTGAGTGAGTGGAATGAATGAAGTGAGTGAGTGGGTGAGCGATTGAGCAAGTGAGTGAGTGAGAGTGGAATGAATGAAGTGAGTGAGTGAGCAAGTGAGTGAGTGAGTGGGTGAGAGAGGTGAGTGAGTTAGCGAGTGAGTGAGCGGGTGAGAGAGGTGAGTGAGTGAGTGAGTGGAATGAATGGAGTGAGTGAGTGAGCGAGCGATTGAGTGAGTGAGTGAGAGAGGTGAGTGAGTGAGTGAGCGAGTGAGTGGAATGAATGGAGTGAGTGAGTGAGTGAGCGAGCGATTGAGTGAGTGAGTGAGTGAGTGAGTGAGTGAGTGGGTGAGAGAGGTGAGTGAGTGAGTGAGTGAGTGAGCGAGTGAGTGGAATGAATGGAGTGAGTGAGTGAGCGAGCGATTGAGTGAGTGAGTGAGTGGGTGAGAGAGGTGAGTGAGTGAGTGAGTGAGTGGAATGAATGGAGTGAGTGAGTGAGCGAGCGATTGAGTGAGTGAGTGAGTGAGTGGGTGAGAGAGGTGAGTGAGTGAGTGAGTGAGTGAGTGAGTGAGCGGGTGAGAGAGGTGAGTGAGTGAGTGAGTGGAATGAATGGAGTGAGTGAGTGAGTGAGTGAGTGAGTGAGTGGGTGAGAGAGGTGAGTGAGTGAGCGAGTGAGTGAGCGGGTGAGAGAGGTGAGTGAGTGAGCGGGTGAGAGAGGTGAGTGAGAGGTGAGTGAGTGAGCGGGCGAGAGAGGTGAGTGAGTGAGCGGGTGAGAGAGGTGAGTGAGAGGTGAGTGAGTGAGCGGGCGAGAGAGGTGAGTGAGTGAGCGGGTGAGAGAGGTGAGTGAGTGAGTGAGTGGAATGAATGGAGTGAGTGAGCGAGCGATTGAGTGAGTGAGTGGGTGGGTGAGTGAGTGAGTGAGTGAGTGAGTGAGTGAGTGAGTGAGTGAGTGAGTGAGTGAGCGGGTGAGAGAGGTGAGTGAGTGAGCGGGTGAGAGAGGTGAGTGAGAGGTGAGTGAGTGAGTGAGCGGCTGAGAGAGGTGAGTTAGTGAGCGAGTGAGTGAGTGAGTGGGTGAGAGAGGTGAGTGAGTGAGCGGGAGAGAGAGGTGAGTGAGTGGAATGAATGAAGTGAGTGAGTGAGTGAGTGGAATGAATGAAGTGAGTGAGTGGGTGAGCGATTGAGCAAGTGAGTGAGTGAGAGTGGAATGAATGAAGTGAGTGAGTGAGTGAGCGATTGAGCAAGTGAGTGAGTGAGTGGGTGAGAGAGGTGAGTGAGTTAGCAAGTGAGAGAGGTGAGTGAGTGAGTGGAATGAATGAATGAAGTGAGTGAGTGAGTGAGTGAGTGAGTGGGTGAGAGAGGTGAGTGAGTGAGTGAGTGAGTGAGTGAGAGATTGAGTGAGTGAGCGAGTAAGTGAGTGAGAGAGGTGAGCGAGTGAGCGGGCGAGAGAGGTGAGTGAGTGAGCGGGCGAGAGAGGTGAGTGAGTGAGTGAGCGAGTGAGTGAGTGAGCAGGTGAGTGAGTGGGCGAGAGAGGTGAGAGAGTTGAGTGAGTGAGCGGGCGAGAGAGGTGAGCGAGTGAGTGAGCGGGCGAGAGAGGTGAGTGAGTGAGCGAGCGAGTGAGTGAGAGAGTGAGTGAGTGAGAGAGGTGAGCGAGTGAGTGAGCGGGCAAGAGAGGTGAGTGAGTGAGTGAGCGAGTGAGTGAGTGAGAGAGGTGAGCGAATGAGTGAGCGGGTGAGTGAGTGAGCGAGTGAGTGAGTGAGCGGGCGAGAGAGGTGAGTGAGTGAGCGAGTGAGTGAGCGGGCGAGAGAGGTGAGTGAGTGAGTGAGCGGGCGAGAGAGGTGAGTGAGTGAGCGAGTGAGTGAGTGAGCGGGTGAGAGAGGTGAGTGAGTGAGCGGGCGAGAGAGGTGAGTGAGTGAGCGGGCGAGAGAGGTGAGTGAGTGAGTGAGTGAGCGGGCGAGAGAGGTGAGTGAGTGAGTGAGTGAGTGAGTGAGCGGGCGAGAGAGGTGAGTGAGTGAGTGAGTGAGCGAGTGAGTGAGTGAGAGAGGTGAGCGAATGAGTGAGCGGGTGAGTGAGTGAGCGAGTAAGTGAGTGAGCGGGCGAGAGAGGTGAGTGAGTGAGCGAGTGAGTGAGCGGGCGAGAGAGGTGAGTGAGTGAGTGAGCGGGCGAGAGAGGTGAGTGAGTGAGCGAGTGAAAGAGGCGAGTGAGTGAGTGAGCAAGTGAGTGAGTGAGCGAGTGAGTGAGTGAGAGAGGTGAGCGAGTGAGCGGGCGAGAGAGGTGAGTGAGTGAGCGGGCGAGAGAGGTGAGTGAGTGAGCGGGCGAGAGAGGTGAGTGAGTGAGTGAGTGAGCGGGCGAGAGAGGTGAGTGAGTGAGTGAGTGAGTGGAATGAATGAAGTGAGTGAGTGAGCGAGTGAGTGAGCGGGCGAGAGAGGTGAGTGAGTGAGTGAGTGGAATGAATGAAGTGAGTGAGTGAGAGAGGTGAGTGAGTGAGTGAGTGAGTGGGTGAGAGAGGTGAGTGAGCGATTGAGTGAGTGAGCGAGTAAGTGAGTGAGAGAGGTGAGCGAGTGAGCGGGCGAGAGAGGTGAGTGAGTGAGCGAGTGAGTGAGCGGGCGAGAGAGGTGAGTGAGTGAGTGAGTGAGTGAGTGAGTGAGCGAGTGAGTGAGTGAGCGGGTGAGTGAGTGGGCGAGAGAGGTGAGAGAGGTGAGTGAGTGAGCGGGAGAGAGAGCAAGTGAGTGAGTGAGAGAGGTGAGCGGGTGAGCGAGTGAGTGAGTGAGCGGGCGAGAGAGGTGGGCGAGTGAGTGAGCGGGCGAGAGAGGTGAGTGAGTGAGCGAGCGAGTGAGTGAGAGAGTGAGTGAGTGAGAGAGGTGAGCGAGTGAGTGAGCGGGCAAGAGAGGTGAGTGAGTGAGTGAGCGAGTGAGTGAGTGAGAGAGGTGTGTGAGTGAGCGAGTGAGTGAGTGAGTGAGCGGGTGAGAGAGGTGAGTGAGTGAGCGAGTGAGTGAGTGAGTGAGCGGGTGAGAGAGGTGAGTGAGTGAGCGAGTGAGTGAGTGAGCGGGCGAGAGAGGTGAGTGAGTGAGCGAGTGAGTGAGTGAGTGAGCGGGTGAGAGAGGTGAGTGAGTGAGCGGGCGAGAGAGGTGAGTGAGCGAGTGAAAGAGGCGAGTGAGTGAGCGAGTGAGTGAGTGAGTGAGCAAGTGAGTGAGTGAGCGAGTGAGTGAGTGAGAGAGGTGAGTGAGTGAGCGGGCGAGAGAGGTGAGTGAGCGAGTGAGTGAGTGAGTGAGTGAGCGAGTGAAAGAGGCGAGTGAGTGAGCGAGTGAGTGAGCAAGTGAGTGAGTGAGCGAGTGAGTGAGAGAGGTGAGCGAGTGAGCGGGCGAGAGAGGTGAGTGAGTGAGCGAGTGAGTGAGCGGGCGAGAGAGGTGAGTGAGTGAGTGAGTGAGTGAGTGAGCGGGCGAGAGAGGTGAGTGAGTGAGTGAGTGAGTGAGTGAGTGAGTGAGTGAGTGAGCGGGCGAGAGAGGTGAGTGAGTGAGTGAGTGAGTGAGTGAGCGGGCGAGAGAGGTGAGTGAGTGAGCGAGTGAGTGAGTGAGTGAGTGAGTGAGTGAGTGAGTGAGTGAGTGAGTGAGCGGGCGAGAGAGGTGAGTGAGTGAGCGAGTGAGTGAGTGAGTGAGTGAGTGAGTGGGCGGGCGAGAGAGGTGAGTGAGTGAGCGAGTGAGTGAGTGAGAGAGGTGAGTGAGTGAGTGAGTGAGTGAGTGAGCGGGCGAGAGAGGTGAGTGAGTGAGTGAGTGAGTGAGTGAGTGAGTGAGTGAGTGAGTGAGTGAGCGGGCGAAAGAGGTGAGTGAGTGAGCGAGTGAGTGAGCGGGCGAGAGAGGTGAGTGAGTGAGTGTGTGAGTGAGTGAGTGAGCGGGCGAGAGAGGTGAGTGAGTGAGTGTGTGAGTGAGCGGGTGAGAGAGGTGAGTGAGTGAGTGAGTGAGCGGGCGAGAGAGGTGAGTGAGTGAGTGAGTGAGTGAGCGGGTGAGAGAGGTGAGTGAGTGAGCGGGCGAGAGAGGTGAGTGAGTGAGTGAGTGAGCGGGTGAGAGAGGTGAGTGAGTGAGCGAGTGAAAGAGCTGAGTGAGTGAGCGAGTGAGTGAGTGAGAGAGGTGAGCGAGTGAGCGGGCGAGAGAGGTGAGTGAGTGAGCGAGTGAGTGAGTGGATTGTGAGTGAGTAATTATTTTGCAAAAAAGTTCTTATGTCATTAATTAAGAGACTACATGGAATACTTGTATTTTTAAAAATGTATTTGTCATGCTGCAAACTTATAAATGGATATTTTTATAAGTAAATTTAAATAAATGGAGATTTAAATTAAACTAATGAAGGAAAAGTTAATTTAAAAATAACAAAAAAAATATATATATATAAAAATGACTTAAAAATAATTACACTTTCTCTTTTTAAAACCTAAAATCTCAAGGACAAATACTAAAATCTCTATCCTCAATGGCAATTTCCAGTAATAATAATAATAATAATGATATATTTTATATAATTTTGGGGATAAAATAAAAAAGTGTTCTTAAAAGGTTTAATGAGATTCAGTTAAATGACAGCTCCTCTGAGTGATATCCAATTCAAATAGAACAAAATGAAGACAATAAAATACAGAGGCAGTCCTCTGGCTGCAAGAGAGGGATCTTGACATCCGTGCACCTGCATTTTTAATTTCCACCCTGACCACTCCACAGGGCTCTAGTTCCTCCACGAGAGATCAGTCAGAGCCAGATGGAGATGTCTTTTCCCGCAAGTCATATACTCTTTCATTCCCCTATCTCTCTCTGTCATGAAGCAAAGTACTTTACTGAAGACGTCTCCTGCCAGTGCTCCGCCATCACAGGGTCTCAGGCAAGCTGATGTGCTTCAAATGTAAAAATAGCATGACGTACTGTCTGCCGATTGGCAAAAAATGATTTGTTAGCCTTCTCGCTCTTTAGTGGATGGTAAAACACAGGAGCCAAAAAAACAGAGACTTGCAGATGTAATCGAATGAAGAATCACTCGGCTCAAATTACAGCCAATTTAGGCACAAGGACAAAACGTACATATCCATAATGTGTCCTCATTACATTTTCTGGTTAGTGAAGCCATTCAGAGATCAGGTGACAGACGAATTCAGGAAAAGCGGAAAGAAAGAAAGAAAAAAGGGCAGAGGACTCTGGTTTACGTTTTGCTCAGACAAACATCACTATTGGGGTTGGGATTTGAACATTTGTATATGGAAAATAAATAAAAAAGTTTCAAAATCACATAGACTTTCATTGAAGTGAGGGACTTTGAAATATGTGTATTTACAGTTCTGTTTTAATAAGTGGTATTTTATAAAATAAAAAAATAAATAAAAAATACTATTTTAATTTTATATACTGAAGTCAGTACATTCATTAAGTATTTCTTGTTTCCAAAAATGTCTTCCTCAAAAGTACTAAAAGATCTGTTAAGGAACTTGAATGATTAAATTCTTTATTATTCTCAATCCTTCTTTGTACTCTGCACATCCTCTACCTTTAATCCTCTGCAAAGTTTATTTCACTAAAATTATCAGAGTCAAAGTTCAGTAAAGGATTAGTTTATCAGTTACGCTGCGCTGAGATAATCGAGAGCAAGCCACTGTAGAAAAATCTTTATTTATTTATTTATGAACTCTTTGAAAGTCTTATCCCAATCCACCGGAGTTCTTTATCCATTCTTATCCTGCTCTTAACCTTTGAATCTCTACAGACTCTCATCAGGCATCATTGCAGGGAACAAAGCACCCTGATAGGTCTATATGATGACTATTTCAGATGAGAAATGCCATGCTTCTAATTGACACATTTATCTTGCTTAGGAATATTTTGAAATCTGTATGATAATTAACTAGTTTATGTTTCCTCCCAAGTGTCACAATGTCCTATTGTAAAATATTACAAAATATCTTCTGGCACTCAGTGAGTAAGGTACAGTTTGAAGTCATATTATGTTTTTGTAAAGAATTTGACACACAAACCCTGGATTTTTTTTTTTTTTTGTAAATTCGGTTTATTAGATATTAGATATTATTGTCTACCCTGTTACCCTGTTACATAAAACATACATTTATATCTGTAATTTTTTTTTAATAATTATAATAACAATAATAATGATGATAATAATAATAATAATAATAATAATAATAACAACAACAACAACAATGAAAACATCAGACATCATGTCCCAAATTTTAAACACTGTTGCAAAAATTACAAACAAAAGATTATTGGTTTGTTTTTTTTTATTTATTGTTTTATTGTTTGTTTGTTTGTGTCTTCCCTGTTATTTACAACCCTGCTACTTATTCTAAAATCAGTGTTTTATTTATACATCTATTATAAATGTATCTGTATTTTTTTATTTATTTTTTTATAATAAAAATAATAATAACATTAGAACATAAGAAATGCCTCAAATTTGTAAACAGGGTTGCAATTAAATGAATTAAAGAAAATATTCTATATTAATTTGTTTTGTCTTACAATCTTAAAATATTTTATTTTCATTTATTTTATGTATTATATTCAAGATATGTTATCTCATTTTGTACCCTATTTCTTGAAAGGACTTCTGTTCTCTGTTATCCTTTTGTCTTCTCTACAGTATTAAGTTTATATTTAAACATCATGTGATTTATCCTTTGCATGTTTATGGAAAAAATATCCATGCCCTAATCTGCAGTGGTCTAACAGATAGGAAGAGTTCCCGTAAGCAAGCAGCAAGTAATGTGAGTATCCATAACCTGAACCGCCTGACCGTTCTAAAACTATTGATCATAGGACTCGACAGCCCCATCCCAGCATCTCTAGTGGGTTCTCGGGTTGCTTGCATCATCATCATTGTGTGGAACCAGAGTAAAGCGACAGATTGATAAAACGACCTTCAACCCAGACAGAGGTCAAAGGTCCAGATAGGCGTTTCTCCTAAATGACAGGCCATACATAGTCACAATGGCTTAAGGTCAGAGCTGGAACAAGGACTAGAGAAGGATGAAAAGAAGGGTTACTCAACTGTATAAGAGCATAAATGAAAACAAGGGAGGTAAGAAATTCATTTTCCATAGTTTAAGAGAGTGTAAGGTAAAACATGCTTAAGTTTTTATGTATCAAGGGATATTTTTTTTTTTTAGTTTACATTTGAAAGTACCTCTATTTTTGTCCTACTTTTTAATTCTATAACTTTAGCCATACAAAACAGAACTTTTAAGTTAAAGCCTGTTATATTTTACAGAAGGGTACGAAACAAATGCACGCTAAATAATTCCCAACAGGACTGTATCACATATATTTTTAGATGTGCTTTCTAGCTATGATGTGTCTGTCGGCAATGTGACCGAATGTATCCTGAAAATTGGTTGTAATCTGAGAGAATCGGCAGCATATGTAGGGATCTCGCCTGAGGGGCTAATGTGTCCCGTGAGAGCAAAGTGGTCCCCGCTGCAGAGCGCCCATTTACTCCTGCATGAAGAGGATTTTAACAGATGATTGCTCAATCTGAAGTGGGCTACATGTCATTAGCGAGCCTTGGTTCCGTGTCCTGTGAGAAGACTCAGTCTAGATGCTTAGCCTTGTGACGTTGGCCGTTTGAGGTTAGATTTCATTAGTGATAAGGACATTATCATGTTTAGGCCAAAAACATCATTTTCACAAGTATGCCAATGTGAGCTACTAGCCAATGCAGACTTGTATATACTTAAAGGGATCATGGCATGATTTTTTTTTTTTTTTTTTATTATTATTATTATTTTTATGTTAATATGTTCCTTGAGGTTCACTTATAATGTTAATACAGTTATACATATATACACTATATTGCCAAAAGTTTTGGGACGCCTGCCTTTAAATGCATATGAACTTTAATGACATTCCATTCTTAATCAGTAGGGTTTAATATGGAGTTTAACCACCCTTTGCAGCTATAACAGCTTCAACTCTTCTGGGAAGGCTTTCCACAAGGTTTAGGAGTGTGTTTATGGAAATTTTTTGATCATTCTCCTAGAAGCGTATTTGTGAGTTCAGGCAGTGATGAGAAGGCCTGGCTCGCATCCTCCACTCTAATTCATCCCAAAGGTGTTCTATTGGGTTGAGGTCAGGACTTTGCAGGCCAGTCAAGTTCCTCCACACCAAATTCGCTCATCCATGTCTTTATGGACCTTGCTTTGTGCACTGGTGAACAGTCATGTTGGAACAGGAAGGTACCATCCCAAACTGTTCCCACAAAGTTGGGAGCATTAAATTGTCTTGGTATGCTGAAGCATTAAGAGTTCCTTTCCATGGAACTAAGGGGCCAAGCCCAACCCCTGAAAAACAACCCCACACCATAATCGTGAAATTATATTTCACGAATTGACTTATTGCACAGGTGGCAACCTATCACGGTACCACACTTGAATTCACTGAGCTCCTGAGAGTGACCCATTCTTTCACAAATGTTTTTAGAGGCAATCTGCATGCCTAGGTGCTTGATTTTATACACCTGTGGTCATGGAAGTGATTGAAACACTTGAATTCAATGATTTGGAGGGGAGTCCCAATACTTTTGGCAATATAGTGTATATGGAAAAACAATTATTTTCAACCTTCGTTCTGATCCTCTGAAATTATCTGTTTTTAAGTGACAGCTCCTTTTTGGCTTGTCAGTAAACGGCCACTGTTATGATTGGCTAATGTCGTCATTGAAGCAGTATCAACGCATACTTGCTATTACACGTGAGTTCTGAAAACATTATCCATATAAAACCGTCATTTACAGATAAAGCATTATGAAATAATTTGGTTTGTGAAGCAGCTGCTGTCAGATCCAGTACAGTTGGCTGCTTCGTCTTTCAACAAATGTTTATTTGCAAACTCTCCATTACACTGTGCCTTGTTTACATAACAACATGTTCAGAACAAACAAATAATCCTCCGAAATGTTCCGATGCCATTAAAATAAACCATCCACTTGTTTCTGACTCTTGAGTTCCTTCAGTAGTCTATACAGAGACGCAAACAAGCTGTTTAAACTAGATGCGGCAAAGCAGACGTTCTTTCACTCTTCCATTTATTGTGTTGTTGACAGACTCAAGTTTGTGGAGTATGTCGGAAACTGAACGCATATCTGTATATTTTGCCCAGTGTAGACAGCGTCAGTGATTATAATGGGTTCTGTTTGACATCCAGTGTAGGCAAATGTCAGCTGTTAGGTGACTGAATGCCAGTGGGTGGGGCCTATGGTGCAATAATGTATAACTATTCGTCGATGTCTTGTTCTTGAGGGAATTATATGCAAATGTATTTACCCATGTGATGTCACAAATACCCCAATATCAAAAAGAGCCATTTTTAGAGCTTGATCAAAAAATGCTTTGTTTATAGTGAAATTAGTTTATAGTCCAAATTTGAAGTCTGCTAAAAGGTTTTAAAGTACCATTTTTATGGTAACGTAATTTCCAATTTCAAAACTAGGACACTGACAGTTATCAAGTTAACGCAAAAACGTTCTGTGTGAATGACCCCTTACTGTGCTATTTACAAACCTCCATCCACAAGGGGGGCGAAAGTTACCTGCAAACATTTGTGCCATTAGTCAGATGTTATTTTTGTAGGTAGCTAAACATGATGACTTTAGCTAACTCGGTCAGCAAGACTTCCAAATGTTTTTACTTAGTACTTGACCAGAAAAAGGAAAACCAAAGAAATATGTTTTACGCTAATGCTAATGCAAATGCAGTGCATCGTAAAAATAATTGAACTCTGACACAAGGCATGATATTGAGCTTACGTAGCTAGAAGCACCTACGTTCATATACTTGCAAAGACATTTTTTTCACTTATAGCACGACTTGTAACAACTCTAAGGATTTAACACATACTTGTATGTGTTAACTGTTACGAATCTTGTGTATCTTGAAGCATCTGCATTTACATACTTGCATTTTTATACTACTGCCCGATATAGCACAACTTGTGGCAATGCTAAGAATACAACAAGTTTGGGTTTCTTGAAGCATCGACGTTGACGTTTTAAACGCATATTTGATCTTTTCTAATAAACAGACCTTTTAAATGACCCTTTAAATGGGCCTGGGAGGAAATTCATCCGGGAAGTGAGAGGAAATGATGACTCGGATATTAACGGGATTCTGTATTGCTGTAGTGTGTTCTTCAATTAGTCTTCTGAGCTCATCGATTAAAGCCCACTATCTAGCAAGAGACGAGACATACAGATCCTCTGTGGGTGTTTTTACCCAGAGGGGCCATCCTGATTGCTGTCCAGATGTCCATTACTTTAATTGAGAGTAAGGAACAGCAGACTGCCAGTTTGAGAAAGACAAAGATAAAACAGGAAGAGGTAATGTGCAGGGATGAGAAGCTATTCCTGGTCAAAGCATTCCACTTTGCCTCTGTTCTAAGAGATAGAACTAAAGTCTTCCTGCTGGTGTATTAATGTATCCTCTGTCTATAAAATTGTTATGAGATCTCTCTTCTGTTCTGTCCTAAACATTCTTAAAGCATTTTTGTTCCCTGTTGAATCATGTGCAATAAGACCATGTATTATAGGGGTCTCGAAACTCGGTAGGCCGCTGTCCTGCAGAGTTTAGCTCCAACCAGCTCCATTACACCTGCTTGAAAGTTACTTGTATGTCTAGTGGGACCTTAAATAGCTGGTTCAGGTGTGTTTAATTGGGGTTGGAGCTAAACTTTGCAGGACAGCGGTCCTCCAGGACCGAGTTTGGAGACCTCTGATGTATTAAAACATTTTTATTGCATACTTATGACTTTCAGTCATGTACAACTGTGAGGTACACATGTTGCTAGATGAGCTCAGAAGTGGTCACCATCGGTCGAGGCTCGCTTCATTCCAGTGTCGTTTAGAATGACAAAAGGGGTATTTTTATGTGACATTGTAGCTCTCACAGGGACTGTAGTCTGGGTTGTGGAGACGCCGAGCTTAGCGACAAAGCCTTGTATTTGTTTTGAAAGGTTTCTGTTTTCCATCCTTTTCATACCAGCGTTTTAGATTTTCTGTGTTCATAATTGTCTTGTCTATGGTTTTTATTTTACACCAACTGCTTGTTTAGAAGATATGAGAAAATTTGTCTTAGCTGCATTTTAACTGTGGTTTGTTCTTCTACCATTTATGTGATTAAGTGTTGTGATCAAAAGGAAAATATGAAATAAATCTGTCAATTTTCTATAATGAATTGGCAGTGTGGTTAGGAATATACCATAGGCTGGAGGAGATGCTTTTTATGAGCCATTTTGTCCTTAGCAAATAAATTGTGCCCCCTTAATTAACTCACAATTAATCCGCTCAAGACATTCATATTTTGAGCATTTTTTATTTATTTTTTCCTGATTAATAGTCAAAGCAAGCGTGGGATTACTGGTTCTAATAATTATAATGTCCAATATAATAGATGATTTTAATCAAGGAAAATAAAATGAGACACAAACCTTCATGACCAAATGCAGTAAGATGCCATCGCTGAATATTACAGCTACACTTTAACTCAAGTAGCAATGTAACGCAGAGCAATTTTTGTTTTAGAGCCTGGCGACTGATTTACGGTGGCTATTTTGGGCTTTAAAACAACAGGTGATGTAAACAATTAGCTTTATCCACGTGCAACCACTACAACCTAGCAGGGTTTGCATTGAATTTAGCCAAAACTATGTTTTAAACTGCACAATTTAGTTTTTTGAGTGGACGTAATGGTTTATGTTGAAATATTTATGATGATGATGATGATGATGATTATAAAATATAAAGGCACATTTACAAAATATGGTATAAAATTTAATATAAAATCATAAAAATGTAAAATGTAAGTATTATTATTAACTACAAAATATTTAATATTAAATAATAGAATAATAATATGTGTTGTATTATTATTAGTATTAGTATTATTAATGTAAAATATAGGTATTATTTATTATTATAATTAGTAGTAGTAGTAGTAGTAGTCGTAAGTGAAATATAAAGGCAATTTTGCTAAATATATTTAATCATTAGGCTGGAACACTGAACAGCCAAGAAACGGAAAACGTGATTCTGCCGTCTCAGCACAGAACCAACAGATGGCTAAATTATCTTGACTTATTGTCTTAGTGGATTGCAGCAGATACAGGAAGGCCAGCATTATATTATCCCTTGTAACTTGGAATTACCACAACGGCTGTGGAAAGCTTGAGGATCCTTAAAATCATGGGGGGTAAAAAATCAATAGGTCCTGTGGGTTAATGAGGCAGATGTATGCTACGTAGAAGAGTTTGAATGCTCTCTGGACAGCTTAGCCTAAGGTAAGCGCCATGGGGCCAGACTGTGTTCTAGTACACGACGGACCCCCTGGAGACGGAGACAGAGTGTTCACTCAATAGACGAAACATGGACTGACATGCTCTCACCGTCCAGACACGGACGGCTGAGCTCAGCGCCAGTGACTTGAGTCAACATCGCGACGTGGTTTTCTATTTTTAACAACGCTGGAAAGTAACACCGCAAATTTGGATTTTATTCCAAGTAATGTGTAAATTAACAAGGGCTAACACCACGTGAACTTCTTAACAAGCTGCCCATGCGTTGAAGCATGCACTACTCCACGCTTCTGCGAGGACCAAATTTACCTGCTTCGTCGGCACTGATAATTGCTGACAAAACCAACAGTGGATCCAGGCCTTGCCCAGCCCCTAGGATGGTTAAACGACACCGCACATATAGTGGTCAGCGCTTTCTGTTCTTTGGTACAGACGAAGGGAGACATTTACTAATGAGAGCAGGCCATTCAGCCTGTCAGACGCCTCCATCACACACACATACACGCACATTGACTGAACAGAGCTGTAAATCACAATTAAAATGACATGGCTTAACAAGCCTGTCTGCCGTTCCTGCTTCTTTGCCCGTCATAGCATAAACCCCCAGAATTACGATTATATAATTAGATCATTTGTCCCTTCACCTAATTGGCACTGTGTTGTGGTGGGTTGTTATGCTGCTCCTCGTTTAGGACTAATATTTTGTTGTTATACTAATAAGATAAAGATGCGTAAATGTCAGCAGTGCATTTATTAAATCACAACGGGATCCAGGATATTAGTATATGAATATTACAGCCTGGGTTTACCATTTGTCATTTGAAGGAATAATGAGATTCGTCTGTGACGATACATTCATTTGCGACGTTATTTAAAGAGGATTTTTAATCAGATGTATCTGTTTATAATATATTTATTTATATCTCTCCAAATCTATCCTTCTGAACACCAGGAGTGCAGGATTTGATGGTGCGCAAGTTTTTAAAGCAGTAATTTTGTTTATCTGAAGAATGCTTTTCAGTGAATCAGATTACAGTCTGTCTTTGTGCCTGCTTTGTAATGCAAATAAATCAAAAGGCCATCTCTGTCTCATTAATGCACACACACACTTGCTCATTGTACGCACAAACTCAAGTAGCATGCTTGTTGCATCATGTTTATGCATTGATTTGTTAGAAAGATCTCTGAAATTGATTTATATAAATTGAAGTGTGTAATTCCAACACTGCTAGTGTCACTACACTGAATAACAGCAAAAAAAAAAAAAAAAAAAAAAAAAAAAAATGGTTTTCAAACTGAAACACTCCCTGTCTGCCATTGGTCTGTCAAACTGATAGCTCCACCCCAAACTCGCCCCATTGGTTAGGTCAATTTTGCTGTTGTCGCCGGGCTGCTCGGGCTGCTCAAACAAACAGAGAAATGTTTTGAAAACATCACAGAGCTTACACTTTCCGTGACTCAATCTACTGATAACTTGCTTTATAGATTATAGGGCAAATGGCAAAAATAGCAATAATTTGCTGCTATTACCATAAAGTTTGATAATTAAAGAAGATTAGGTTAGATTAGTCATCACAATGGCTATGATATAGAGTAACAATATATCTGTATTATGTAGGGATTAAATGGTAAGGGAGCTGGTTATCAAGAACAGGGCCGAATATAACCTCTCTGACATTTTATCAGTCAGGGTAATTATCATCACCTCCGTGTGACTGAACATTAATCAGCCTGGCGTATCTTTGACCAAAATTGAGAAATAAACAGCAGCAAGCCAACATGTACACTGAACGGATCATTAGCGGTGCAAGTTTTGCAACTCGTTTTTCATTTCTTATTTGGTTTTAATAGTTCTTGGGTCTCTTATGACACAGTTTGACAGTATGATGGGGCAGGAGGTCAGCGCTCTTACAGAGTGTTAGGGCACGACGGGCAGGCTGCTTTGCTCCCCGTGGACCTCATTAAAACCTTGAGGAGAAGTGGTGTGAGGCTGACCACTGTTCAACTGAAGTGTAGGGCTTGGTTGAAGTTAAAGTGCCCAGGCCTTCAAAGGAGCATTGGGAACTTCAAATATTTGTGGGAATGGCTATGAATTTCTTGTGTTCTTTGTCACCCCTGTGGAGCAGCTTTGGATGTAGGCAGAGTGCCTTTAAACTGCTTCATGCTATTACAACTTTCTGAAGAAAATTCTTAGAACAACAAATATATCAACCAATGGGATTAGTCTTTTGGTGGCTTGAACCTCTGTGAATCAGTATCTAAATCGGTATTGATTGTGTAGGTAGGGTTTGGGATAAGATTAGGCACATGGGTTTAGGAACTAGGTGAAGTAGACACAACTAGGATTGCTGTGTATCAATTGCATGTAGTCGACACAATTGTTTGACTTTTTTCTGGTTTTACTTGGTTGTTTAAGCTGCCAACAACAGTTTACAATTTCTTGATTTTTATTTTCTAAAAAGAGTATACAAAACTACTTAAGAATATATATATTTTTTAATAACCCTTGTTTTTTATGATGTTATGTTGTCTCACACTGACAATTTTGATATTACTGTACTCTGCCCCCAACATTTTAATACAGAAATTGAAAACGTTCATCATCACTGAACGTGTGAAAAAAACAAACAAACAAAAAAAAAAAAAAACTTGGAAGCCCTTCTTTGTTTCTTCTGCAGAACACAAAAGTTCTGAAAAAAATAAAAATAATAATTGATTAATGTTGGTGATCAAACCATTTTGGTGACCATTGACTTCTATTGTATAAACAAAAAACATTCAGACATCTCTCAAAGTATCTTTGATTAGTATCAGGTTTGGAATGACATGAGGGTAAATTATGAGTTTTTTCATTTTTGGGTAAACTGTCCCTTTAAAATATATGTTTAATTAAGTAATAGAGAGTTACATCATTGATTCAGGAATGGTAGTCCAAAGTTTTTTGATCCAGCAATAGGTCCTACTTGGCGACATCACATAGTGCCGAATTATATACTTTGAATAATTAAAAATGTGGTGATTGGTGGAATTTGTACAGTTGTGTGTAGCAAAAGCAAGACATGTTTTCACAAGGGAAATGTGTCGAGTCCTGTCGCCTGTACTCTAATTTGAGCAGGCTGTCTGGATCCCTCAGGGGTCCAGCTGTCCAGCATGGAACAGCTGAGGAGCTTCCCAAAGATCAGAGGCACACGCCCGAACCGCTCTGCTTGTGCAGCTGACAAAAGCCCTTCCCCGACCCTCTGCCCAGCCCCGCTCAGTTTGCTTTGTGCAACAGTCCTGGAATCCACCCCTGTGTGAAGGGTGGGTGGCACGCTGTGTTGTTTTAGCACCATGCTCTACTGGGCTCAGGCGTCAAGTCCCGAAACCTACCACATATCTGTCATTGAAAGGGCTGGCTAACACAGGCCTCTAATGGCACAGATATCACAAGCCAACCCTTGAAAAAAAGAAAGAAAGAAAGAGAAGCCAGAGTCATGACAGCAACTGAAGGCATCAGTCGCAATTTAATTCAAATGGAAGATGCACTGCAGCACTGGTATATTATGTATTTGGGTCAGTTTGTGTCAGGAAGGCTGGGGTTGGCTCATCATGAGCGAAGTTTCCCATAATCTCCGTGTAAGGCAAGAAACAAGATAGGAGTGCTCTCAAGTCTGCTTTGGGAAACAGTCTGAAATAAAGTGGCGGATTCATTTAACAATGTCTTTTAGGAAGTCTTCCACAGTGGCAATCACAAGCTTATGCAATATGGCTCTGGTAAAGAGGAAGCACTTGCAGATGTCCAACTAATGGCAGATTATCCACCCCATGTGATTTCAGCATAGTTTCACGGGAAGCAATTGGGAACTCAAAATCTAATAACTCTTTACGTTGCTTCTCTGGTCCTTTCTTTCCAATCTCCGTTGTATTCACACGCCATCCTTTGGTATGCGAGTAATCCTTTGCCACTTCAGAACCGGGGTCAGAGATAGAAAATGAGAAAACAAGCTGGGGTAATTTTCCTCTGCCAATATTCTCGGCCGGTGACCTTCACCCAGACTTGAGTAGAGGAGGGCAGCCAAGTGGCGGCTGAGGAACCGAGGGGTAAGAAATGAAAGCTAAGAAAAGCGAAGTGGAAATGGAGTTTCCTGCCGGGTGCGCCAAAACCCATCGGCACAGCCTCTGGAAGGATAAATAACTCTGATGCTTGTGTGGAGCATCTAATTAAATCAAAATGGGGCAGTTTCAGGTTATTGCCTACACTCATTAAGTACCTACCCAGTCCTTGTACTCCAAGCTTTGCTTGGAGTCTGAGATCACTGAACAAATTTAATTCGGCACCGCCACTCAGCTGGAGCCTTTTGCACAAAATGAGAAAAAATGATGAGTAGAATTGCATTGGGTTTAAGCATTAGGGAAATCGCTGATACCTTCATATGCTAGGCACAGCGGTTGGATTAGTAGTCATGTGTTTGACTTTAACTACTTCTATTATGTGCAAAATTACAATTTTACTTCAGGGTTTAAGTGCTCCTCTTGCAATAAGAGAGTATGCTGGCCTCAACAATTTCACAACCAGCCAATTTGGAGTTATTCATACAGTTTCATTTCTGCTTTGAGACAAGAAATAGACCATCTTAAAAATCAGAGTCTTATAGATGTATGCTTATGTCGTTCTGTAATTTTGATGACCAAACAATGTGTATTACAATGCTGGATGGCTTGTGTTGATAAATGGCATGCAATTAATTTTAAAACGTACTGTATTACTGTTACTAAAAATAAAGCTGCATCTGATTATGCTATGTTAGCTACTTGGCATGGTAAAGCATGGTACTTGCAAAAAATCAAGAAAATTAGATTTAAACAATAAGACTAAACATGTTGAGCTATATAACAACAATTAGTTTTCTGTCTATAAACGTAACCAGACAGTTGTTCCCTTGTCTATTAAAACATTTAATATATTAAAGTGTCTTTGGTGTTTCCATGGTTTCTACAAAATAAAACCAGAAACCGAGGGTAACGCAAGTATGACACAATTGACAGGCGACTCCTCACACGTCCCAGAGCCTTGGTTAAAATTGCAATTTTCTCACGATTTACAAATAGTTGGAAACATTTGGGATAATGTAAGTACTCAAGTGAACAAAATATATAACACTGGCCTAGTGGTTTTTGGATATTTTACTGCAAAAAATCTTACATATTGCACCTTTAAGGACAGTAAACATGTAGTTTAAGCTTTTAGTCCAAGTAGCTAACTAAAGGTTTAGATTTTATGTGGTAAAAGTCTGTTTATTTTGTAGTTCATGAACAGGCTGATTTATCCAAGAAAATGTCTGCAATGTAATTTAGATGATGGAACTAGGCAAGAAAAAGTATTCCTGACTATTTCTCTTTTATAAGTGGTCCTGACACAAGAAACCTATCAGAGGAAAATGCAAATAGGATGAGAATCAGACACACGAACAATAAGCAAAAAACAGCAGCCTTGTTGTTAGGATTAGCATTAGGTTAAATCTGTAATTAGCATTAGCATCTAAGCTAACTCTTTCTCTAGCAGCTTTATATTTTGGGGTAAAGGCTTGAGTCTTGTACAGCATAATGCAATACATGATTTGGCTACATTTGTCTAGGAAAAATGTCCTCAAATGGAATAAGAGACTGTAAAGGAAGTAGAGGTCATTTTGGTGCAGACGATCAATAGTATCATCCATATTAGAAAACAGTCCTTGTAAAACTACACTAGGTTTAATTTAGAATGATTTGACTTGACATTATCCCTATGAACTAGCCCCTAATTTATGTCCTATAGCTGAAGTATGTTGATCATGCCTTTCCAGTGCTGAGATTCAAATGTTTGATGTCCGTAATTTGAATATTACCCAGCATTCTGTTTCTCTTTGTCCTTGTGCAAACAGCAGTTTAGATTATATGCCCTTGTTCACTGATCTGAGGTCAGGAGTATGTTTGCTACTCCTCTTCTACTATGTTTTTTTCTTCTTTTTTTATTGAGGAGGCTGATTCCAGATCAGCACTCTATGGAAAACTCAGGGTGGCTGTGATCTCATGAGTCATATCACCTTTCGCACAGATTTTCTGACTATTTGTATTTTCCTTTTGATCTTTTCCTTGCCGTAGTTTAGTAAATGTTTAGCTGGTGACAGACATTTATGTACATAATTAGCAGCTGCAAAATTTAAAGAAACAATTCCCCCCAAAATACATTTTCATCATTTATTATCATTAGTATTATTATTAGCAGCAACATATTAGTAGTAGTTGTAGTGGTAGTATTATTAATAGTAATAATAATAATAATGGTAATTTAATTTAATAACAAATATCTATATATATATATATATATATATATATATATATATATATATATATAGAGAGAGAGAGAGAGAGAGAGAGTGTTGTATGATTATGATTATCAATGTACATATATATATATATCATGAAGTCGAATACATTATGAGTATATTTTTCAACTATTGCTTTAGTAATTTTCTCAATTTAGTATGAAATTTACATTTGGTTTGTGTCTGTATTCACCATTGCATCTTCCTTTTGATTTTTCCTCTGTGCATTTCTGCACATTTGCCCCTTGTTGCATGGAGGTGCCGTCAGCAGCATGCAGGATTCCTCCTCCGGTCTGAATCCCTTTGCTTAGTTGTTTTCAGACCTGTCACATAAATCTCAGACGGCCGGAGCCCCTTGGCGGCCAAGGTCACCGACGCCATTTAGCTGTCAGTCATCCGGCAGAGTTGCATCCACAAAGCAACATTACCCTGCGCTGCACACTCAGCTCTCTGCTGAGAACGAGAGAGCGGGACATAAAGACACGAAGCGTGAGAGTAAATAATATCGCAGCTACAAAAGTACTGTCACTTCAGTTTGCGCTTAAAGTCAACTCGCCTTTAAAATCTCCACAGCGCAGTAATTATGCTAAGTCTTTGACTGTATAATCGCTCTCGGCTTCCTGATAACATGGTGTTATCTTTACCTCAGGGGCTTGCGAATGCATTTATTGACCTTTTAAGTTGTTGTAGTGGCACGAGCTGTCAGCGAGGAAATTGATTCAGAAAAGATAGAAATCAGAAAATCCACCCATCACGAGAAATCCATCCTTAACTCGCCCGCTCTCGCAGTTCACCCGGAGCCACTTACGCCGTCAGTTGCGGCAATTATCGTAACAAAACGTAATAATGTACGATTGTGACGCAACAGTCACAAAAGAAATCAGCCTAAATTGAGTCTGACTGCTTTGTACTTAAGCACGCGTACTTCAGAGTGGAGAACTTGGCTTCTTTCGAGAGCTCTTCAACGCCCCTGCTATCCCACTCAGCATAATTATAGTGATCATGAGCGCGGGATGAGTGATGGAAGGAGAGGGAGGGTGAGACGTGAGGATGGATGGAGTGGGTGGAGGGAGGAAAGGCGAAACTGCATGATCTTGTTTTGTCTTTGTGTTCTGGCAAGGCCCTGTCAAAGCTGAGACATGCTACCCTACACTCCGGCTATTTAAATAGTGTGTGTGTCGGTGAATACCCCTCTGTGCAAGATATTTGTGAAAAACAGCACATGTTAGGTGTAATTTTTGTTTTTAATGACTTACATTGGCAATCAGTTCCAATCTTCCACTGATTGGATCTTGTTTGTGTGTAATCAGCAAAAAACTAGATAATTGATCAGATATTTGGCATTCACATTCATAATTTTGACACTTTCACTAATCTGATTTTTGGTTATATATTTGTGTCAGATTTTGGATAATTCAGATACTGTATGTGATGGATGGCAGATAAGAGTAATATATAAACATTATATTAAAAATCCATTAAATAAACATATGCATTAAATTAAAATACTATAATATTTATTTTTATTTAATACATAAGTGTATTAATGTATTTTTCATGTATTTATTTGTCCTATTAAGTATTTTTCTTTATTATACACATTTTCTCCAACTGATTGATTGTTGTTCCATGTGTGTAAAGGGCAAAACTTGTTTGAGATTGGCATACAAATTCATAATTGGGACAATTATGCAATATGTTTAACTTGTTTGATTTTTCTTTTTAGTTCAGGATATTTCAAATAATTCAGATATGGTATGAATAACAGAGAACGGTAATATTCAAGCATTACATTAAAAATACATTAAATAAACATATGTATTAAATAAAGATGCAGGGCAGTTTTTATGTATTTTTTATATATATTTTTATTTAATACATAAGTGTGTTAATGTATATTTTATATATGTATTTATTTTTTATTAAGTATTTTAGTATTTCCTCTTTTTTTCAGTGCATTCATTATTACATGATCTCTGAACAAATTTTCTTATCAATGTTATAATTTTAGGATCTGTTTCTGAAAACTGATCAACGAGTTAATGTATGACAATCAGTGCACTGCAAATTGGAGGAAAACTATCTGCAGTATAAAAATCATAAATCATTAAATCATTTTATATGTAACATTTAACATTTTATTTACAAATAATAATTTATGTATTATATATTTATTCTGATTCCATGATTCTGATTGGTCATTAGCTGTGTTTTATTCACAATTCACCCCATGGTTCTGTCACTACACAACACCCTCAGCAACCACTCTTAGCAACATAAACCATATGTTCTCAATTGATATTATTTATTGAAGCTTACTTTATTATGTAGAAGAGAGTTGTGAGAAAGAGATTGAGTGAGCGAGTTTATTACCTGCATTCAGATTTAGCATTTTCCTTCAGGTCAGTCCTAAGTTCATAAGAAAAAATCTGTTTAAATGTTTTATCTTGTCCTTTGAACAGTTAAGGGGCTTTCCATGACTGACAGCACTATTCAAAGCATTTGTCAGTTGCTTCTTGTTCCGTGTTCACAACAATTCAGTCTTTTCAATATAAAAGTCTTTGCTACTGACTTACACACTCATAAAGACAGTCTTTGCCGCCATCTAATGGAGTAATAATGTAACTTCTGTTGCTGTTCACAGTCAGGGACTATTTTTTTTCCGGCGGAAGGAAGGCTTTTAGCGATTTTACTTCATGAAAGTTGTATTGATACATATATTTTTTGAGTTTAATATTTGTATAGTGTGGTAACCGTTTTATAAAAGCAATAAGGTACTCGAGGCTGGTGCTGTATCGTGAATAAGTCACGGCTGAAGGGGTTGCAGGCGCTCCGCTTCGTGTTGTTAGGCACAACGCCCTTCAGCCGTGACTTATTCACGATAGAGCACAGCCTCTCGTATCTTATTACTTACATATTACACTGTCTGCATGCATTTTAATGCTTCAAACTCAAATGAAATTGGGGAAATGAGTTCATGTGGGGATTTAAATCTAAGAATAAATGCTTTTTTTCAGCAGAGAAATATTATTTACCCAAGGCCTGCTGGCTCATTGTTGTCCTGCATTAGAGATTAGACCCAGTACTTTTAAACAGCTTCTTTTCATATCGTCAATTCAATTCACCCAACAATAACATTAACTCAGCCCTTGTGTGATGTTAATAAAGCATCCAGTCCAAGGACAGCACAGCATTTATAGAGATGGAAGCTTGTCTGTTTTATTTGGTGGAGTGATGGTGATATTGGCGGACAACCCTTGGGATAGGCCGTGAATCAGTCATCCATGGGTCACCAGGAAAGAGGAAGGGAATTGGGGGTGGAAAGGGATCTAAAGAATGGTTTTAACCCCATCCTACAAGTATTTGAAATCAGTTCCATAATTCATGTGCACTGAGACGAAGTGTCATGGGCTGTAATAGAAATTCTGTTGTGTGTACTGATGGACGTCCAAGAAAGTCCTTCAAATTTGAAATTAATCCAGCTCGTAATCCACAACCTTAGAGGGTACAGTGTATGAGCTCAGTAAATAGTTTATCTCAAATCAGGTCTGGATGAAACATCCCAGAGGAGCAGTTTATTGCTAAGACTACTTTTATAGCTTTGTTGTAGCTTGAGATAATACATAATGGAGTTAGTAAAGGCGCGGTCACATTACTGAAATTTTGTGGGCAAAAAAGGTGCAGTGTTGAATGAAGCACACCTCACGCAGAGGTCAAAATTTTTTGATGGCCGATCCTTTTGGGGCATAATTAGAAATGAGCCGATTCAGGGTGTGTGGCCCTTTAAATCTCGTGCTCCACACCCCAAGAGCTCGCGCTTGCATTAAACAACATAAAAAAAGTTCAAACAGCTAATATAACCCTCAAAATGGATCTTTACAAAGTGTTCATCATGCAGCATGTCTAATCGCGTAAGTATGGTATTTATTTTGATGTTTACATTGATTCTGAATGAGTTTGAGGCTGTGCTTCGTGGCTAATGGGCTAAAGCTAACATTACACACTGTTGGAGAGATTTATAAAGAATGAAGTTGTGTTTATGCATTATACAGACGGCAAGTGTTTAAAAATGAAAATAGCGACGGCTCTTGTCTCCGTGAATACAGTAAGAAACGATGGTAACTTTAACCACATTTAACAGTACATTAGCAACATGCTAACGAAACATTTAGAAAGACAATTTACAAATATCACTAAAAATATCATGATATCATGTCAGTTATTATTGCTCCATCTGCCATTTTTTGCTATTGTCCTTGCTTGCTTACCTAGTCTGATGATTCAGCTGTGCACATCCAGACGTTAATACTGGCTGCCCTTGTCTACTGCCTTTCATAATGTTGGGAACATGGGCTGGCATATGCAAATATTGGGGGCGTACACCCCGACTGTTACGTAACAGTCGGTGTTATGTTGAGATTCGCCTGTTCTTTGGAGGTCTTTTAAACAAATGAGATTTATATAAGAAGGAGGAAACAATGGAGTTTGAGACTCACTCTGTCTTTTCCATGTACTGAACTCTTGTTATTTAACTATGCCGAGGTAAATTACATTTTTGAATCTAGGGCACCTTTAAAAAATTAAATATATATATATAAATAAAAAGGAAGTAAACAACAGAGTAGCCGGTAATCTGATAAGTTTGTGTGCACTGGGAATCTTTTTTTCTTTCAAATAAAGCAAGGTAACAAAATTTGCATACAGCAAAACCAGTGAAAATGACAACATGACATAGTGGGCAACTGAATATAGTGCAGTATAGTCTGAAATCAAGGGTTTAAAGTTTGTTGATCGTGTGTTTCCAGTAAAGCTGAACTCTCCTGTCCGCAAGTCTGCAAGGTTTGTAAAATGAAATGTTTATTAGATATTCAAAGATCAGTTTAAATGACAAAAATGCGTATTTGCTGAATGCTGACAATAAATGAGAAAGTATTAGTGTTTTATACTTAATTAGTGTTAACTTATTAGTTTTAATACTTTTAAAGAATTAGTTCACTTTAAAATTAAAATTACCACAAGATTTACTCACCCTCAAGCCATTCTAGGTGTATATGACTTTCTTCTTTCTGACGAACACAATCAGTGTTAACAGGGACAACGAGTTTGAAGCTCAAGAAAATGCATCCATCCATCATAAACATACTCCACACGGCTCTGGGTGGTTAATAAAGATCTTCTGAAGCGAAGCGATGGGTTTGTGTATAAGAAAAATATCCATATTTAATAATTTATAAAGTAAAATATCTAGCTTCTGCCAGACCACCTTCCGTATTCAGCTTAGGAAAAAAGCATAACTGCGTCAGTTAAATTTTTTTTTTTCTTTTCTGTACGTTGAATACGGAAGGCATAGGACATAGTGTTTTGACCTGCAAGAGTAATTACACTTTCTCCGTGAGATGAATACAGATGGCGTTCTAACAGAAGCTAGATATTTTACTTTATTTTACTTTAACTTGTTTTACTTTAACTTGTTAAACATGGATATTTTTCTTACACAAGAGCATTACTTTGCTTCAGAAGGCCTTTATTAACCACCCAGAGCTGTGTGGAGTATGTTTATGATGGATGGATGCACTTTCTTGAGCTTCATACTCGTTGGTCCTGTTCACTGCCATTATAAAGCTTAGATGTGTCAGGATATTTATTAATCTGATTGTGTTCATCAGAAAGAATAAAGTCATATACACCTAGGATGGCTTGAGGGTGTGTAAATCTTGGGGTATTTTTTTATTTTAATTTTAAAGTGAACTAATCCTTTAAACACAGACCGCAAACTAATAAAGACGGAGAATGGGAGAGCTGTGTGCTCAGGCGCTGTCAAAATAAAAGTCTTCGACTTGACACATCGGCCAAACAGAAAAACTTGTCGATGCCGATATTTAAAAAGTGCCAAATATCATACTGATATATTGGGCTTTTAACCATGCTGCTTTCTGTTGGTCAACACTACGAATTTCCGTAACCAACGTGAACCAGTTGAAAAATGTTCCTGTTTATTATTGTGAAGCTGCTTTGAAACAGTTTATATTGTAGAAAACGCAACATAAATAAAGGTGACTTGACTTGACAATGCAGAATGAAATCATTCCCAAGTGTTCATCAAGGCCCTAGTGATCATTAAGGCCTGTCTGGGGCACCCCTTCCATTCTCGGGTTGGTGGTTTCCTATAACAGCTCTTGCATTTACGGAATGCGCCATTATGAATGTCGACGGGGTGAGGGGGGTGGGGGCTGCGGGACAAGCACGCAGTGAACCGACACATTAACGCGTACAGCCTTGACTGGCAGGGTGTGTATTCGAGCTGCGTGTCAAACATGGAAGAAGAGAGAGAGCGAAAGAGAGAACCAGACCAATGCAAATAGCAGCGCTCTGCCGTGACCTAGAACGCCTCCCTGCATACAGATGCTTTGAATGAATCCTGAGTTTGTGTTCATATCCAAACCCTCCCAGCATGAGGGCAGGTGCTCCTTAATGTCAGTGCAAGAGCATGTATCGATCTCAAGCTGTGCTCTAAAATGCACTCAAATCGCGTGCATTTGGGATACTAGTTCACAGCATGTGGTCAGTATCACATGTTACATTTATGTAAGGACACCTGAGGCATTCTGTTTATTATGTTCAGACATGCTTAACATGATAATCTTTTCCTTGGAGTACCATGTAAATACCATGGAATTGCTCCTATTATTACCTTCTGATATCATCAATGGCTGCATTTGCATGCACAAGGATATTCTGATATTGATCAGAATTTGGTCATACTGTATTCAAATTATGTAAGCATCATGTAAAAACATGAACTTGATCGCTATAATCAGATTAAGCCAATATTCTGGTTTCTGGAATCAGAATAACACGGGTACATATTTTTGCTTTATTCAGAATTTTGGGCCATTCAAACACCTTACTCAGAAAATTTGTGCATGTCCAAAGAGCTAAAAATCTCAGATATTGAAGAAATTAATAATTGATTTAAGGTGTGGCCACATTAGTGAAATTTTGCCAAAATTTTGTGGAATAAAATTTAAATGCCTTGATTTCATCTTTCAAAAAAATGCACTTTTACAAACATTAAAACAAAATTCTTGACTTACATTTTGTAATTCATTGAACTCGTATGCATTATTATTAAGGACAAACAAGAATTTATTATTATTATTATTTTCAAATTAATGAAGCATAACATAAGTAGTAGTTTATTCACAGTAATCTAATTTTTTTTTAAATAGAAATAATCCAGTACCTGTGAGGCATGTAATTATTTTTTTTTCAGAATAAAGGCTTATAGAGTATAGACCTCAGCTGTAATTGATTGTGGACACTCTTGACAATCCATATTTTCACACACTACAGGGTGGCGAAGCATCATTTAGCACTGCCAATTAGTCTTCGTTAGACGTGGCATTGTATTACACATAAAGAGAAGAGAGATTTACAGGTGATTAGCATTAATTAAATGGAAGATTGTGTTCCAACAGAAATATTGCTACAGGTTCGTAGATATACAGGTGTAAATAATCCTAGAGTAGGAAGATAAACAGTCAGATGCATAAACATCCTTGTTGGTCCAGGAAGGAACACCATTTCTGGCTTCATTTTAGGGTTAGGGCTGTGGTTTAGTGGTTCTGGATTGACGGCGACAGTGAACACCCAAAGGGGCCTTTGCCGGAGTCATAGAAAATCAGATTGGCTTTTACACTTTTATGTAATTGATTGCTGGCTAGCAGGGAAACCTTAATAGTCAGCACTGCACTTTTTATTCAAACAAGTCCAGGAGGTTGATTTAATACCTACCGACATCATTTGCATATCTTGGTTGAATTTCTTGGTTAAATTGGTAGGAACACAGACTATTTGAAAGTTGACATCAGTAGAAGCAGCCGATTCATTTCCAAGACCTGGTTTGAAAAACATACAATGGACATATTTATTCTTTGATTATGTTCTGCTCCTCAATGTTTTCTTCTACAGTAAGTTACCACAGCTTTGATAAATGTATCTTAGTCAACTGTTAAGCATTTTGCTGTTTTTTTATTTTTTTGTATTTGAAATTTTGTTGCCATATTGACTTTAGTTGTTATTATTTCCTTGTGAGTGATTATGGTTGGGTTTATGACATGATTAGGGCCCTGTGATTTCCATAATGCGAAAATTATGGATGGCATCGCAGAATCAATTAATAAAAATCGAATTTATTGTATAACATGGAATGTCATAGAATTTGGCAAAATTTGGGATGAATAAATCAAAAGTAGGGTTGCTTAATCGCATGGTGATATAGAATAGTGTCTGTGGATGTTAAACTACAAAATGGCTGCTATTTAAATATAAAGTCTGTCTCTGAATGAGCAGTACAGTTACATCTATTACACATACACTGTAAAAAGTAATACGCTATATCTACTCCATACAATTTTGGCAACAGATTACAAGTAATAATATCAATTAAATTCAACAAATAGAATTGAGTTGGAATTAATCAAATTAATTCCTTAAATGTCAACCATTTCAAACGAGTAAAATTTAAGTAAAATTTATAACAAAAAAATACCCTGAAGGAAAGAGAAACACAAGAATTAACAGAGGTTTAGAAGTTGATGTTGATTTTATTGAATATTTTTGGTCAACATTATGGTTATCAGTGTTTAATTTAGTTGGACTATTTGCTTTTTATGTCAGTTTGTGGTTTTTGTAATGGTGCTAATTTTACACATTTTAAATGGTTGACTTTTAAGGAATTCATTTGATTAATTCTAACTCAATTCTATTTGTTGAATTGAATTTAATGATATTGCTTGTAATCTGTTTTATTGAGTCAATAGAGTGTATTATTTTTTACAGTGGCATGCGTGACACTAAGCGTCTGTTGTCTCACTATTTAAAGAGCTGCTCTGAGAGTCACTTCACAAGAATTTCACCATTTCATTTGAGAAAATCTATCGTTAGATACACACTGATACAAAACACAATAAAAGTTTGGTTTAACTTGAATAAATTATGATAGATAAACAGTATATTACTATTGTACAATAGAATTTAGTTCTCAAAGTAATAATAACAATAATAGTAATAATACTGTTTATTAACAAAATTATTTTTAGGAATATCACACATTATCACAATTTTTCATCCATGTTTTAATTTAAACAGCAAACCTCTGTTGTGCAGTACTTTGTTTGCCCCCCAAAAATGAAAGGAATTGTTAAAATGTCATTTGATAACATTAAAGAAAAAGTTTTATGTTTGATTACCACCTTTTTTTTTATGCTAAATTTTACGGATGCACCAATACCATTTTTTTCCGGGTACTCGCCGATATCAATACAGATGCCTAGACATGTATTAATTTCTTTTCTTTTTTTTCTTTTTTTTTTTTGGGTGATGTGGCAGTTTTCCAAGTACAACACAGTGAGACTAATAAATTAAGGACAGCTTTTTTATTATTACTCCATTGAAAAAAGTAATAATTTTTATGTGCTTGTCACAAACTTAAAGCACAAAAACCTTCAAAGGGCATAAGTATTTTTTAACCTAACTTTCAAAAAGTGCTAAACAAATATTACAGAACAAATGTTAATTCTGTCAGTTACGTTACGTGAGGGATCGGTCTTTGGTATCCGGGCTATTTTTACGAGTGCGAGTACAAGTACATGAGCTTGGTATCGGGCCGATATCGGTGCATCCCTACTAAATTTGTATTAAATTATCACTGAATTGAGAAAAATTTAAATTGACAACTCAGAATTTCTGAAAAAGTAAAGTAAATTTCATAGAGTACTATTGTTAAACTCTTTAAAAATAATCATGGAATTGTTATAGTATTAAGATTTTAAATGATTAGAAATTCATTTTGACTAATAAAATTGAATCATACCAAAAGTAAAATGGAAAGCATGAAATTTGTTAAAAAAAAAATAAAAAAATAAAATGGAAACTGGGAAAAATAAAACATTTTCATAGCAGTGTTATTTTAGTATCATTGAGATACTTTTAGCAAATGCCAATAACCCTGTCTCATAGGGCCCTAGTTTAGGGTTTATTTTAGGGCTTAGGGGTTGCTTAAACAGTAATGTTTTGTCAGGACCAACAGAAAATTCGTAAACACACTCAACTTGGCAAAATCATGGCAATCACAGGTGCAAACCAGTGGGCACCATCTCTCTCCCGTTCATCTCGCTGTCTCTTCTTCTAATTGGTTGGTGGATCGCCTTGAAGGAAGAGAAGAAAACGAGACAGGCACAAGTAGCGATCGCTTTGCACTAATGACACGCATACGCCAGCACCACCCGTGGACATGACTATCCAAATGACACACTGCCAAACTCCTACACAAGCAGCAGACGGCTTCATCGATGCCTCTCATGTGATGCTGCTTTGCTTTTTGGATTTCTGACCTACTTTTTTGGAGCCCCGGCTGACGTCGAAATCTTGGATGTCTTCCGATGTTATCTGAAAACACACACCCACACCTGTAATTGAGCGGCCGTGACAACGGCAGCTTTAATTAACCTGTCGGCAGATTTCAGTAAACCGCGACGTGGGTGAATCTGGGTGGTGTTACGACGAGCAGATGTTGGAGCGTTTGATTCTAAGAATCATCAACTGCATAAGCATGCTGTGATGCGGCTGTTTTAGCACTCGTGACGTCTGATGTAGCAGTTCCTCTGAGAGCCGACAGCTTATTTCATTCACCCTGAAGCTTCAACAACACTTGCCAATCAATTTTTAAATTATAACTTATGCAGTCTAATTTTGGGGACCTTTAGAAGCTGACGTAAATTTTTAAGTGCTAAGCAGCCTTGATTCCAATTCCTCAGGAGATGTAGGCTACAAGCAAAACATTTTGCAATGCTTTTTCTTTCTTTCTTTCTTTCTTTCTTTCTTTCTTTCTTTCTTTCTTTCTTTCTTTCTTTCTTTCTTTCTTTCTTTCTTTCTTTCTTTTATTTATATTTGTTTTAGTAATTGTAATACCTCAGCATAATCTTATTTCAGTTATTTGCCAAGGCAATATTTATAAGATTACACTTAAGCTTTTTATCTAATATTTTTTATTTCATTTTACTTCAGCTTTGTTTCAATTACCAAAAATGATAGTTAACAATAACAACACTGGTGTATATAACATTTTATACCATGTGCACATCTTAATCATTGTTTTTCTAAATGTTTTTACATATATTTTTCAAGGTTTTTTAACAAATATGATTTAGTGATTCAAAACAAAAAATTATTACATTTTGTGGGGAGTGCACCGCATGACATTTTACAACCTGAACTAACCTTATATAACTAACCGCCTGATATTTTTGACCTTGACACAGTCATAAGGGTCTATAATATAATTTCTTGTATATTTAATTGTATTTTATGTGTTGTTTTGACCTCATGACTTTTTTGGTCACATTACATGACTTTGGCCCTGTTTACACTTTTTTTGGTTGATCGGATCACAAGTAGCCGAGGGAGACACATTCCCGTTTCCACCTGGTCTTTTGTCCATTTTCGACCACTTCTGTCCTGATTTCTCTCAAGGAGAGGGTCTATGGGTGGATAAAGAGGGATAAAGATCTATGGTGGCGGACGACAGTCAAACACAGTCATTCACACACAGAGTACAAAGTACCCTACCCTAATGACAATAAAGAGCCCGATCACACATACAGTATCAGGTTGTTTTTTTCGTCCATTGCTATGGCTATCACTCTCTATCGGATTTAATCATGGATTTACAGTAAATACGGTTGTCAATCTAGAAACTTTGTGATGTGAAGTTAGCAGTATGAAAAATATATATTATATACAGAAAGCGAGCAAAGATATTCACTGAATTATATTCACTGCTGTCAATTACAACGCAAGGTACACAAAGCTACACTCTTGCAAAAACTTCCGTTATAATCAATGAACCTGTCTATGCTGTGCAATTAATTTCTTATTGGCATTGTGTTTATACTTTGTTGGTTATAATGAAAGGATTTGTGAACAAATACCCAGTTTTTGCCGTTTTGTGCGTAACAAAAATGTAGGGCTTTTTTAGACCTTTCAATCTAATGGACGAAATAACACCACTATTTACACCACACTGCCTAAATAAAGCCATCATATGGTCTCAATAGAGTCTGTGGTTTTTTTTCTCATGTAGAGGTATGGGTGCACAAAACCTGCAATTTCCTTTCACAAAAGAAGGAAAAAAAATGCCAAAACCAGCATCACCTCATACTCCACTTCTGGGTCTTCACCAAAAAACGTGGAGCATGCAGTGGGGGTGATTTCAGCAAGCACTTACAATCATCCTCTCCTGCTTTGTGAGATTGGCTAAATTGGTGATACTGACTTTGGTGCCACTGTAACTGAACACCTCATTGTCATCATTCATCTGCTGAGGCATTGTTGGATTCTCATGTCACGGTTGTCCTCACTTAACTGAATACTTTGCACATAAGAGCAGATGGCATGGCTATTACAGATCATCTTATTTACAGCTGTGAGACACGCAGACTCCCGTCAAGGCAAACAGAAACCAACACCGGTTTGAATCTAAGTTGGGCTCGTTTCCCAATCCCACCCAACCTTTCAAGTCCCAATGAAGGCAAAATACCCATAAATATAGAAGTAGTTGACAGTTTGGAATGTGTTGTCGACATGTCAAGAATACACTGTTTTTAGTGCTGTGAATCCACTTTGCATGCACTTCCGAAAGGATGAGGACTCATGCTGGAATTGATACAGAAAGCCATTGTTAGTGTTTGTATCACTGTGTATAAAAGCACCTAGGAAGATCCTTAAATTCAGATATGGTAATGAGCTCTTTTTTTCCCCGGAAATCAGTAGACCAATCACAACAGTCTGGGCCATCTGACCAATCAGAGCAGAGTAGGCTCTCGGAAAGGAGGGGTTTAGAGAAAAAAGAATCTTTGAATGAACCGTTTTCAAACTCATTGAGAAATGAGGTGATGTGCAATGTATATTATGAGAAAATTAAAGTTTTTCATCATTTTAATCTATTGTCGGTTTTTAATCTATTGTCGGTTTTTAATCTATTGTCGGAGACCTTCAAAACAAAATGAGCAATATTTAAAATGGCATAATAAGGGCACTTTGAGTTATTGACGTATGTTTTGTGTGTTGTCGTTCTAGAGTGGTGAGTGGAAGGAGAGAGTCCTGCTTCCCCCCCTCCCTGCCCATTCCATCATCCGTAGAGCATCTTTCATGCGTCTCCCTGGGTCTGAATCCCACGTCAGGATGAACTGTGAGCAGGATTTTGGAGATGGAGGCATGAATGTCACTCTAACTCTCCGGCTGCTCATGCACGGCAAGGTAAAATGCACATAGACACCACAGACATTTAGTATTTTCAGTGCAAGACAATACTGGGAGTAGGAACCTGACATCTAAAGGTAAATTTCAAAATGATGATGCTTTGTACTGAAACTTCTTAAACTCAGTGTCTGTAGATTCGTTTCGCACCTACTCCCAGTGGGTCAACCTGTTAATACAGAGATGTTTTAATACAATCTCTGATTTAAACTCAGCATGCAGATAGTATCGGGAAGTGAGATTTTGCCTGGGCAAATCAGCTTTTTGAACTGAGTTTCAATGCATCATCATCAAAAATGTGGGTTTTTACATTTAAATATATTTTGTTTATATACTGTGCATATATACTGTCTATATATATATATATATATATATATATAATGTACAGTATATAAACAAAACATTTTAAATTATAGATTTAGAAAACATTATAAATGTATAAATTATTAATTTGATAATTCTTTCATGTGTTCGTTCAGTGAAAAAACTGAGAATCATGCTATGATTATTTGCAACTAGATTCTTTTGATGTATTTTCCTTCTTCCAAATGTTTTAAATCTACTTGAATTGAAGTTATTAGTAAACAAATGGTTGTAGATTTCATTGCCATGTCATTACAGTGTTGTCAACATGTTCATTTAACTGTCAGCCAGCTGCCAGTGACAGATTTCCTCCCACATGCCTAAAACTCCTTGATATTTCTCATTTGCATATCTCTAAAAAGGAATGAGTCATTAAAAACAGTCATGAAAAACCAATGAAAACATAATGAACCGTTAATAAACTGCCACATTTATATGATTTATGTGCCAATTTATGTTCTCTTAATTCTCCATCAACAGATTGTGATTTGATC
This sequence comes from Chanodichthys erythropterus, assembly GCF_024489055.1. Classification (NCBI taxonomy): domain Eukaryota; kingdom Metazoa; phylum Chordata; class Actinopteri; order Cypriniformes; family Xenocyprididae; genus Chanodichthys; species Chanodichthys erythropterus. Next base: position 6,418,506 of record NC_090230.1, read on the forward strand.
TTTCAATGAGGATAAACAGGGATGCTTCAAGACTTAAGTGATACCTTACATTCTTGGCACTTTAAACACATATTCTTGCTGAAAACTTTTCTAGAAATATTTGTACATGATGTCACGGATTAATTAATGGTTCATGACATCATTCTGCAAACTTTGTTTTGCACTCACATAAATCAAAAGCAACCCAACCCAATCTCATGGGAAAACATAACTGTTTTATGAGGTACCAATTTTGTAGGAATTCGTAAAATAGATGTGAACAGAAAACCAAGTTTTTAATGTTGTTCATATGTCTATCTGGTGTTTTTAACATGCTTTATGACAAACCATGTTCAAATTCATAAGTCGACACCATTGCTGAGTATTTTCACTTTAAAACTGCAATAAACCAAAGACAGTCTCAAACCCGCGGTTTGAAATCGCTAGTGTTTCTGATGTCACAAACTACCTTGTAACCAATCACATCAATGTGTCAGCGGGCTTTTGCATATCATTAACTGACCACGCAAGGAGTCTCAAAAGAAGGTTATCCCAGTATATTTTTCTGTTGATATGAAAAATCAGGTAGATTTAGCAATATGGTGTGTGTATGATGCACATTACGATGTTATGATGAACTACATGCCTTTCTCCGCTGACGTTCTGAGTTGTTCAAAGTTTCAAGGGATACCGATTCTTAGCAGGCAGCTGTCAGACTCGTAAATATGAACATAGTTTGTGTAACATTAGCAACACATTATTGACATAGTCAAGCAAAACGCTCATCATATGAACGTTATGTGTCAGACGTTGTAAAAAGCGATACCATTATACAGTGTTTACCTCAGTAAGTTGACCGAGTGGATCTCGTCTGAGCTCGTGCTAGTGAGTGGAGGCGGGGCTAATTATCATATTCATAGACCCATGTATATTAAATGAGGTAAGGGTGTAGAGTTACAGTACATTCAAGCTATTTAAGGCATTAAGATTTTTTTTTTACGTTTAAATATGTAATTTTGGTGATCAAAGATGAGTTTTAATGGAATAAAATTATTGACTACAGGGGGACTTTAAAACACAATAAGAAAAACATGGTTTTAAGAGTGCATGAAGGTCCACCTAATACGTATAAAAACATATGAATGAGCTTGTACGAATTTGCCACCAATTCAACAAAACTTAAAATAGTTACAAATTGTAATAAGAATGTGTTGAGCCACTTGACAATCATTTTTAAAATGTGCATTGCACTTTAGTAGTCTTGGATGAACTAAAGTCAACATGAAATTGACCCATATTTGGAACAGTTAATCAGCGCATGTTACTCTAAAGAAGAAAAAAAATGGCTTTTTAATATTCAATCAAAATAAACTTTATTCCTAAATTTTGCACTTTTTGGCATCATAAATCAAATTGGTTATGAACACCAATTTGTGTTCACTTTAAAATTTAGATGGGAAATTTAAAAGGGACAGAGTGCTTCCACAGCCTGGAGGGCTCTGAACTAATATGGTTCCATGTGATCCCGAGTGCACAGATACTCCAGACCCAGCCTACCTCATCAAAACCCACAGACAGACGAGCAGCTTGGTAATCAATAAGCTGACATTTGCTTTGTTTCTCTTTTCACAGGAGGTCGGGAGCATCATAGGCAAGGTGAGCGAATCTCTTTGTTCCTGTTGTCCCTGCTGTTGACTTATTAAATTTGGTGGATGCATCTTGAGATTTTTGTCACTATTGGGTTTGTTTTTTTTCCTCTGTATTAGATTGTTCTTGCAATCTTTCTCACAAACCTTTAGGTTACAGTCCAAAAGCCCAGATTAGAAAACAAACAGAATCTATCACTACAAGACTTGATGTTTCCTAGCAAATGGTTTGTTAAATGCGATGAGTCGTGCATCATATGTATTAATGATCTGGATATATTACATTGTTAAATTCTACAGCTAGCTCTGTTTATCCCCAGAGCAAGTGCAATTGTCTGAACATGGCACAATCTCTCAGAGATTAGTAAACATTGTGTCAGCTACTGATGAGATGATTTTTGTGGGATTTTTGTATTTTTTTTTCCTACTTTGGCCAACTCTAGGTCCTGGAGCTACAAAACACATACCCAGACAAATACACAGTTGTTGGCATTTCTTTGGCTCTAAATAAATCTCTTGTGAGACAAAGCTCTCTTCAGAACTGGCCTGCTAATAGGTCTCTGGGCCTTTGCCAGAGTTTGGCCTCAGGACAAGAGGCAGACCACTCTGAGCTCCACTGGGGTCTCCGTTGCTGAAAATACGTCTTCTCGAAAACACACTGCACACTTTTGTCTAGCACTAAAAGAATTGACAAGTAAATAAAGTATGTTGCAATGTCCTAAAAGTGGTATTTAGAGATTAAAACATCCAAAGAACAAATCAAGAACAAGCTTGGCTGCACTTCCTGTTGCAGGGATCTCATTGACCAATACAATAGAGTCTAGCCTCAAATTTTCATTGCCACGCAAACTCGATTTCATATGGTGTTCTGATAACTTTGGGAAGGCAGCGTCAGTCCAAAAGATTGTGTTTGGGTAGCTCATCCTGTGCGTTTCATTATCAGCTCTGCCACAAGTGGCGCTATAGATTTATACGTAGCTAACTAAATCATTTGATAACTCTATCGCCCCCTTGAGTTCCTTGTTCCTAGTTAGGCAAACTTGATGTTTATTTTTCAGCATTGCCACAAGGGGTGGTATAGTTGTTGATAGCATAAATTATGTTATACTACAGTTTTTGATTTCAGATCAACCATTATCATGGCAGAACAACAGTTTAAATAATTTTGCTGAAAGTTAGTTAAACCGTCAACATGTTTATAGGTAGCTAACTGAATTATAACACGTTGATAACTGCAAACTTGATTTCATATTGTGTTCTGACACTTTTGGGAAGGCAGAGAAACAAAAAACTCATGTTTGCGTAGCTCAACATGTGCGTTACATTATTGCGTTGCCACAAGGGGCGCTATTGTTGTCGTTAAGTTGATTTAAATATTCTACTGAAGTTTTTGACTTCAGATCAACTACTATCATGGCAGAACAAGAGTTTAAAGATAATTTGGCAGAGTAAGTTTGCTAAAATTAGTTAAACTGTCAACATGATAATACATAGCTAACTGAATTATAACATGTTGATAACTCTCGCCCCTTGAGAAAATGTTGAAAAATTTCTTTTGGAAATGCAAAAAAAAAAAAAAAAAAAAGTTTCTGTAACTCATTGTGTGCATTTCATTTTCAGCATTGCCAGCAGGGGCGCTATAGTTGTCGTTAGCTCAAAGGGTTAGTTCATCCGAAAATTCTGCCATTCATTACTCACCCTCATGTCGTTCCACACCCATAAGACCTTCGTTCATCTTCGGAACACAAATTAAATCCAAGAGCTCTCTACCTCCATAGAAAGCCATTTAATTACCACTGTCAAGGCCCAGAAAGGTACTAAAGACATTGTTAAAATAGTCTACATGACTGCAGTGGTTAAACCTTAATTTTATGAAGTGACAAAGATACTTTTAGTGTGCAAAAACAAAACAAAAATAACGACTTTATTCAACAATTTCTCGCTTGAACCACTATAGTCACATTGACTATTTTACTACCTTTCTGGGCCTTGACAGTGGTAATTAAATTGGAGTTAGATTAAATTGGTCTATGGAGGAGTCAGAGAGCTCTTGGATTTCATCAAACATATCTTAATTTGTTTTCCGAAGATGAATGAAGGTCTTACGGGTGTGGAACAACATGAAGTTGAGTAATTAATGACAAAATTTTAATTTTTACGTGAACTAACCCTTTAATTTATATTCTAAGTCAGTTTTTGATTTCAGATCAGTTACTATCATGGCAGAACCTTAAATCTAACCATCAGAGGGTCGTAAACAGATTGTACGAAAATGAAGTTATATGAATTTATACAATTTTGCCAGCATTTCTCCAGTGAACAATAGTAACAAATTGTGACTAAACGTTCCTAAACTCGATTTCATATTTTGGAAATGCAGCGAAAAAAAAAAAAAAAATTGAGTTAGTGTAGCTCATTGTGTGTGTTTCATTTTCAGCGTTGCCACAAGGGGCACTATAGTTTTCATTAACTCTTAAATTATATTCTACTACAGTGAGTTTTTTTATTTCAGATCAACTACTATCATTGGTAACACACTGATAACTCTATCGCCCTTTGAGTACTAAGGTTATGCATTGTTTCAGTTTGTTGGCCAGGCATTCGTGTCTGCATCAATACTAAAGTATCTTTCTGGCTGTAGTTCCCAGTACTGGCAAATTTCCTAAATCAAAGTGTAACACTGCTGTATCAAAAAGAAAAAGTTAAAAAGCCCTCATCTGTTTGATGCATTAATTTATTCCACAGTTAGTCGTATCATTGGCCTAATTTAAATAATATGTTCTCTCATCACGGATTGAAATCGCATGTAGCTGTCCCAAGGCTTTTGGGTGACATTTATGGAATGATGATCATGTAATGCTTAATCACCTTCCAGTATAAGATCAGATAAATTATGACTTTGACACCTTCTGTTGTCTTCTTTTTCCCTCTGTTGTTTTTCTCTGAAGCATAATAAATGAATGAAGGGCTGTGGTGTATATCTCCACACTGTGAAATCAATATACCAAGGCTTGGTTTCCCGGACATAGATTAAACACAGTCCTAGACTAAATCTCTGCTGTTACCGGTGGTTCTCCATCACAAATCTTCATTGGAGATATTCGTGGGGGAGGGCTATCTAGAGTCGATTACTATTCATAACGCATCTTCAGGAGAAAGAAATGAAGGTGAATTGTGTATTATAAAGAGAAAAAGAGCTTGGCCACAGTGGACGATGTTTCATTTGACATAAAAAAGAGGCCTCCAATGATGGATGTAGAGTCATTCAGTGGGCGTCATTCATAAAACACAAGCAGAACAAATTTCTTTGTTCATGCTAGCTTCTTTGTTCGTAAAACATTCTTGCATAGGTTGTTGCAATGAATTGAAATTTTCTACATTTTTAATTAATGTTATGCATGAAAACTATTTAAAAAAAAAAAAGTTGTAGTCATAGATTTTGCTGAATTTAGCTGACAAAAATACAAAACTATAATGTACACAATTATGAAAAACTTAAGTTAGATTTTAGTATCAATGAGATACTATTATAGTTTATATTATATTCATTCATTTTTTTAAATATTTGTTCTTATATTTTTCATTTTCGTTTATATTTTGTTAAAGTTTTGGAAATTGTATTGTGTTTCATATATATATATATTTTTATTTTCATATATATATATATATATATATATATATATATTTATATAAGTTTTTTTTTTTTTTTTTTTTTTTTTTTTTAAATAAATATGTCTATGAGTCATTCCATGAAATCGGTGCCTTTTGTGTCCCTAAGAAATAATTAGATATAGAAGTACTATGACAACAAATAAATTTGTGGTTTAAAAACATAATAATACTATGAATACTTTCATTATTATTACATCAAATTAAAGTCAATTAAATATTATTTTAAATAATTAAAATTGCATTTATGCTGATAAGGGTAAGGTTTTTGGCCTGTCCCTTGCTATGATTGTTCTTTTTCAGCAGGACTTTAATTTGCAAATTGAGGACAAAATGATATAAACATCATATTTGCATATTGCTCTATATATAGTCCTATTGTTAAGCAATATTTTGGCATAAGTATACAATATTTTTATGAAATATAAATTATGTAATCCGTGTCCACTGATTTCATGTCAGCCCTGTTACCCTTGCCAAACAAAAATAGTAAAATAATGGTATATTCCAGTGACATCACTTCCAGGAAGTTACATCATCTCTCAACCAGGATTCATGATGCACTAAATTAACAGAAAAAAATGAAGTGTGGAATGTTGGACACCTGCACTCAACTGTCACAGCTTTAATTACGTTGTGGAGGGGGAGGGGGGATCAGACTCCGATGTTGAATGACAAAATAAACTAATAAAATTCATACACTACATGGGTGAGTACATAAGCATAAGTACATAGTGTATAAGTGCATCATTTGGGACGCAACTCTGGTCTATTAGCTTGCAAATAGCAAATTAGCTTGAAATTGTCAAACCTGTTACTGTCAGCCGTGTTACTTTTCCAGAGTAACAGCTCTTGACATGTGGGTAACAAGGATGACATAGATTAAGTGTCACCTTAGCCAAACTGATTTTAAAGTTTATCTATGTAAAATGCAAACATTTTAAAAAGTTATCCTGGGTGTAGTATAGGGGTGGTGAAAAAAATCGATTATTGATTAATCGCGAGTATGTTATGGACAAGTATGAATCGATTATTAAATTTTCAAAAATCGATTTTTTATTTATTTATTTTTTTTGCATTATTTTATTTTGTAAAAAATGTTATACCGGGAGTTGAACGTCACGAACGCGCCCAGTTCCAGTTAGCAAGCGCGTGTAACGGCAGCCAGAGCAGGTGTGTAAAATGGAAGAACCAGGAACGAGCAACCAACCGATCCACCCAGCCAGGGGCGGACTGGCCATCTGTGTGATCTGGAGAATCACAGAACGGCCGGTACTCCAGGACGGCCGGCGGGCCGGCCCACCACCCACCGCCACGCACGCAGTCATCATCTGTTTTTTTCCCCCACTAATCTGTTTCACACTCCAGTACTGTAGGGGGCAGCAATGTACCTTTAAGTTGGATGCCAGCTGCACTGGCCGTGGCCGCCAAGTAAGCAGCAAAGACGTTAGATCAGTGGTCTCAAACTGCCGGCCCGCAACTGATCTCAAAAATAAAACATAATCCGGCCCGCTAAATTATTCTTATTCTCTAGTTGCTACCTGTCTGATATGCAAAGAAAAAGTCGCCGTTCTAAGGGGCATTCACATATCGCGTCCGCGCCGCATTCTCCTTTCCAATGCGCTTTCGCTCCAGTGGCGTCTGTCGTTGCTATGCAACCATGAGCCGCGCTCTCAATCGCTTCTATTATGAGCGCGCTTGCCTAAATTACAGTAAAAGCACTCGACTTTAAGTCACAAGCGCCGATTTAAACCACCGAAACTTTTTCTTTACCTTGACATGTTTCGACTGCAACCTGCAGTCTTCCTCCACCTGAACACATTGTCTTTCTAGAAGAAAATTGTCAAATTTCTACAGTATGTTGGTTCTGATCTACTTCCTAAAGGAAATAAGCCTTTCATTTATTTGTTATTGTTTAGTTCAACTTGATGAGTCACAACACAATGTGATGTATTCATTTCTGTGTTCTACAGAACATAAGCTACATACAAATAATTCTGAAGTTATAACTACAAGACACAGAAAGTGCTTTGAGTTGTTGTTACTCAATGAAAGAGTTAAGTAATTCAGTAGCTGACTTTTTTTTTAATACTGCAATCACTTTGTAGTGTATTTTCGTTTACTGTTGTGAAATGGAAAATCAATAATCGCTAATCGAGAATCGTTAATAATCGAAAATCGACTGTAATCGAATCGGGACTTCAATAATCGTAATCGAATCGAATCGGGAAATCAGACAGATTAACCACCCCTAGTGTAGTAGCCTATTAAGCTAATGCCTATATTATTCAGTGTGGTTGGCATATGAGAATCAGTTACATTTTTAGTTAGTATTGTTGGTATTGTTAGTATTAGTACTGCTGGTACATGCATCAAGTTATTAAAGTATTAACTATTTAAATAGGTTTTTATATTATATATATATATATATATATATATATATATATATATATATATATATATATATATATATATATATATATATATATATATATATATATATATATTAGTTTATATTTGCACTCTAATACACCTTTACAGATGATAGTAGTTTCTTAAGTTTCTTAAGATGCAGATCCTGAAAAAAAGGGCAAAATACCTTGAAATGGAGGAGAGACAGAGAGCAGGGAAAGAAAAAAAAACATAAAAGAGAGAACAGAGGTTACAGTGAATAATAATGATAAAAAAAATAAAATAGGGTTGGGTTAGGTTAGGTGAAAATTGGGTTAGGTGATAAGGGTTAAGCGCAGTTGACTGAAAATGCACATCACAAAAAGAGTCTAAAGAGTCTGCAGTCAGAACCTTCTCGCTTCAGTTCCACTCAGCAGCCTGTCCACACCTCCAGTGATCAGTCTCAATAAAACTATTTTTTCCACAACTCATTGTCAATAATGCTGACTCGCTTTTAAGCTGTCTTCATTTCATGGAAACAAACTATATATATATATATATATATATATATATATATATATATATATATATATATATATATATATACATTTTGTTACAATGTTGTACAGTTGCGTAATTTTCGTGCAAATTATATATAATTTGTTATATAAGTTTCATTAGCCAAACGATCAACACACAAGTACACAACTGTACAACATTGTAAAAAAGTGTACTTCTCTTCTTCTGCATCCTTGTTTTTGTTCAATTCAAATGAAATATGTTGACAGCTCTGAAAAAGAGTGCTTAGGTTATATTTAGCTTAATGAATAAGCATCTGCAAACGTGGCTACATGCATCAGTTTGAAGTTTAAAATAATTTTGTGACATGAAATTTGTATTGGCATTAAGGGTAGTTTTCTAAGATGGGTGGTCTTGAAAACGTCTCATCTGAAATGTCAATTTCCTTGATAAATTAAAACCACCCAAGCCCCACTTCACCTCTGTTATGACACATCCAATCATCCTTTTAGCCCATCTAAAAACAATGAAATGCCAGTCAAGCATGATAAAGCAGGTCTTCGGATCTGCAGTCAAGACTACGCCGCACATGTTAGCTTCTGTGTCTGAGATAGCAAGACACTATCTGAGGCTATCTAAGTGATTCATGGACTATTGATTCCCTAGTCAGTCCAATTGCAGGGTCTTCGATTGAAAAACCTGTTCCCCCGAGGCCTATGCATGCAGATGCCATACTGCTGTGTAGTGAAGCAGAATTGATATTAATTTCAGCTATCTGTTCAACTAGTCAAACTCACTTTATCCTCTGCTATATGGCATAGTGAAAGACAGTCACTCTGAGAAAACAACATATCACACAAACAAACATGAAACAAAGGCAATGAGTGCTTTATGATCCTCTTTTTCTTCCCCTACAGAAAGGAGAGACGGTGAAAAGGATACGAGAGGAGGTACGCCACATGCTACTCATAGATGTTGTCTTTCTCAGCTTCTCAGCATGCATCATGCATGTAGAACCGAAGGCATTCCTTTGAAGCTAGCACCACATGGAATTGTATACATAAATGGGGTTTTACGCTGGGAAAAAAAAGACACAGAAACGCCCTTATTTCCCATATATGTCCTCAAAACATGTTGATGTCTGCCACTTTAAAGCTGAAAGACTGCAGAAGACATGAATATTTAAATGAAGCCTTTCATCTCAAGGGCGCATGGCAGCGCACATGCAGCGAACACAAATTCATTAGTTTCATATGAATGCGTTGGAATTTTCAAGGTAGCTGCTAATAACAATAGCTTCCGGATAAAGATTTAAATGGGTTACCAGGAAGAAAAACCCAGGCGTGGGTGAGCATGTCCCTCGGAGAATTTTTTTTTTCTTTTTTCTCTCTAATACTGATGATCAGTAGAAATTCTTCATCAGCTAACAGAAACACACACTGACTCTTATTCTCTAGCTTGCTTGCACCCTTATCTAATGGTTTTTGCATCCTAACAACATAAAATTACATAAAATGTTTGTTTTTTTCAACCTAATTAATGGTTTGAGGGTGGCAAATGTGAACACAAGCCTGCACATGAGGCATTTTCTATTGCATTAGTTGGGACACCACAGGGGTCAATCCTGGGCCCGATATATTGCAATTGGATGTTTTTCCCTGCTGTTCAGTGCTATTATTATGGATTGGGAATAGCTCTTCCTGAGAAAAAAAAAAAAAGTCTGTCATCATGTACTCGCCTCTTGTCACACAAATTCCAAATGATTTTCTTTCATATATGGAATGCAAAAGGAGATATTTTGAAGAATGTTCACACTGCTTTATTCCATACAGCAAAAACATAGTTATCAGGGACTTTGAAGCTCACAAAAAAGCACAAGAAAAGTGCACTATATTCCAAATCTTTTGAAGAAACAGGTTTGGAATGACATGAGTGCGAGTAAAAGATGACAAAACTGTAATTTTTGGGGTAAGTTGCATCTATAAAAAAATAAAAATACATTTTGCTTTCTACTACCATATATTCTTTAAAATAAGTCAAAACTGAACTATACTTTAAGGGTGCTTTCACATTAGCACTTTTGGTGCGCACCCGGGTTCGATTGACGTCAGAGGTCGGTACGTTTGGATAATGTGAACACGGTCTTCTGAACTCGGGTGCGCACCCGCGAACCGTACCCGAGTCCGCTTAAAAAGGGTGGTCTGGGGTGCGGTTCAAGGGTGTTTTCACACCTATGGATCGCTTGTTTTGTTCCGAAACAGGGACTAAATTTGTTACAATGTTGCTTTTTTTCTTGGTTCGGTTCGCTTTCACATGGCAAAATTTCAAAGCGTACCAAAATGCGTTAAGGTAAGTCACATGGGAGTAAAACTGTCCTCTTATTGGTCAGAATTTTCTCTGCATCATCCATCAAAATAATGATTGACAAGTTTGCTCCATGAGTTTATTGTGGCTTTATTTGTAACTGTCGAGACACACACAAACACTTTATAAATGTAGCTCTCTCCCGCAGTTAATTCATATTTGCTGCGGCAAATTCAAACCCGCGCTCTTTCTCTCTCTCTCCATCTCTGGATTTCCCAGCGCTGTCTAGTAGGCGAACTGTTGTCCGTCTGTCGAGAGAGACCATTTGAATTTTATAATGAAGCAGAGCGGGAATTGAGACTTCGTCGGGACAGCATTCTCGCACGGAGAAGTGTAATTACACACCAGAGGCGCTCGTTGGCTTTCAGATATTGTAAATAATGTGCTCACTCACAGAATCAGACATTACTGATTTTTATATCATATTTTCCGTTATGAAAATTATATAGTTTGGTTCGTTGGTCCGTTAACTGGGTCGATTGCTTTCACATCTCAAGCGAACCGCTCCAGAGTTCGTTTGAAAGCGTACCGAGACCACCTCTTCAAGCAGGTCTCGGTACGCTTGTTTGGTCCGCTTTTGGTGCGCACCCGAGTGCGATTGCTGCTTTCCCACCTGCCCAAACGAACCGCACCAAAGGGGCAAACGAACTCTGGTACGATTCAACCGAACTAAATGAGGCAGGTGTGAAAGCACCCTTGAGTGAACTCCGGTACGGTTCGCTTCTGATATGAATGCAAACGTACCAAATTGCGGAAGTGAACCGCTATTAATGCCGTATTATTTGATAAAAGTGTGTGTTTGTGTGTGTGTTTAACTCACTTTCCCAATGAGCGTGACTGACGTGATGCAACAGAGTGCTGTAGCGTAGCCTTTCTTATTTCTGCTCACCTTTCGTACTACAGTCGCAGCAGATGGAGGCAAGTGTCGTTATGAACAAAACCAACGGTTCAAAAACAAAAATATGAAAGTGAGGAGAGCAACGTTATGCATTTTGCCGCCTTCTCCTGCGCCGTCGTTACTAAGCAACGGAGTAAACAGCTGCTGGTTTGATGACGCAAACGAACCGCGGGTCGGACCCAAATAATATAATGTGAACACAGTCCAGTGGGGGCAGGGGGAGGGGGGAGCAATCGAACCAAGTGTGAAAGCACACTAAGTCACACTGGGTCAAAATTGCATTGTTAAGAGAAAGACAACAACAACAACAACAAAAACAGATACATAAGTTGCATCGGTGTATAAGTCACAATTTATTATTACATTCAGAAATAAAGTAAAATGCGGGTATATAAAATGAAACATTTACAAACATTATTAACACTATAACATTTGTTTTAGGTTCCCTTGCTACAAAACAATTCCTTTAAATGTAACTGTATTCAGAACAGAAATGAAAAATATAAGTATAAAACAAACATAAATTCTAGTGAACTAATTATTATAAATGCCAAGCCTAAACAAATTTATTTAAAGCGAAACTAAAACTGCAGTCATGTGGGAAATAAACTTGGGCTCACATACAGCTCTCACCTGGCTTAAATCCAAATATATGCGCTAACATGTTTTGTGTGCTAGACGTTAATTGCATTATATACTGTTATGTGATTAAAAAAATGGATTATTGTCCATAAACTACAGTAAACTCTGTTTATTACTGCATACATTTAGTATTGATATAAATACCAATACATTTTATAAATAATAATATATACTGATTATTATACATAAATTGCATAAAATATCTGATTATGATGTACATGATACCGTTGATACACCATTGACTTAACTCGGTTGCATTTGCACGCATTTGTGGATGATTGATAGAGAGATCAGTTTAAGTGAAGCCGACAGTCAGAGCCCTGTAGAAAAATGAATCATTCAGCCCAGTCCAGATCTCTGCTGGAGACATGCACACATTTGGACCGAACACATGCGATATGCACACCTTACATGAGACCTATGCGGGCGGAACTAGTTTCCCTGAGGAGGTCAGGTAAATTTGTGTTTCATAGACGTACTTTGAGTTTAATCCCATCCGAATCGAACACGCCTGTGTTTTTCTCACACAACCCTGGTAAAAAAATAAAAAATACAGAACAAATTGACTACTATTTTCTTGAGCATCCTCTGAGAAATCTAATCCTGTCTGTATAGGAATGTGTTGTAGTATATTATTTTTTCATAACGTTGAATACCAAGCCTAAAACTAAATTTCTTGTTGCGTTGCCTAGCGCACCTTCATTAAGGATTAAGGTGTTTTTGCCAACTTGCAGTGTAAAATAACAGTTAGTGGTTTAAGTACTACTGACAATTTTTCCTACACCATTTTTTCAGTGTACATCCCATTTATTTATGTACTATTCTGTCCATACAGAGCAGTGCACGTATCAACATCTCAGAAGGCTCATGCCCAGAGAGAATCATCACCATCACGGGCGCCACAGAATGTGTGTTTAGAGCCTTCACTATGATCACAATCAAACTGGAAGAGGTAAGTACTAGAAAACTGCTCTTGCATATACAATCACGCAGAGCAATAACCATAAAATATAACATAAGCATGCATGAAAATACTTTCCATGAAAAAAATGACCTTATTTGCTTCATTAAAACTTGTACTTATTGTGGATCTTTATTTTAAATAACAAATAAAATTATTTGAAAAAAAAAAGGCATATTTTTATCCCAATGTATAGTCTACTCAACTTTGTTGCATCGCCAAGAGTCTCTGCAAATAATGACTTGCGCTGAAAATGGATGATTTTTGGTCGATTTGCAGCAATAAAGCTGTTAGGATGAACGCTTTCGAACTCTGTGTGTTGGAATTTCAGCTATTTTTGAGACATGGTTTGTGAGAACAGCTGGATGAAACAGTCGTGGGTAGTTTTCTTATATCCCATATCAGTGGGGTTCCTATCTGTTGTAGGGTAGAATCAGAAATGTAATTTGAACCCCTACACAATACGTTCCCTTGGTGATGCCAGTGAACGAATGCTAAAAAAGAGACATACAGCTCTCTGAAGAAAAAAAAACAAACAAAAAAACATGCTAGACGTCCCAGAATGCGATGGGACTACAAAAATAAAAACATTTGAAGCTGATGTGTGTCATATACTTCAAATAATTTCTTTCCTGACAGCAATGTTAACGTTGAGTTTAGGGGTCGGGATCCGTTTTGCAGAGCAATGGCAGTCTTAAAGAGTTAGTTAAAAAATGAAAATTATCCCATAATTTACTCACCCTCAAGCCATCCTAGCTGTATGTGACGTTCTTCTTTCAGCCAAACACAATCAGAGTTATATTAAAAAAATATTCTCGCTGCTTTATAATGGGAGTGAATGGAGTGAAGCCCAAAAAAGCGCATAGTAAAGGCAAAGCTTCTGATGCAAAGCGATGGGTTTTTGTAAGAAAAATATCCATATTTATAACTTTATACACTGTAATCACTAGCTTCCAGTAGCTGCCGTCCGTGTATTCACGAGTGAGTCGAGATCTGGCGGAAGGGTGACCTCTGACCCGATGTATGACGTAGCTCCTCTTCTCTTATATTGAAATCCTCCAACATTTTTCTTTAAAACTTCTCGTTTTAGACTTGAATTCATGACCGGCATTTTGTTTTGCTCTATCCTCTGCGCTTATGTCAATTCTTTTGCCTGAGCCTACGGAGGTCACACGCTGGAATTCGACTCTCTTGTGAACACATGGTGCAGCTGTTACCTGAAGCTAGTGATTACAGTTTACAGACCACTGGGTTCAGCGCAGCCCTTCAGATACGAAGCGATTTGCGCTGCGCTGGCCAGAGCACAGTAGGCGGAGTTTTCCAAACTTGTACCGGGAGTTCTATAAGTAGTCATTTGATTGTTGTTTCACCTTTGGTCGACGCAATCCTCGCGCGGCTCAAGCCATTGAAACAAATGGGTTTCATAGCGCAGCGCAGCACATACCGCGTCCTGTGTGAAAGGGCCTTTAAGCTTTAAGTACATTTGGAGGAAATTGTAAAAAAAAAATAAATAAATAAATGCATAAAGAACCAAATGCAAATCTGAAAACACACAGTCGTTTATAGAAACATACATATAGATGAGTCACACATTCATATTTTTATTAATAGCATCAGTAGAGTTATATAACTGCCAGTCAATGAGGTGTGTCTGTCTGCCTGAAGCATGTGAGCTCTACACCCACCAAGTAATAATGAATCTTCTCACTCCTGCTAAATCCATTATGTATTTGATTTCCTTTCATAGCAGGGAGGGAGCCATTCATTAAACATCTGTTAGGAATCTCCCTCTCCCTGTCCGCCGCACAAGCCCGTATCCCTATCCATAACCGAAGAGTCACCATAGAAACCCCTGAGGTGGCGAGGTTCATTTATGCGGAGAATATCATGTGCATAACTGGCTGAATTTTACAAGAAGCTCTGTTGAGGTTTGGCCCGGCTTTGATCCTGAATGTTTTCGCCTGCTCTTGCAGTCAGCTGAGAACACGGATAACTTCTAAAGGCCATGTCTCAGTTTTGGATGATATATGACTGAATAGACAGAGAATTGTGGGTCTTAGGGAGAAGATTGTGAAAGTCTGGATGCCAAAAATGTCATGAAAGACTAGGTCTCATTCACTAATAACTGCACAAGGTTCTTATGTGCAAACATTTCCTCATTCCATGAAACGATGCATTTGATGAAGTAAAATTTAGTATTATTAATATTATAATATTTATGTAATGTTGTTAAATATATTTTGAAGATTGTATGTATAGCCAGTTATAGAAATGCAGTTTAAAATTTAAATAGTAAATAGGCCTAATATTAAATAGAAAAATAAATGCATTCACACCGGTAATGATACACAATGATAATTTACTTTGTTACTTATTTTGTATTATTAGAAGGTCATATTGTTGCTGTTAATTTGAAGGCACATGAATGGCACTAAACAACAAAATATTTACATTCCTTTCTCAGCATCAGAAATTGTTTTATACCTGCTTTTATCCCAAGCATGTATAGTTAGACAAATTCCTGGGTCAACATATTTTGTTCATCCTGGAACAGCATTCCTGTCCGAAACTTTAGTTCTATCCAGAGGTGTCAAGTAGAAGTACATATACTTTGTTACCTTACTTAAGTAGAAACTTTGGTTATCTATACTTTACTGGAGTAATTATTTTTCAGCCTAATTTCTACTTCTGCTCCTTACATTTTCACTCAATTATCTGTACTTTCTACTCCTTACATTTTAAAAATAGCCTCATTACTCCTATTTCATTTCGGCTTGTTTTCATTCCGGCTTGTCATTGTTAAAAAAAAACAAACAAAACAAAAACCTATCCAGATAAATCGCACCATCCGGATAGAGTGAATTTGATTGTGGTTGGATGAGAAGTATAAACATTCCAACACCCTATTGGTTTGTATGCGATCCATCGCAACTGCACATGACACGAATCACGACCAGCAAGGAGGACATAGCCAGTGTTGGGGTCGTTACTCTAAAAAAATTATTTCTTAAAAGATATTATTTCTCCACTGCTGGCTCATTTATCAAACAGATGCTTTCTCTTCATCCTCCGCAAATTAAGCTACAGTAGGTAGTTCGGTAGAGAGACGTTTGAATAAATTAGCGTTTGCGATTGACAATGCGATTGACTATGTTGGATAAGTAGGCTATTTTAACTTTGTAACTCCTTACCCCCAACACTGGACATAGCAGACGTATGTAGCCACGTACAAAGATGTCCGTGGCAGAGACTCAAGAAGAGCACTCGAGCGAAATGTCCCAACCAAGCACCAGTGAGGAGGTTGGTAGAAACGGGTAGCCTAGTGCATCCCAAATTTTCCAACATTAACATTTTAATATAACATTATAGTCATTATGGCCTTTAGAAAAATGTTTTTTTTAGGAGGTGGGGTAGTGCACAATAGGCCCCTGTGACACGGCCTAAGCTTTTGTCCTTAATGGCATTTTTTTCCTTACATTACTTGTATACTTAGTTTTGAAACCAGTACTTTTACACTTTTACTTGAGTAAAAAGCTTGAGTTGATACTTTAACTTCTACAGGAGTCTTTTTAAACCCTAGTATCTATACTTCTACCTGAGTAATGAATGTGAATACTTTTGACACCAGTGGTTCTCTAAACCTAACCCTACCCATAAGTTATCCCTAAAGTCATGATGGGTGAATAACACTGATGTAGAAACACCTGTCCCTGGTTGTAACCCTAAACTTGATATAACCTGTAATCTAGTCCCTCAAATCTGATTGGTTGATTGTTCCAGGATCTACAAAAAATGTTGATCCAGGAACATGTTGTACTTGGTGAAATCACGTTCACCCTTTCAACCCTAGGTTGCTGTTGCATATGCTTTATATTGCAGCTTTAAAATAGCTCCTTAGTTGCATCAGCTCAAGAGCCCTTACAAATTGTCATAAATTCTGGGCCAGGACCCCCTTTTACTCAACAGATAATATGCAAATAAGACAGAGTCAATCTGCTGAGAGTAATATCTAAATGGATATTTTATTATGGAGGGCTGTTAAATGAGACAAGAGGGATGACTGGAAAAGGGTTTGTCTGACGTCAAGAATGAATCAGGGGAGTGGACATCCTTTAGTCACTGTTATTAAGACTGAGGCATATTAATATCACTACTAATTCCGCAGAGAAAAGACTACAGAAAGCCATAAAGAAGGACAAGATAGAAATGGAGAATATAATTTGGATATTCCTTCCCTAAAACTCCATGGCGTCGGCAATAAAACATGCACGGTTTTCTTTTTTCCACCTCCCCTTCGTTCTCTGGAGGTTTCAGGGCAAGACGTTGAAAGAACACAACAACAGAATCTTCAAAACCCCTAGCAATGATGGAAACACTAAACAGAGAGGAAAAAGACTCCCTAGCTCTACTTTCCGAGACACCACTCGAGGCGTATTCATTCGGCTCACGTAGGTGAGGTCTGGGTTGATGGGCAGAGAGACAGCACACGCTATTTACATTTCAAACCCAGCAAGATTCCTGCTCCCAACTAATTGATTGCAGCAGTGGTGGGCCACGATTCTGGCTGATATTTATTACCTGGTTTAATTAAAGAGAAAGCCTCTGAATCTGCACTGGCTGGATAGTGGACGTTGAAGCTGATTTCTTGTAGTGGCAGGAATATGAGAGTGGAAAACAAGTTGTCCTCCTCTGCTTAAAGGGATAGATCACCTAAAAATTAATTTTGGCATTCTGGTTGATGGGTTAAATGTCATTTTAGATGGTTCTCATGTCATTCATTCAGCGTTTTTTTTTTTTTTTTTGACCATATGTAAAGCTCTAAAAGATGACCAAAATGAACAAAAAAAAAGATGACCAAAAATGAACTATAAAAGTATCATCAAATTGGTACAACTTGTGTCCTATGCAGACATTCAGCAGACTCAAGATGCACTTATTGACTAGGTTTTTCCTTAATGTAGCCCACCTTGCAAATACAAGTCCCACCTTGATAGAGACAAGTGTGGATGACAGGTGGGTAAATATCATTTAATTTGGTCATAAAAATCAATGGGTGTCTTCAATGGCGGTGCAACTGTGTTCAGTCAGCTATAACCTTTTGTTAGCGGGGACATCGATCTGCAAACTCTGAATAGAGAAATTGATTAAAGTGGCTTTGGTAAAGAACGTTTCATCAGATTGCAATCAAAAGCCATGAAGGGTCAGTGGTGCACAATGGCATTTTCAAACCATGGAACAAAGCACGTACGTTAACGATCCTTGTGAATTATGAGGGCATCCTCTAAATGGGAATCACCAGATTAACTCATGGCATGCCTCGAATCTTGTTGAAGTATGCTTAATACTCAATACTATTTTTTTTCTAATGGTCAGGCCAGAGGTTCAGTTTTTTTTCTTGCCCTCCAAATTTTTTTAATGGCCCCATCACACACACATGTAACTTGACAAAATTCTCAAACCCAATTACCATAGCGCAGCAAAAATACTAGCCTAACTAATATGTTAAAACATTGTTAAAGACAAGTAAACAATCAGTAGTAAAATACAAACATAAACAAATTACAAGAAATAGCACAAATAAAAACAACAGAACAAAGAGTGAGAAAGAAATTAAATAAAAAGTACTTTGAGTTTTTCAGGTAGGTCTACTAGTCAAACACTGCATAGAGTGAGTTAATCCTTATTAATGTTATTAATTCAAGAGCAGTGAGTGATTTTTCTCTTTGTTTTTTTGTTTTTTGTTGTTTGATGAACTTTAAAGGATTAGTCCACTTTTAAATAAAATTTTCCTGATAATTTACTCACCCCCATGTCATCCAAGATGTTCATGTATTTCTTTCTTCAGTCGAAAAGAAATGAAGGTTTTTGATGAAAACAAAAACATTATTCGTAATTATTTCGCTTTTTTTTTTTTTTTTTTTCGTAAGTAGAATAGGGAAGGTGTAGGACATACAGCATAACCGTTTTGAAGAATTCAGAACGCGGAAGCACGTGCAAGGCGATATTTTGTGTCTATAAAGCATATACAGTTGTTTTTTTTTTTTTTTTTTTCGAAAATGACTGATCGTTTCTCTAGATAAGACCCTTATTCCTTGTCTGGTATCATTTAGAGCCCTTTGAAGCTGCACTGAAACTGTAATTTTGACCTTCAACCGTTTGGAGGCCATTGAAGAGAATAATCCTGGCATGTTTTCATCAAAAACCTTACTTTTCTTTTCAACTGATGAAATAAAGACATGAACATGTTAGATGACATGGGGTGAGTAAATTATCAGGAAATTTAATTTAAAAGTGGACTAATCCTTTAAGGACACAGACAGCAGCAGGTATATTAGGCTCCTGACTAAAATATACATAGGGCACCATTGACAATCCCTTTCAAGCTGGCCCACAGCCATCAGGCAGTCTTTATTGTTGATCCCAGAGTATGCTGTCCCCTGTTTATAACCAAATTTAACTCTTACATGAACCAAGTAACAAATAACTGGTGCTAGTTTACAGTAAAATATGAGATACAGCAAACCAGCTGGCAACAATCATTTTGTGTTTGCAAAAGGACAATATTCCGCCTTTGTTTGATCCCATTTGGAAAATCCAGGTTAAGTCGGTAGCAGCAGTCTTGGTAGAAGAAGCATATCATACAGCCAGTTCCCTCTGGGAGTAACCTGGGGTTTAGTCTCTTGTTCAAGGGGGAATAATGGTGATAGATCATGGATCAATGCTTGCAGGTTCAAACCTGAAACTTTCCAGATCTTTATCCATGGTTCCAAACCACCCTGAATCAAAAAATATGCTCTTTTGAAAATACCAATAAAGCCGCACCACAACTTTCAGTTAACATGTCATCCATTCTATGTTTGGCCCTCAAGGACTTGGCTGCTCTTGTGGCAAATGGCACAGTCACCAGTAAGCCTCCAGTCACGCTGCGGCTGGTCATCCCGGCCAGCCAGTGCGGTTCCCTCATCGGCAAGGGCGGCTCCAAAATCAAAGAGATCAGAGAGGTGAGTGCTTTTCCATATCCCTATCTTTCTTTCCTCTGCCCCAGGACGTCCATGTTAGGACTGCTTGCGCTGTTGCATATTTCATGGGTTTGGATGCCAGTAAAAGCCCATTTATTTTACATTTATGGTCTCTGGGCTGTCAGAATGGTATGAGGTAATGGTGAATGGTCTGTCATGCTAAATTTGGAGTGTTCTGTAATGCAGTTGCAGGGGGTGTGGGCAAGGGGAAGGTTGCTGGAGTTGGGGGAATATCAAGTGCGTTAAACTAATCAAAACAATCAGTACGTTTTAAAACAGGGTATGTTTGGCTGGTTGCTGGAGACTTACAAGTTTGCAGCACCAAGTAAACAGTGGAGCTCTTTCCTCTCGGTTCATGGGGTTTTGATTCACACTGCAGGTCTTGATGCACAGTTCTAATTTGTTGACTAGATCAGATTTTTTTTCATCTTCATCTTCTAAAAGTGACCCCTATCCGATATCTGCATTTACACTATACACTTGGCGAAAAAAAACAAAGGTAGACGTACTGACTCGGAAAAAGCTTAGGTTGAAAAGGAAGTAAAGACGACGCAATTTTCAATGGACGCTGATAAAATGATAATACTGGCTTTTGCTTTCCGCACCATCTTTGAAGGTCAGCAAAACAATCGCTTGAGCCGTCGTCCTCCATTGCGCCATTGAAAAGAGTCATGTGATAGCAGCTGGTGTTCACCTGAGTTGACGTCACTCACCACCATCACTTTTTAATGCCGTACAACTTGACAGGGAAATATCTGATCTGTCCACTTACGTGGCAGACGCAAATGCACATATCCGATTTACTTCCATTATATATCATATCAGATTAATTTCCACATATGAATGATCTGAGAATAGGTGTGCCATATCCACTCTGTGCAAAATGGGAAGAAAAAAATTGGAAGTGAGTTACTTGAAACATGCATATAAATGCGGCCTTAGATAGATACTGAATACAGTATCTGTGGTTTTGGTTATGAATGTGTGTGTGTGGTGGTTTTAACCAAGCAGTAACCTAGCAGTAAACCATCGAAGATGACTTATTTCAGTAAAGTTAGGGTTTGGGTTAGTCCTCATTATATTACCTAGGTCACTCAGGGGTGTCCAGTCCTGCTCCTGGAGGATCATCAACCCTAAATAAAGACACCTGAACTTAAACATGCTAATCAAGGTCTTAAGGATTACTCGAAACTTTCAGACAGGTGTGTGGGAGCTAAACTTTATGTGAAGCTGGCCCTCCAGGAGCAAGATTGGGCACCTGACTTATGTAAAGCTGTACTAATGATCTGTTCTTTCTTTGTGTGGCAGAAAACAGGAGCTCAGGTACAGGTGGCAGGAGATCTGCTCCCTAACTCCACAGAGAGAGGCGTGACGATATCTGGCAGTCAGGACGCCATCATCCAGTGTGTCAAGCTCATCTGCACTGTAATACTGGAGGTAATTTGACTCTGAGCAAATCCATTTGGCTTCATTAACACATTTTTATGCATGCATTGGCCTTGAAAAACTGTTGTGGATGACTATTGTGTGATATTCTTAATCTGCAAGACTTCAAAGGCTGCTGTACTTCAAAGACAGCATACTGGTTTTCAGTTGTAGCTTTAGTGGCATTGGAAAGAATGGATACAATACATTTCTGTTTTCTAAATAGATATTTTTATTGCTTTTTGCTGCCGTCAAATAATTTTTTTTTTTTTTTTTTTAAAGATACTTGATCTAACTAACTGCATGTTAAAAATCATTACAGTAATGATTATTAAATGTGTTCTCTCAGATCTCCCACAGCATGAAATGCATTTTCTCTCAAATGGTTTTCTTTTCCACATAAATGGTTCAGGAAAAAGATTTTATAGGTTTTATTCAGTGGGATTGTACTGCATGCATCCTGGCCATTCTGTTTAATTTTTAATGGACTGGATGAGGGGCAGATTGTTGACTGCTACACTGCCCATTTTAGGAATCCTCAACTGTCTGCCTGCTCCAGGATGCAAATTATGCAAAGTCACCCAATGAATATTTAAAAAGATTCTTGTTTGGTTGAGCAAGCATGGGGGATGTGCTTCACTGGGTTTGCAGCATTTTGGCCTTATTCTGACATATTGTATTTTGGCATTTTAATCAAATTACTTCATATGAGCAGATATAGTTAGTTAACGGTATAGTTATCTGTTAAAATTTTGTGTAAGATGTGTTGTAAGATGTCCCCCCCCCCCCCCCCCACACACACACACACAAACAAAATTAAAAAAATTATGCTCTGGCACATTTTCTGCATTGCAAGTTTTCCATCCGAGGATATCGTGACCAAGCATTAATAGCATTATGAAATAATCTGGTCAAATGACTTCCTGTGAGAGGATAATGGTATGCTTTAAGTGATCCGATGAAGAGCTGATCGATAAATGTTGCATTTGTGCACCGTGTCAGCATTTCCAGTCATTAAGATAATATGACTAAATGACTCTGCAAATGCCTTAGGTAAGAGAAACCATGATTTGTTCAAGACTTTTAGCGCCACTGCCTAATCAGCCAAGAGAGACTGGATCTGTAAGGTCCTGAGTTGAAGTTAACAATTTCTTTATTTTATGTTTGCAGTCTCCTCCAAAGGGTGCTACAATCCCGTACCGCCCCAGTCCTGCTCCAGGTGCAGTTCTTCTTGCTGGAAATCAGGTAAAAATACACATCAACATGGCAAAACGTGATTCTTTCATCAACAAAACTAAGTGTCCCACTTTTCTTCTCATAGAAATCACAATACTTAAAGGTGCACTACGAAAGATTTTCTTTTTTTTTAATAATTCAAATTAATACAAATTTGAGTACATAAAAAAAAAAAAAAAAAAAAAAATCTGTTGTCTCCATGCCTTACCCGATTCACAGTGAATCTTCTTATAATAATGAAATATAATTTGAGCTGTCAGGTCAGATTTTGCAGGAAATTTGAGTTTGACATCATTTGTCTTTGTGTGGTTGTCACATTCATAAATTTTGTAACTTTATTTTAAAACAATTGTTTTCAATTAATCAAAACAACAGTGGAATACTCAAAAGGTATTATTTATGTAAATTTTGTGCCTGTAACCACTGGTAACCAGATAAAAGTCAATCCATCATATCATCAGCTGAAGCCCAACTCATGTGATCACAGATACAATGCTCTGCAATTAACTTAATTCAATTAAAGGGGTCATGATCTGCATTTTTAAAATTATTTTATGTTTCCTGAGGTTGTCATAATTTAGAAATAAAAGGCCATTTTCTACCCTGATTTTCTGCCTGATTTGAAGGGGTGTGTCTGCTGTGAGACTTCACTGTAAACGACTGCTGCTATAGAGACAGAGTGCATTTAGGCCACGCCCTCTCCGGGGGACAAAAAGCTGCTATGTGACATGGTGTACAGCAAACACGCTAAAAAACCCACAACTAAGTTTTTATAAGCTGTCGACCCCAAAAAACAAATGTTTAAGGACACAAAAGTGGATATAGGCAGTGAGACATAGCACATAGGGTCATATTACTCTAAGAACTACACTGGAGGGAAAATAATCGCGACAACATATGCTAAACAAACAAACAAAAAAAAACATTCATATGACCCATTGCGATCTGTCTCACTGCCTGTATCCACTTTTGTGTCCTTAAACATTCATTTTTTTTTTAGTTCTGGGTCTTTTTTAGCTTGTTTGCTGTACACCATGTCACATAGCAGCTTTTAGACATTGTTCTGTTTTTTTGTTATATCAGAAATGACAAAGAGGCAGCCTCACGCTATATAAAGTCAATGGGGACTGTGGGATTGTTCCCCCCCCCCAGTGGGCGTGGTTTTCAGATTATGACGCGTGTCGCTCTGTCTCTATGATTGGCTAACATCTTTGCATATGAAATAAGTATTATATACGTAACTCTTACGTAAACTTTTACTACATTTGAACTATTACAGCTGTCGAGATCAACTAATGGTGAAAAGTGTTGATTATAGCATTATATGTAGGTCTACTCCCATGGCATTAAATGTTGCAGTGATGAGCATGTAGCCGATGACAGAGCACATGTCTGTTGAGTGCATGAATGCAGGGATCTCGTCACTGCAACTCGATTTCTGCACTCTCACGAATGCTTTCATCATAACTAACAGAGAAAACACGATGTAAAGATTCATTGTGCAGTGTAGACAGCGTCATTTTGGTGAGAATCCAGAACATTCACAAGCATTAGAATCCTTTGGAAGGTAATGTTATTTTTAGCCCAGTGATCCTGTACCTTCTTTCCTTGTCTCACTAAATCTCCAGTGGATGTTGTAGAATCTGATTTTGCAGAGTCTTTCGTCGCACTATTACGTCATAACGTGACAAAATCCGAAATTAGTTGTTTTCAAAGTTTGGTTTCAATAAAAGCTGTTTTTGGACTGATGAGAATAAGTTTTGAATTCTAAAGCTTACAGGATGCTTTTTGTAGTACAAAGACCTCTTTTGATTTCTCAATTCATGACCCCTTTAAACTTCAACTGCTATAGGGCAAATCTTCAGTAGTGCACCTTTAGTAAGCGTTAGAAGAACAGTTCACTCAAAAAAACACTTTTTTTTTTTTAAATAATTGACTCACCCTTGTGTATTTTCAAACTTTTATGACTTTTTCCTTCTGTGGAACATAAGTGAAATTTTGAATATCCCAGAGCTTTTTTTCCCCCTCAGAGTAATGAAAGTGAATGGGCTGTCAAGCAACAAAATGACAAACCAATTACAAAAGTGGTCCACAAACGGTGTACTGTAATCCAAATCAAATTTAATTTTTGGGCAAAACTATTCCTTCAAGGCCTTGTTCTCGCTGCATACAAATCTGATTTTTTTTCTTCAAATCCAGTCTTCAGGACTGGCGGTCTAAACTGACATTTTGCAAGGGAAGAAATTGGAATCCATTTGTTCAAACAGTATAGTCAATGTCTGCTACAGCTACATCGATTGTGACAGTCATGACGTAGGTGTCATCATGATGCCAAGATAGGTGCTTCTTCTACAGAAGAAATTAGAAAGCTGTCATTATGGCTTCTAACCATGGTGCAGAATATATAAGGCGTTACAGTATTTTACCAAGTATGAATGTAGTTTAGTCTACAAAAAAAGAAAGGGAAAAAAAAGAAAAAGATTTTTGATGCCTGTGTGAGCAAGGCCTTATTGTCTCAAATATAATTAATGGGATTGAGCAGATCCAAAAACATAAAACCCACTTGTAAATATGCTGTCTGTCCTGAAAATACTTTTCATATTCATTTGATTCTTAATATAGTAGTGTTTCATAAAGCCTCACACAGCTGACAGCATGCTGCCTTTATTTCCTGTAAAATGAGTCTGTCCATCAATGAAGGGTGTTGGTGGGGGGCAGTCTGTGTTTATGAAATATTTCTGAAGCTTATTTGTTTTATCTGCTATTATTAATGTCATGGAGTGAAGTCATGTAAAAGTGTTGCAAACATGTATAAAGTCATCTAGTTTAGTTCCATTTATTGGTTTATACATGTCATGTTGAATTTAAACCTGCAGCTAAAATCATATCTAATACATATTGTGAAAAACCTCAATACAATTTCAGTGTGAATGGCATATTTAATTTAACGCAAATGAAAGCGAGGCTGAGGGATGGAAGTATATTCAGTTTCTATTCAAAGAACCTCTTGTAACACATCCGTGTGCAAATGATTTAATTCATGATTGAATTAGTAGCAATTTTAACGAAATCCTTCGTAAAACTATTCGGCTACACTTTATTTTAAGGTGTCCTTGTTACAGTGTAATTACTCATTTAGGTATATTTAGGTGTGGGATATTAACAACATGCACTTATTATGAGTTTAGGGTTCGGTTTGGGTTTAGTTATGCATATTCTACTATTATTACTATAGTAGGTACATGCAACTTGTAACAATGACAGTGTAAAAATAAAGTGTTAGCAACTATTCCTAACTAGGTTGTCAGATTTAATTGAATGGCCATTGAACAAACTGTGCTTCCATCCTTCACAGCCTTGTTTTCGTCCCTGTCAAATGAAGTTTGCCATCTACCCGGACTAAGGTCTATTGTTCCACTCTTTAATCTATCGTTTTGCCTGTTATTCACTTCACATAATTTTCTAACATGTCTCCAGAAGAGAGTAGAGAGGCCGTTATGTTTATTCATGTTGACACGGCTATTCATTATCAACACTCCTATGCATGAATAACAGTAGCATTAAGATCAGTCAGGCTCATGAATATTCCTCACCATTAAAAGTGCTGTGGAGTCATTCGCCAATGGTGTAATTAATCGCAGTGGCATAAACTTTGAAGTGCGTACGTATGATACATCGTCTGTTTGATATATTTATGTGTCTGTCATGAAAAAAGGAAGATTAATGTCTAATAATGAAATTAATGTTCATTGCTTCATATCAGAGAACATCTTTTTTTTTTCTTCATTAACCCTTTTCTGTCTGTATTCAAATCATGCTTGGTAATGACAGCAGTAACAGCAAAACTGCCGCTAATGTACATGCGAAATATGCATATTCGTAAGACTAATGAGTAATGACATGCGAATGAAGCCTTGGTTTGTGTCTCTGTCCCCTATTTGCCTTTTCTAAGGTTTTCGAAACGTCAGAGTTTGCGTCTCACCCGCTTTTCTCAATGGCTCAGGGAGGGCTGGATCTGCAACAAGTGAGTATTATTTATCCATGACGGATAATATAGGGAGCCATGCTTCCCACTCTTTCTTTATTTGCCTCTTTCACCCCTGCATGGAGATGGGAATTCTGTTCCCCTCTGTCATTCCTCTTGCCGCATGTTGCAGCCAGTGTCCTCCCCACTTGAGCAAGGGAGCGAGACTACAGCAATTACTGTTTTTAGACATGAGATTGTTATTCCACTTGACGTTCCATTTGGGCATGGCTTTACCCTCAACCCACTGCAATTGCATTGATTTTTGCTAAGAATTGTATTTTGACTTGATTTTGTAAAGTTGTGTAAACTTTACAGGTATTAGTCCCCCAAGGCCATGGTTTCGGTCCTATTATATTTACAAAATTAAAGGCGCCCTAGAATTGAAAATTGAATTTACCTCGCCATAGTTGAATAATTAGAGTTCTGTACATGGAAATGGCATACAGTGAGTCTCAAACTCCATTGTTTCCTCCTTATGTAAATTTGAATTGTGCAAAAGACCTCTGAAGAACAGGCAAATCTCAACATTACTGTTACGTAACAGTCGGGATCATTAATATGTACGCCCCCAAATTTTGCATATGCCAGCTCATGTTCAAAGCATTAGACAAGCCAGTATTAACGTCTGGAGCAGCACACAGACTTTATTCAGGTAAGCAAACAAGGAGAATAGCGAAAAAAGTAATAATAACTGACATGATCCATGATATCATGATATTTTTAGTGATATTTGTAAATTGTCTTTCTAAATGTTTCGTTAGCATGTTGTTAATGTACTGTTAAATTTGGTTAAACTTACTATCGTTTCTTACTGTGTTCACGGAGACCAGGGACGTTGTTATTTTCATCATTAAACACTTGCAGTCTGTATAATCCATAAACACAACTTAATTCTTTATAAATCTCTCCAACAGTGTAGCATTAGCCGTTAGCCACGGAGCATACAGCCTCAAACTCATTCAGAATCAAATGTAAACATCCAAATAAATACTATACTCACATGATCTGAGCTGCATGACGAACACTTCGTAAAGATCCATTTTGAGGGTTATATTAGCTGTGTGAACTTTGTTTATGCAACGTATTATAGAGTCGCGAGCTTGGGAATGGGGATCGCGAGCATTTAACAGGGACAATTTTTAATTATGCCCCAAAATAGGCAGTTAAAAAAACGGAATAAAAAAAAATCTATGGGGTATTTTGAGCTGAAATTTCACACATTCAGGGGACACCTTAGACTTATATTACATCTTGTGAAAAAGTGTTCTAGGGCACCTTTAAAGCTTCAGTATATAAGAAATTGTTTACCAAAAAATAATTTATATATAAAGAAGAATTTTACATAGCTCTTGTCCATACAACTATGAGCTCCAAAACAAAAAATATCACATAAATTACACCATTAAATGAGGCAAAAAAAAAAAAAAAAACAGTTTGCAAACAGTTTAGCTTTGAAGCATGTAATTTACAGGGCAGAAAAATATCACACTTTAAGAGGTGCTTATCACTGACGCTTCTGTTAGGAACAAACATCTATTCTTGATGTTTTAAAGTAACAGGATTCTCTGTCATTGTGGGAAGTTCATTTGGGGACACTATGATGGTGTGAATGACTGTTAATCTCTCGACTTAAAGTTGAGGTCTTTTTGGGCAGACAATTATCCGTGTATATGCGCATGTTCTACTATAAGATTAACAGGAACAGTTGATAGCATCACCCATTCCCATGTCAGCCGTTAAACATAGCGATGAAAGAATGTTTATCATGGCCTGGAGAGACACAAAATATCAAGGGCAAGACAGTTAAGCTTGTGTTAAAGGAATATATCCTCAAAAATTATCATTGGAAATCTATGATTTTCTTTCTTCTGTGAAACCCAAAAGGAGATGTGTATATTATGCATATAAAAGCACAGTTTTGCTCTCAAACCTGTTTTAAAGACATGTGAGAACCAGTGGCATCTGTTGTCTTTGTCGATTTTTTTTTTTTTTTTTTTAAGCGTAACGCATATAATATGCCAAGTTTGAATACGCAGATGTTTGAGATTGAGAGCTGTGGCAGAAAAACATTTTCAGTAAAACAACTAAAATTTAAATTTTTTCTCACAAAAATTTTTAGCTGTATGGAAAACCTCAGCATAAATATTACAGAAATCATCCTGTGTGTTTTGAGAGTGAATTAATGATGACAGAATTTTCATTTTTGGGTGAACTATTCCTTTAAGTGTCAGCCTCCTCTGACTAATGCTGATGTAAAGGCTAAAAAGGGGAACCACGTGACCTTCCAATACACACACTCTTCCTCGAGAGCTGTAAAGACGAGGTGTCAGGCCCGAGCAGTGACATTCTCTTAAACGAGCGGAGATAAATGCTGTCTGCCAGGAGACGGGACTGACAACATCACCACGGCTCTCGCTAATGAAGGCCCCATGTATGTGTGTGTGTGCGTAAGGATTACGCAGCGTTAAGTGGCTCAGCCAGGTGATTAATGCTTTTCTGTGTTATTTATGAGCGTTCTGAGCTTGGAGAACAGGAAGGAAAGAAATAATAAGGCAATGACTGAAATAATGGAAGCTCCCCCTCCTCCTTTTTCGCTACCTTAATTCCTTCCCCAGTAAGCACACATACGTTGCCAAGCATTTGGAAGCATTGTGTTATATTTTAAAGTAATAGTTTACCCAAAATAAATTCCTGTTTTAATTTTTTTTATTTATTATGCACAATATTCCAAATCTTCTGAAGTGAAATGATAGCTTTGTGTAAGAAATAGACCAAAATTTCTTTGTTCAAAAGTAGCAACAGATCTTTTCTTCCGTATTGTGAAGTTCATCCAGATGTAATTTGGATTGTCCAAAAAAAAAAAAAAAAAAAAAAAATGTTGGTCAGGGATTTGGTTCTATCCATTGATTGTTGATTGGATTTAGAAATGTGGGTGTTTTCACTTGACAGTAAAGACATTTTGATTTAAAATTTACGAAGCCAAAATGTTTCTAAAAAATGAAACATGCAAGGATGATTTAACTGTTTAAAGTAAGATCTACAGTATAACATGCATTTACAAAAGGGCAAATTTTCAGTCTTCTCCACATTCAAATCTCATTTGCATTCAAATGACGCATCAAGATGCGTTTTCAGGTTTGAACATAAATTGCGGTCTTTCCTCCAATTTTGGATTTTTTTTTTTAACTGGACCTTCTGTTCTTCTTTCAAGTGATATTTTAAACATTTTAAGAACAAATTGAAAAGGGGACATAAACAAGGATAGTGAAACAAAATGGGAAAATATCAGAGACATTGAAAGTAGAGGTGGCAGTCATGTAGCACATTCTGAGCTCACCTTCGAAGACAAGCTAAATCCGTCCTGACAAGGAAGGGTCAGGTTTTCCCCCCTAAACAGTGTTTGCCTTTAGAGCTGTGACCAATCATTTTCATTAACTTGGCTGCCAGAGACACAAACTAGGGTTGCTCTTAAACATGGACTGCCATTTCTGCATCGCTGATCTTTTTATTTTATTTTCCATTTTATCCTCCCTCGATTTCTCTCTCTCCTTCTCTCTTCCACGTGTTTAAACTTTTAAACAGGCTTATGCAAGAGAACCTCTGGGACTAGCACGTAACATTCTCTGTAGCTTTTGCGTCTGGCTATTTGGCTTCTCATTCTCTTTGATGCAGAAGCCTTGATTCAGA
This sequence comes from Chanodichthys erythropterus, assembly GCF_024489055.1. NCBI lineage: Eukaryota > Metazoa > Chordata > Actinopteri > Cypriniformes > Xenocyprididae > Chanodichthys > Chanodichthys erythropterus. Next base: position 6,448,969 of record NC_090230.1, read on the forward strand.
GATCTTCTAGTTTCACATCTGTCCCCTTTAGACATTTTTTGAACTATGAGAGTAGGTGTGGTGGGGGCAGAGACCCCGTAGTTCTGGCATAACCAATCCAAAACTCTTCTAAAATCAAACAACGGACCAGTGAAGACAAGCAAACAAATTCAGACTGGAATGTGTACATGTATATCTTATGTAGATATACCAATATTTACATATCAACACATATTCATAATTTAGTAACTCATCCCGCCTTGATGAACAACAGTATGAACTTGTTAACTCTTTCCCCGCCATTGATGGAATTTTCCGGCTTTCCTTGTTTTTACTGTTATATGGTAGGGGGTGCTATTACGCATTTTCTGAAAGAGTAGATAATCTCCAGATCAAAACAGAGGTAAAAAAGGAGCAGAAACAATTGGTAAAAGCATTGCTTATGCACGTTGTAGTCTTTGAAAAAAAACAAGACGATTTTCTAAATTTCATAATGTGTTGATAAAAAAGGAATGCATAGAGCTAGATTAAAAAATTATATTGGGGCCATGAAAGTTTTGTGAAAATTACCAAAAATGCTGGCGCTGCCTGGCAAGTTTTTAAAAAAATGCAGGCGGGGAAAGATTTAAGTAGTTAGCCAATCACAACAGAGTTCAATTACATACTGAAGTCAATGTCATCATGAAATGGCATGTGTAACCCATCTGTTATTTAATCTGTGTCATTTCAGAGTAAGAAAACAGTATATTCTGTGAAAGAAAACAATGTTGGGTGAAATGTTCATTTTAGTACATTTGGATTTCATGTTTACTTTAAAGACAGAGAAGAACAAACAACCTCATTAATGATTAGGGTCATAGAGAAAAAGGTTTTTTTTCTTTTTGTTTTAAGAAAAAAAATGCAAAAAGAAAGTATGAAACACTTCTGCTACAGAATTACCCCGTTTCCAATTTTGCAGTTGTTTTAAATGATTATGAGGAGCTTTAAAAAAGAATGATTGAATAAGATGTTCTCCATTTTAACACTTGTCACTATTTCTTTTTCAGGCTTATACTGTACAAAACCAATATGGCATTCCACACTCAGAGGTAAGAAGCTTTAGAGAGAATTTCCGTCCTCATACTGCATAACTTTCATTAGTTGAGTGTCCTTTTGTGAAGGTAATGAGCCTGTTTTACACTTGTAAATGAACTATATGATTCAATTCTCAGCTGTGTCTTCTGATAAGAGTAATAAAACCTTTTCATAAAAAAAATGAAGTGACATTTCACTCCCATTTTTCTTTCACCTCAGTTGGCCAAGTTGCACCAGTTGTCCATGCAGCAGGGTCTTGCCCCCATGGCTCAGCCCACGGCCACCCAAGTTCTGCCCGGTATGTTTTGCCAATCCAAGTCTCTTTGAAGAGGGAGATAAGGGTTGGGATGGGTTATTATGGGTTAGACATGGGCTTAGACTGTAATCAACTTGTCGCCATCTTATTCACACATGCAGGACTCCCCTTTTTTAAAGTTCACATGAATTAGTAATTTGGTGAACAAGTGATCCATTTCAAGGCCAGGAACAGTGTGAAAGAAAAGAGAAGTAGATTTTTTTTCCCCCAATCAGTTAAGTTTGTAATACTGAAGTGGTCTATTCTTATTATAAAGTGCAAAAACACCCTATATTTACCCAGAAGCACAAATGTGCTTTAGCAGCGCTATATCCCCACGTACAGCAATTGTTGATGTGACACAATTCCATCAGACAACTCAAGCTTAAGTATAAGTCGATTCCAACAGACCTCTCAAAGACCCATAGGCCACCCAGGTTCAAGGTAATACACCTGAGCTCCATGGAGCATATGGCACATGCAGATTACAGCTGCAAAAATGGGGACAAATTTTACAAGGCTCCACAGTCAGCTCCTGGGGCTTCTCTGAGCTGTGATAAATGTCCAGCTAAAGCTTTCCTTTTCTTGTTCCCTCTCTTTTTTTTCTTGCTCACAACCAGACATCCAATTATACAGCCACCCCAAGTTTTTCAGTGATGTCTTTCAAGATGTCTGGAGATTCCCAACATTTGCGAAAGGTTTGTTGTTAAAGCCAACAGACTGTTGAACATTATGGTAAATAAGCACTTTCGGTGCAAATGTGAGAATCAAAAATCCCCTTAGAGGAACTGAGGGGTCGAAACAAATGTAATAGTTGCCCCCCGCCTCTAAAACTACAAGAGCACATCCTATCTTGATATGGCTGGGGAATTCGATTATGTCGGAGGTAAAAAGCTCATCAGTCAAGGCAATGTTTCAGTCTATTAAATAGGCCCTTGTTGGGCTAGGAGGCACTGTTGGGTCTGGGCCTCCTGCTGAGACAGGAAGTAAAGGAAAAGAGAAACAGGCTAGCTCTGTGCACGTCATTAGTGGTTAGGTGATAGCGGTCTGCTAACAGATAGGAGAATGCTTAAAAGAATATTCTGGGTTCAATACAAGTTAATCTCTCCTGCAAATTTGTGGATAATTTGCAAGATAATTTGGTGTCAGAAATAGGCCTATGTTGAGGCCATTGAATCTCTTCTCTGGTAGACCAAGGGTTTTCAGACCTGTCCTGGAACATCCCCAGCACTGGATATTTTGTTCCCTCATCTTACACACTTGAATCAACTCATCAGCTCATTAGTAGAGACTGCAAGACCTGACGTAGGTGTGTCAGTTAAGGGAGACAGTGTGTGAGACAAAATGTGCAGTGCTGGGGATTCCAGGACAGGTTTGAAAACCCCTGCGGTAGACCAATTTTGAATGGTTTAACACTGTTTGTAACTTTTGAGGTAAGCTGGTCTAGGTGGTTGATCAGTTGGACTAGAAGCTGCTGGGATATGTGGGCTAAATATTCAAAGGTACCAAACAAGAGTAAAGACCTGCCTTTTATGTTGTTCAGTTAAATAGATACTCCAGTGTGCTATTTTGGTCCAATCAAACAGACTGCAATTCGGTTTTATGCCTCTGATTTGGTACACTTAATCTTAAAAACTTATTCATTCTGAACTATTTCACTGCTCTATTTTGTGATGTCATTTACAATGAACACACAAAGGGTAAAGGGAGAAAGAAATGCACTGTGCATGATGGGAGAAAATAAATTGTCTTGAGATTACTCTTGTCCACATAAGTTCAGAGAAGCTTCTGTCAAATTTAGCAGAACTAAACAGTGAACAAAAAGAAAGGGAAATAAGAAAGCAAACAAACTACAGCGAATTGTCCTACGGTTTGTTAACTTGGTACCTATTCCTCTTCCAGCAGGCATTGAGTCCAGTTCCCAGACAGCATCACAAGAACTTCTCATTCCAAATGACGTAAGAAAAACGTTTTTTCAAGATATATTTCTGTACAGTAACACTTTTTCTTTTGTAATGATGCTTATGTTCATCTTACATTTAAGACTATATTAAGCCTTGGAGAATATCAGATGAATGTCAGATGTTTTTTTAGACATTCTTGATATTTTTGAGAGCACCTCTCTTGGCACACTTTGGCCTTGCAGAAATCATGAAGCTTTTTGTTTCAAACACACTGACTTGTGTCTTTTTATCTGTCCACCCCCTGCTCTGCCAGAAGAGCTTCACAAGATCCAGTTCAATCCTGTCATGGCATCTGACATGCTTAGCACTCCTCTGCTGTCAAAACAGAGACGGTAAATAAAGCCAGAACCTTTTGTCAGAGCTCTAGGTTGTGGTGCAGACCCTGCACCCCAGGGGCCAATGGGACGTTCCCTTCATGCCTGCTGACCAGGGCTCCCTCTCGCCTCCACGTCTCCCTGAGATCACAGGATTAATCGACTGGCGAAGGGCCCAGCTGTGGACTCAATACTCAATACATATTTTCAACTCCCATTGTTTTGGTATTTTAAGGCCTCATGCCCGACTCATAATAATCTACTGGTGCCTAGTAAAGGAAACAGTTTTTAATACAACCAGGGCTGTTCACATAGGACATGTTCTTGTATTCTTTGACTTTTATCTGACTGTTTTCTAGTTAAAAACATTTATAACATTTTTACTTTTGAAAACAGGTTTTGAGATTTTGATCATTTAAATATTTGATATATATATATATATATATATATATATATATATATATATTTATATTTCACTGAAAACAGCAAGTGAGTGGAATATGGTACATTTGCAAGCAACACATAAAAGCAGACTTGAATACTTCTAAACAGGTCTGAGTTTTTAAGCTTACATAGTGTATAAGCATTTTTGATTTCTTGTGCAGCTGTAATGGCAGAAAAATTGAGTGAATGCGTTATCTAGAATGATTCCATACAAGTGAAGTCATTTACTACCTTGATGCACATGAACAGAACAGGACTCAGCTCTTATCAAATTGACACTAGCTTCAAATATAACTTGACTTCCTGAATACATTTATTAGGTTCTTAACCTCAACATACATGATAAACTTCAAAGAAACTTCACCCATTTCTCCAATCAAGGGCTAATTTAGCATGCTTGTACAGTCATATTCCTGCATAAAGCCATAAACAGGGTGATGGAAAGCATGTATTATTGAAATTCCCTCACAGCGATGCAATTCCAAGGCAAGGCGACATCAAACAGACATCAAACGCCTGGCAGACTAAGTTGTTTATCATTCGCAATCAGGTTTCTCTCTATAGAGGAGCAGTTTCTCCATGGTGAACCATCCCCCCTAACTCGCCTGAAACATGCTACAATTAGATTGGGATCGGATCAGTGCTCGAGAACACAGCAGTGGCAGCGGATGCAGCTGGGTCAGAACTCTACCTGTTGAAAGATTGCCCTGTGAGAGGTGGACGAGGCCGTCAGTGACACCAGTTTTTGATGGCAGGAGATGTGTCCTCACTCCCCAGACTTTCAAAACTAAGGCCTAAATAGTAGATTCACCTTAAATAGGCCTGTCTCCAGCTAGGCTAGGTTATACCCATCTCTTGCTTTGGACAGAATTGAGCCATAGATTGCACCTTGATTTCAGTGGATACAAAGAAATCAATGAAACAGACCAAACTGAATTTTTTTGTTTGGTAAACTTGAAGGCTGGGGGAGGTTGTGTGGGTGATAGTACATTGTTTGTTTCATTATCCTATTGCTTGAGGATGTATAATTCATAGATTTCTAAAAATGAAGGATGTCAGTGGGCAAATATGTGGTGCAGTGCAAAGGACATGCTGAAGTACTCTATGTCAGGGCGGCAGCGAGACCTGGCGGTCGACTACAAGCACTTAGCCACAATCAGCTGAGCCATTAATAGCCCCTGGGCACCAGGGAGAGCGGTGTGACAAATCAGGAGCTTTGACGTTCATATGACTCGTGAGGAAAGGAATGCTTTGTGGAGCAATTCTTGCCTACATAATCCAACTTGCACTCAAAGTGAGGGTTGGGGGGCTGGGATGCAGGGTGGACAAAAGACAAGCTGTCAGTCATTTGAATGATAAACTGTTAACCCATCCCATTTGGGGTCACTCCACTTTATCATTGTCCAGGCTTGACACCAAGCCCTAAGGTCACCCAACCCCCATGGTCCTTTTCCTTCAAGCTGTGGAAACCTTCCACAGCAGGTACAGTGACCATCTGGATCCATACAGTGAGTTTTTGTGGTGCTGCATGTCCTCAACTTTTTTTTGATGCTGTCATAGCAGGATGAATTAGTTCACCACCACCTGTTGTTGATTTAAACTGACCATCTAGATCCACTGAACTATTAGCAGATGCTTGTTACAGAGACAATGCCGTGTCATCTTAGGTCCAGATGAACAAACACATAAACCAGCACTTCAGAGCCAACCATGATGACATGCACACAAAGAGAGATGGAAGTGTTTGTCAAGAAACACATTAGATACGGGCATGAGAGTGCAAACACTGTCCCTGAAATCAATAGTTACTTAGCCACAAAGATGGGCGGTAGGGCTGTATGCCATATTTTATGAATTTCAGAATTGCAGTTGACCATGCGACAGGGAAATTATCCTGATGTGGAATTTGACCAACATAAATTTGGCTTTCTTTAAACCGGTCATGTTGTCATAATGTTTAGCGTTGCAATTTATCCCATGAGCCATGGTATCCAATACTACTCCTGGAGGGCCACTGACCTGCAGAGTTTAGCTCCAACCCCAATTAAACACACTTGAACCAGATAATCAAGGTCTTCAGGATTTCAAGAAACCTCCAGGCAGGTGTATTGGAGCTAAACTCTGCAGGACTTTGGCCCACCAGAAGCAGAACTTGACACCCTTGTCTTAGAGGGAAAAAGTGTCATGGAATAGCTGTTTAAATCTGTTGACAGTGAGATATATTTATTGACCTGATTGGTCTTGTACTTTCCTTTCAGCTGATTGGTTCAATAATCGGCAGGCAGGGTACAAAAATCAACGAGATCCGCCAAGTGTCAGGGGCTCAGATCAAGATCGGCAGTCAACTGGACAGCACTAGTGACCGACACGTCACCATCACAGGCTCCCCAATCAGCATCAACTTGGCCCAGTATCTAATCACATCCTGGTAAGCACTGGAAGTCATCCCATCATGACAGATTCAGGGTATTTGTACTTGACCACTCCATGTGTTTATGTGGCATATTTTACACCATAATGACCTCTAGAGGTCCCTGAAGTAGGAGACCCTGACAAAACCTCTGGGAATATTCATTCGGGGGTCTGACCAGAAGAGAAGCACTCTTGAGCAAAGGCATTGCACAACTACAAAGCAAGAAGATGTGGCAGAAAGAAGCCAGGCTGAGGGATTAATTGGCCAAGTTTCAAGCCAGAGCTTGTTAAAGCTTAAAGGCAGAGCATTTTGGCCGCCTCATAGACAGACTGTAATTTTCTCCCATGAGATCTATGCGTTTGCAATTTGATCAAATGTTGTGTCAGGCAAGAAAGCAGTAAATTCCTGACAGCTCAGTTCCTCGGCAAAGACTTCTCCGTCAATGCTGGGGCAAAATTTCATTTGCTAATGCAACAAAATGAATAGTTCTGTTCTTTACCCAGGCTAATGAAAATTGTTGTATACTTCTAACGTCAGTTCAATTAACATAAGGTAGAATTTGCAAAACACACATAATGAATCGAAACAATTCAAACCACAAGAACATTTTTATAGTTCTTGTTAGTAAAGAGTTCAAATCAGTATCTGAATAAGATGACCAGTTTATTCTGTTGACCAGAGCATATGCATTAATGGATAATAATGAAGGAACAGAATAAGACTCAACTCCAAATTAGTGGCTTCTTTATTTAACAATCAGTTGAAGCATTTTTCTCTATATTCTGTATTGGCTAGCAAAAAAAAACAAATTAAGATTTCTAACAGATGCAGTGTCATGTACAAAATTATTTATTAATTCTTTTAGCATATTATGACTCAGCAAGTCGACAAGAGAGCAATAATTGGGTCTTGAATGAAATATTAATGCTTGTCTCAGGTGTGTTCAACAAGCAGACCGGTGCAGAATGTCAAACTCACTCTGAGAAACCCCTCATTATTTTATTTGAAATATGTTACTCAGGCTCCCTGCATGGGAAGATTACTATTTTGGTTTCAAGATATTTTGGGAAAGCTTTTGTTGTTTTGCTTCTGTCTTAATATTATTGATTTTACTGGTTTCTCATCAGTTGAATTCATATCAGTTTGGTTTTCGCCAAGCGACAGCAACAAACGCCGACCTCAGAGCAACCCAAGGCACTCTAGCGTCAGAATATTTCCTTAACGAGTCAGCTCCATCAAGCCATTAAAAATCAAACATGATTATTCATGTCCTTGAAGAAGTCTGGAGACGTCACCCCCAATCAGTGTCACTCAGTAAGAATACTTCCTAAGAGACAATCGTCTCGTTTCAATGTATTGCATCAGAACGTTCTGCATATTGAACACACCCCCTACTTGATAATGAGGAATCATTTCTACGCCCTCGAAATACATTAATGGTAAAGCACGTTTGATTACATGCATTTGCAATTAGTACCATGTTGACAAATGCATCTTGATAAAAGATAAAGGAAATGCTACTGAAATTGAAATCATTTTGTTTCTTTTCCCAAAGCCCCTACCCAAGCCATCACCCTCAATTAAACAGCTCCTTTCCCATGAGTGCCAAGGTCCCCCCTCAAATAATCTGTTGCAACCACCAGCAAAACACACCTCTCTTATGATTTTTTTGTTTCTGTTTTTTGATTTTTTTTTTTTATCTTTCTCAATTTTTGTTTAACATGTCTTTTATTTAACCTTCTAACCCTTCTCCATCCGGCTCCCCTCCCTTGTCCCTCCACCCTCCTCTCCTCCACCTCCTTCCTTCCCTCCCTCGTACAGTTTAGAGACCGCCAAATCCACTGCCCAGTCCTCCTCCATGTCGACCCCTGTAGACCTCAACATGAGCTTCACCCAGACTGCTCCCCCTGCATCGTCCTCTGCCGCAGCCCTGGCAGCGATGGGCGGCCTGCCCCACGCTCCAATCTTGGGCGCCCCCTATACCCTCCCCCTCTCCAGCCTCCTGGGAATCAAATCCGTCCCCTTCCTGGCACTCTCGGCCCCTGCTGCCACAGCTGCTGCCGCCGCCGCTGCCGCCCCTGCCCACGGCACCTTGGCGTCCTACACCGCCAAGATCTCCTCCGCCAACGGCATCAAGAAACCAGAGCGTCAGAAGTTTGCGCCCTACTGAAGTTCGCTGAGAGGAACTAGCCAGTACCTCCTTTGTTTCCGAGACAACGACCGAAGAGGAATACTTTGAGGGTTCTTCTCTTCTAGCCTGATGTAGCTATGTAGAAACAGACGGTACCAATTTGTTTTCTTTTTGGTTTAGTAGCTTGTCCTGAAAAACTGTAGGAAAATAATGGCATAAATTTTAACGGTTTTGTTTTTGTTTTGTTTTGTTTTGTTTTTGGCTGAGGTAGCCGCTAAAGCCATAGACTATTCCTAATCTCCTATTTTCCCAAAATCTTTACACACGTTTATTGTCTGCTCTTATTTATTGATAACAACGAAATATTCCCGCAAAGAGTTTATAACGTAGAACACTGTTGACTGATGCTAATCTCTTATGTATCAGCTTTTATACAATGATGTCTGTGAATGCTTCTGTATACAACTTCCTGATTTTTTTAGAAATCTTTAAATGATGTATTAAAACAAAAAAATGAAAAAAAGGAAATGTTTTTAAAATGACAACAGATCTAAAACTTGCTTTTGTGTTACATTTTTATGTTTTGTTCACATTCGTTTTGAAATGTTATTTATTTTATTTATTGTGCAGAGTGTTTCTTTTACAGTCAATGTTTGTTTTCTGTAACGGCTGCAGGTTGAAACAAAAATCTTTTCAAATTTCTTCCATTCAATCATGGTTACATAAGTCCTGATAAAGACACAAGCCTGAGTAACCACGAACAAGACAGTAGTTTAAGTAGTGAGTTTCTTTAGATGGGAAGTGAATGGTGCAACGGTGAATTCTGATATAATTCAAAATCTGACTACGAAACAGCTAGCAAATTCGTTTCAAAACTTGGCTAGCCATGGCTGAGTATGAACATTATTGTTTCAGGGGGTTTCTTTCACCATTTCTAATGGCATAAAATGACTACTATGCATGGTGACTGCCCTTGTCGGAACCTAATGCTGCATGTTGACTTGGCCCCTCACAAGTACACACTAGCTAAAAAGATAGCTAACGCGTAGGTCTCTTTGTTGATGCCGTTAAAAATAGGCAGTGCTGCAGAAGAGCAATATTCGTCTGAAAGTACTAAAATATACACATATAGCAGACCTACACATAAACATGCTTCAAGTGTAGCTACAGTAATCATTATGCTCGATCACAGAGTATATTACATGGACTGACTTTTTCTTTTTCTTTTTTAAAAAATATAGAAATAATCACACTTATTTTTCTAAAACTAGAGTCCTAAAAATTGAATGTGACCACTCACACAGTTCATTCATGTGGTAGATGTAGTATAACCTTGACTCGTGTTTGTCATTTTTTTTTTCTTTATCGTAATTTTTTTTTGTTTGTTTGTTTAGATCTTCTCAAACGTCTGTCCCATACTCATTTGCATGAATTTAACTTGGCGTCTATGCAAAACATCTCGGGGGTGGTTCAGTGAGGTATCCTATGTCATGCTTCATAGATGGCCCTAAATAAACCACCGTTGGAAAAGGGCTATCAGCAAAGATGGAATCCAAGACAAGGACAATGATGCTCTCGAATTTATGAACCATGCTATGTATAATATATATACATAAATATATATATATATATATGTTATATTATATCCATATTTCCCATTCCAAAGCCTAACACATAACCACCCTTTCACACACTATACAAAATGTCACAGTGTGGCTATGTTACGCACGGTCACACTTCACCGTGATAATTCCACGATAGCCGGACAAGGTTTAAAAACTGTTCAGATGCTTGAATTATCCGAGGTCTGGTTTTTGGATTCACACAAGGTTTCATTTGTCAGCCTTGGCTTAAATGCAACTCTTGTTTTAGTTTTATTCATCAATGCCATACAAATGAATAAAAACAATACTGTATTAACGTAATCCAGTCTCTTTTGTTCTTTTTCAGCTGCGTGAAATGGAACAACATTAACATTAATAGCTAAGTGTGTGTGCATGCTGGGATAGTCACAGTGACTAACAATGCACAGTCAGTTTTTTATTAATCATCTATTATAGTTATTATTATTTTTTTGGGGACTTTAGACCTGAAAAGAGTTTAAACTTAAGACCTCAAATAAACAAGCAATTAAAACTAAGCCCTAAGGTACAATGTGTGTTTTATTAAAGCAATAATCCACTCAAGGCCAAAACATTGCAGTGATTTTATCATGGGTAAGGGGTGTTTGGCCATTAACTATGGTAAAATCAGTGTACTGTATAACCTCCAGTGCCATGTTGCGTGCATGAAACAGCAGCTACAGTAATATAATACAAGACAGCAGTGTTCATTTTTTTTTTACATAAATTTTCTTGAAAACTGGAGTGATGTACAGTACAAAACAACCAGCTCTGATAATCTCGAAACTTTGCTTCAAAGCAAAAAAGACTGGGAATGACATAATTGAACCAGAAACTATGGTAAAATATATTAAAAAAATATATATATAAAAAAAATATTCTAAATATATTAAAACTACTTATTTTAAGTTTAAAGTTGGCATTAAATAGAAATTCACCTATTCTATTTTCTAAATGTATGTTATAGATCTTATTGTGAACAATTCATCCATGCATGCATTTAATTAATTTACTTTTTTTTTTTTTTTGACCTTGTCATTTTAACAAAATGTCCTGAGATCTTCCAGTGAAACAACACACTTCTCTCTGGTGATGTATGCTGGATTTCTCCAATCATTTTGTCTGCTTAAACCCCGCCCCTTTCTTACAATCGACTGCAAGCTCGCATTCAAATCTGCCTCATTCCAATCAACAACTACTGACAACAACCTACTTTTTTTTCTTTCTTTTTTTTTTGATAATCTGTTACACTCTGATATTTGTAAGAAAATATGGAAGAAAAGATCTGTCGCTTTTTCTGTTAGATCATAAATTTTATGCAAAGTATTTATAATGGATATATTCAAAATGTAAGTAATTTGAGACTGACTTGATTACATCTAGAATGCTTCATGAAAGTGGACCATCACTACTGAATTTTTTTTTTTTTTACTAGGAATTTCACTATTGACTCCACCATTGATGGAATTTTCCGGCTTTTTTGTTTTCACTGTTATACGGTAGAGGGCGCTATTATGCAACTTCTGAAAGAGTACAGAATCTCCGGATCAAAACACAGGCAAGAAACAAGTGGTAAAAGCATTGCTTATGCACAATGTAGTCTTTGGGGGGGAAAAAATGCTATTTTCTCAGCTTTGAGAATTCAAAATTGTTTGAGAATTCATTGTTCAAAATGTTGCATTTTTTATTAAACTTACCCACATTCAAGAGTTGACCAAAAAACAAAGAATGCATGAAGCTAAAATAAAACTTGATATATTGCATGTTCCGATACTCATACAACAAAATATTCTGGGGGCCATGACATTTTTTATGAAAATGATCAAAAATGCTGGCAGTGGCTGGCAACTTTCTTTTAAAAAATGCTGGCGTTAAACATTTTTCTGTTTAATAGTGTTGAACTAACTGCTTCTACAGAAGCATATACCATCACTAATCCCACACTACATCTGTAATGAAAGGTTAATATGCTATTGTTAAAAAATTAAGTTGTCAAATCAGATTTTTTTTAACATTCATTATGCAGTATTAATGACACCACACTGTCATTGGAAGATTTGCCTGGTCTGTCAACATTAATGTTACGATGTTAGCATCCTCTCAAAAGCTAATTAAAAAGCCATTGCGCTGTGGGCCGTTAAAATAAGCAGTCTAAAATAAGACATCCCACTTTGTTTGAACAAGTCTCTGTTGTGTCACTCAGTGCATACGGTGTATTTTCATTTGTGAGGAAAGGCCCCTTGAGAGTAGTACAGCTGAATCTCAACAGAGATAGCCAAAATTCATCTGTATAATAAACAAACTCAGCTATAATAACATGCTGACACATCAGCCACCCCTCTATCTTACTATCCCAGTGCAACCTGGGCTGAGAGTGCCGCCCATGGCGGTTTGCCATCACTCCACTAAATGCAACGACGCCAGAGATGAAAGCAGTCTATGAATAAAGCTTACACCTCACAGCAGCTGCTCAAACACAAACAAATTCTTACAGGCGGGGTTTTCTGTTCCGAACGGGTGGGGGTGTGCATAATGACAGCCTAAACACAGTCTACATCTCTCACAAAGGAACTTGCTGATGCCCACACACGGTAATCCATGACATCTTGCGCAAGAAAAACCCACCAGGTTTGGTGTCCTCCATTGATGTCCACAGTCTGAGGCGCACACTTTACAAGAGTAATTATGCAACAATAACCTCCTACAGCCAGTGAGTGGAATAATACTTGCAATTTACCAACAATTAAAGACAATCTGGAGACAAAGCAGCTTGAAACGGAAGCCTGTAATTATATGGTGTTGGCCATTTGGCTGTGGTGGGAACTAACACCAGTGGGCTTGGCATGCGAATAAAAGCACATGCTCTGTGCCATGTACTTGGGGGAAAAAAACATTAAAATTGGAATTGAATTCACAGGAAACTAAAATTCAGCTGAGCCCATTAAAAAGAAACTAGAGTGTATTTTTAGCCTAAAGCTATCCAGAATTATTTAGGGCCACTGTAACCTTCCCAAGAGGCAATGTAAAAGCCTGTAAAATATTTTGAAACTGGAAACAGGGAAAAACAGCAACTTTGCCATTTCCTATTAACAGGCCAAACATCCCATTTTCACTGTAACATGAAAATATTCTTGAGATGCATAGATTCTATGGATTTTCCCTATACATTTTGGCCTGGATTTGGCCTTAGTTAGTTTAATCTAATTATGTCAATAACCAAGGTCATGTCTTCCAACTTTTTGGCTGATAATCTTATATTTTAAAGGCAAAATGTCTAATTTCTGCAGTCAGGCAATGTAAGATGAGAACAGAAACTAAAATGGAACAGTTTATGAATTATAAATGTTAAGGTTTTAACAGTTTATAACATTATGAAGATGCTAATTTCACACAGACAAGGTTTTTTTTTTCACTATAGTTTTACTTTTAAATCTTTGAGCCCCACAAGAATTCCATTGTAAGAGTATTACTGTAAATGTGATTTTAAGTGCTTTTACAAATAGGCTTATTATACTGAAATCGTAAAAAAAAAAAAAAAAAACTTAAACTTAATAAAATGTTATATTGTTTTGACACTTATTTTACACAACAAAATTAACAAAAAAGTAAGCTTAATAAGGAAAGACGTAAACAAGAAAAGTCAACAGACAATAATACCCATATTGTTTTAGCAATGTACGCAATGACAACTTTTATGACAAAAACAGTAGTGTATCTGTTTGCATTAAACTGTTATCGTCAGGGTTATTATCGTTAACTAAAACTATTTAAAACATTGAAATAAAGCTGAAACAAAATAAAATAAAATACATGTACCAAACTAAACAAAACTTAAAAATGTTGCTTTGCCAATAAACTGAAATATGTTTGAAACCAATAATGTATAACTGGAAATAAATACAAACTAAAACTAAAATGAAATTAAAAAAAAAAAAAAAGCAATATCAAAAAAAACAAAAACTAAAAATATAAAAATAAAAGCTAATTCAAATTATTAACTATAATAAAACTGAAATAAAAACTATAATAACACTATCATCATTCCTGATGATTCCTATACTGACACCCTTGTTGAAATCTCAAACTGGTCACAAGGGTTCTGTGACTAATATAATTGTCGTCCTTCACATTAGAGTGACCTTTTGCCTTCAATGCTACACACACAGCCAATCATTTGTCCAGGGCCAGGGCAAGAAGCATCATGAGATATACTATTACAAGTCATTAACCATTTGGACTTGGTCTGTTTTGAGGTTCAATGAAAAATTAAAGGTTTGTATAATAGCCTACATTTCTCCAAGATCAAAAAAGACGATCAAAGTAAACGAGGCCTCGGGTGACCCGTTAATGAGTCATGGATTTTCGCAGTGTGCTGCTGTGATTTAAACAGGTAGAAAATGAAAGTCTTCTTCAAATGTATTAAACAACTGGATTGTTATATAAATCCCACTTTCTTCTTCATTCAAGATTTGAACTTTTCTTTTCACTGTGTTTGCAATAATTATAATGTTTGAGAGGTGAGCACTTCATAAAACACCAAAACTACTTCCTCATTCAAGATTTTGCTATCCTGTTATGTTAAGATTTGGTAATCTGTCATTAAATTGCGACAATGAAACTTACACTTCGTAAATGATTAGGATTGAAATAAAATAGCAGATGACTAGCAAGTCATTTGAGATAAGCATTTAAGCTATTCATTTTACACAATGGCCACTGTAAGTTTTCAGGAGTGACAGCCGCATTTAAATGCGGGAGTGAATCCCCTAAATTATCGTTGCATGTGTGTACGGAACACGACTCACTCTCGAAAATGCGATGATTGACAGCTTGGATACCATAGTGACGTTCTGGCGTCTCTCGTGTTTGGTATCAATTATCGTGACCAAAGTAATATTAAAGTGACAAAACTCGTTATTTTCAGCAATTTCACAAAACACACTAACACAGTCGACGGAGGCGTCGTGTTTGTTTATGCTTGTATAGCCTGTTTCACACAGCTGCGCGGCACTCATTCTGTGTTGCCATGGTCACTCATTATACGCTTGTTGTTTAAGCTCGTCTCATAAAGCAAACGGGTTTATGGAGTTATTAAAGTGAGCAGACATGAATCGCGATTTTCAGCATAAAGCATTTGGATAGGCTTGTGCTTTCCCTGTGATTCGCCGCGCATAGCCTACACGAGAGACAAACATTACACCGGTGCACGTAAACATCAACAACTAATTGTTCAGTTCGGTTCCGTACACACTGCATATAATTTCTGTAAATGCGGTTGTCACTACCTGTATTTTTCGTGAGTTATTACGGTTGTAGAATGCGGTTTTTACTCCCGTATTTTACTGAACTGTGTGTGTACAGAACGAGATTAAGCACTAAAAGGTGAACTGACAACCGAATTTAGCTGCAGTGTGTATGTGGCCAATTGCTTTAAAGGTGCCATGCAAAAATTCACCCTATCTATTTTGTAAATGCATGTTGTGGATCTTATTGTGAACATTTCATCCATGTATCATATATATATATATATATATATATATATATATATATATATATATATATATATATATATATATATATATATATATTTTTTTTTTTTTTTTTTTTTTTAATTTTTTGTCTCATAAATGTTTAATTCAAAATTCATTTTGTGCAAGTCAAAATCCAATCAACAACCGATGGAAAAAAAAACAAGTCTCCGCTTTTTATTTCTGATAATCCAAACTTGGATATACATCACAATACGGAAGAAAATATCTGTCGCTACTTCTGTTCCATTGCAACTTTTATTGAAATGACTGGAAATTTTTGTTTTAAGAACTTAAAATAAATGTTCTGTGCTCATAATTCAATATTACAAATAATTTTCTTTTTACTCAGTTTGTAAAAACAAAAAAGCAGTTCAGTTGAAGTGAAATTCAATTTTTTAATATGTAGATGGCTCCATTTCATGGCATTCTAGAGCATATAATGTGAATTACCATTTGCCGGCCTACATTATCATAATATGAGTTGAAAAATATATAACATTATAAAGATGAAAAATGGTTATAATTTTGCACAGACAAGTTTTATTACACTAGCCTTACATTTAAACTTACTTAAGCCTCACGAGAATTCCATTGTATGAAAATTACTGTAAATGATGAACTGCCTGAAACGAGTCATCAGTAATTCCAGTCTTCTTGCATGAACCTATGTATGTTTGTAACACATTTACATAATGCCGGTCTATGCCCTGTGTTGGCTGACTGTGTCTATTTTTTTTTACCCTTAAACACTGTAGTTTAGCTGAGACTGGAAGAGTTTGGTTCATGTTGTCGACATGCTGAGAATATGCTGTTTTCTGCACTGCCAAAGCAAATCCACTTTGATGCACTTCCAAAGGATGAGGACTCAATGCGGTAAAACCGACCCCATCGTTAAATCAAAAAAATTGAATTCACTGTGTATCAAGTCCTAATTATGTTATGGTAATGGACATTTTGTTTCTTACATGCGCTGAAAGCGGTAGTCCAATCACAACAGACTGGGCCATCTGACCAATCAGAGCAGAGTAGGCCAATCACAACAGGGGCACGTTCAAGCTCAAAACGGTACGCAATGTTTTGCTACAGTTTTCAGGTTGACCAACATGTTTACTAGAAACAGTGTGCAATGGGGTTTGAGATACATTTCCTCTTGTTTGGTGGGTGTGTCAAAAATGTCAGCACAATCAGCAGCAACCTGTATACAAACCATGTGGTATTAAAGAGACAGCTCGCACAATGGGTCCAAGTAAAGTTGTTTACAAACGTGTCCGCTGCAGCTCGGTATGCGCAACCATTGAAGATATTAGAAGACATGTTTGTCGTAAGAGTTTTATAGTAAAAATATAGCATATCAATTCTTCAAAAAGAACACAAAGAATGGCCTTCACAGCTGTCATAGCTGCAACTCTTGCGTAGCCCAGACTAGGCCATCTGACCAACCAGTGCAGAGTAGACCAATTAAAGTGAAAGCAGTTTTAACTAAATTGATTTTTCTGCCTCCTAACCATTATTTGGATCCATAAGATGCCACAAAGGCACGTGGGTTCATTCTCAGTCCCTGTAATTACGTGTCTATGAGAGTGAGTCACGCTGGCAGATCTGAAACTTATACAGCAATCCTACAATCAGCGACAATGAGGGTTTTCAGCACAGACAATCTAATGCCAGAGGTCTGTGTGTTAAGCGATTAAACACCGGTCTTGTGAGAGGGTCTGTCCCTCATGCTCATTCACTACAGTCCGTTGAGCACACAGCCTATTTATCAAGCTATTCATACACACGTCATGTACAAACTGCCTTCCTATTCACTATATGCAAAACAAACTGAAGGCACCACTGAATGACCTGGTTATCAACACAACCCTTCTGAAGAACTAAAGCTTCGTTTGGAGCTCAGAGGAAGAGGCTGAATGACATTTCTTTGAGCCGACACCAAACCCCTCTCCCTTTCTGTAATAGCGATCCTCAATCCAATACTGTAAAACTCCTCACCTCGAATCAAAGGCTTCTGAAGTTTTCTCTCCCAGTGTCCCAGAGGGCCACACGTGCCCTGATGGTTCAGGAGGACATTCAGAAAACGGGATCAATCAAGGTCTGAAACAGGAGGAGGTTGAAGCACCTGCTAGCCTGGAGCCGCTCATCTGGGGGAAAACAGCAAAGATCAAAATATACACCTGTGCTGAAATCTGGTTAGCTATTAGTTTGTTTCTTTTGTTTGTTCGGAAATCTCAGGCCTTTTTGTTCACTTAATAAATAAAACTGAAATCAATCAGCAGCTGTGTTGGGTAACATTGATTTTTTTTTTTTTTTTTTTTTTGTACACTAATTTGGAAAAATTAAGATTATTTAATGTTTTTGAAAGAAGTCTCTTATGCTCACCAAGGCTGTATTTATTTTATTTAAAATACAAGTATAAACAGTAATGTTGTGAAAAAAAATTCTATTTAAATGTAATTTAAAATGTAATTTATTCCTGTGATCAGAGCTGAATTTTCAGCATCATTACTTCAGTCTTCAGTGTCACATGATCCTTCAGAAATCATTCTTATATGATGACTTGCTGCTCAAGAAACATTTCTGATTATTATCATGTTGAAAACCGCTTCATATTTTTGTGGAAATCTTTTTTTTTTTTTTTCAGGATTCTTTTATGAATAGAATGTTCAAAACAACAGCATTTATTTGAACAGCATACAGCATTTATACTGAAATCTTTTGTAACAACATAAAATTCAACATTTAATTCTTTACACTTTCGATCAATTGAATGCATCCTTGCTGAATAAAAGTATTAAATCTTTTTTTACTCTAATTATGTCAAATTTTTAATCTAATTTTAATTACTTTTGAATGGCATTAAGCAGCAAAACTGTTTTCAATATTGACAATAATAATAAATGCTTCTTGAGCAGCAAATCATCATATTAGAATTATTTCTGAAGGATCATGTGACACTGAAGACTGGAGTAACGATGCTGAAAATTCAGTTTTGATCACAGGAATAAATTACATTTTACAGTATATTACAATTTTTTAAATTTTAATGATATTTCACCATATTACTGTTTAACTGTTCTTTGATCAAATAAATTCATCCTTGGTAAGAATGCAGCAGACCTTTGACCTGTAGTGTATTTGTGTATTGTCATGTATTTGTATGTGGAGAGATAAATGTACAATGGCAGATAGTGGGAAAAATATTGCAAGCACTAAGTTCATTGATTCATCATTACATAATTGCAGTTAATAACTGCTTTACAGACTGCCTTCACTTGTTAATGGAAACTGCTGTATCATAAGTTCAAACAGCTCCCCTCTGACAATCTCCCTGCTGTAAACCATGCTCTTTATTAACATTTATTTCTAATTAGAAACTGGATACATGTGCTTCCCCTAAGGCGACTTTAAAATATGTTACAGTGCTGTTATAAAATCTCCAAATCTAATGAATTGCTTCATGGGTTGTCTTAAACTTGATACCACAAAATCATATATATATATATATATATATATGAATATACATCTCGTGGGCTGAACAGGCACACGGCAGCCAAAAATCAAAGTCCACTAGTCCACGCATCTTTCCGAGCACACAGCAAAAGAAGTAAACTTTGAAAGGCTTACGCGCTCAACTGTGCGCAAGACAGAGCACACTGTAAAACCGAACAGTGAAATTAATTAAATTAAATGAGTTTGTTTCACTCAAAAAATAATGAAAGTTAATTTTACTTAATAGAAAAAAGTTGCATGAACTCAAAATTTCATTGTAGTAAGCTGAACTTAATATGATTGAGTTGAGCTGCAGCAGATTTCTAATTCCCAGCATACTTTGAGACAGACATATAAATAACTGTTAAAATGAAGTGTTATTTTGTGTGTTTTTGCACAAGATTAACATATGGAGATATAAGTTAATGTTTAATGTTGTGTTATGTTGGGATTCAGGGGGTTCTGTTATGTTAGTTTTGTAGGGTTACCACTGTGGTGAAGAGTAGAGCCTGTGGTTAGGTTTAGGATGAGCTGCAAAACATTTAAGACCACATATGTTGTTTGATTACATATATGTGTAATGACTCTCTGATAATGTCTCTCTGATAGTTATAATAGCATGTGTTATTTGCTATGTAACATTTAACCAAGATCTGAATTTGATGTTTATGTAAATTAACTGTATGTAATTAACATTATGATTTGGGAAAGGGATGCTGGTGACGGGATTGTTAGTGAGAGACACCTGTGCACCACACTGGCAAAAACTGCAAAAACACGTAGAATTTCTGCCTATGCTTGAGCCCATAAATCATTTTTATTTGATCTTAGTTGTTCTTTAAGAAATAATACCCCATTTAAAGTGTTTATTCAGACAAATTATTAAATGATAAAAAATGAATAAAACATTAAAAACATTCCCGACCCCAAACTTGTGAAAGGTCGATCAACATCTTTCGTTGATCCTAGAACAACATTCCTATCCAAAAACATAGTCCTAGCCCTATCTCTACATCTAAACCTAACCCTACCAATAAGTTATCCCTAAATTCAGAGGGAAATGATAGGTGAATAACACTGATGCAGAAGCACCCTGGTTGTAAGCCTAAACTTGACGTAAACCTATCCCTCAAATCTAAATGTTTGATTAGAATGTTGTTCCAGGATCAGAATGTTAGAATGTTGTTCCAGATGTTGATATTCTACTTGGTAAAATCATGTTCACCACTTTGGAACGATAGTGTGTATATTATTACGGGGTGCAAAATGTTCTTGATTCGTTTTGTGAGATTCATCCATCTGCAATGAGAGGGAAGACCGTTATAACACTGTACAGTCACGTCTCTGCAGGGTTGCACTGCCTGTTCTATTGTGCCTGCTTCATGGTTTAAAAATACACCGGCAATCTCATTGGGATAAAACAGTCGACAATTGTTTCTGGGAGATTCCTGCTCCTGTCTCTGCCTTAACTGAGTCGGATTTGCAAGACAGGGCCATAAGCTCCCGACAGCGATGAGAAGCTTTCTTTGTAGTCGTGTAACAATGCCTAAAGCGATATGGTAGGTATGTCGCAGATACATGTGAAGGCCAAAAGCCACAACGCCACCTGCCTGCTTGACAGAATGCAAAGCTCAGGCTTCAAAGTGGCTCAGCTGACATCATCTGCCAGGCCTTTCGGGACTGCTGGTGATTTTGTGGTTGCACCATATCCTGAAAGCTTTACAAGGAATCCATGCAGTGTAGGGTTTACAGCAGCTGATTTGGTTGGATGGTTGGATCTCATTGATTCTAGAATATCTGGTGAGGGAGAATAATACTGAGTCAACATCAAGCCTACACATTTATTTCTTTCATAAAAAAAGAAAAAAAATATATATAAAAATATATAAAATATATATAGATAAAAAGACATGCATAATTGTAATTCCATAGAGGTCTAAGGCTACGAATACTCCAGGGTTCCTCAAATCCAGCCCTAGCGGGCCACTGTCCTACAGAGTTTAGCTCCAACCCTCATAAAAACTCATGGCCAGTAGCTTTCTAATCCTGAAGGCATTGATGAGCTTGTTCAGATGTGATTGATTAGGGTTGAAATATGCAAGACAGCAGCCTTCCAGAACTAAAGTTGCCCATCCCGGAGCTAAACTCTGGAGGGCAGGATTTGAGGAACCCTGGTGGTCTACACTAATCCAGATATATTTGAAAGCACATCTTTTTCTCTCTGTTTTGGCCTTCTGTCCACACTTAGAAAACTGGGCTTTCTGAAGACACTGTCCAAGGTGAATAAATATGAAACGGCTGTTTTCAAGTTATACTATGGACTTTGAAATCGCTGATGCATGTTTAGTCATATGACGCATATTGTACTGAGAGATATCTGTTTATACCAGTATGTGCTATGTGCAATTCACTTTCAGTGTTTCTAATGATAAATGTTACTTGTACTTGTTACTTAAATGTTACTTGTTACTTCATAATATATTCCTGCAAAGATGACAGAAAATTTACTCGAAACTGCTGTCCTGTGGCAAAACATGAGGGCAAATGCATTTTATTCCAGGCATGGAATGACATTTGAGTGCAACCTGGATGTACCAGTAAGTGGTGAGATACTTTACTAATAAGATGATTGTGCCAGAAAAAAAGCGTGAGAGATAAATTATGTCTGGTCCCTCTGTATCATCTCAGTGAGCTCTAACACAAGAAACTTTTGAAAAAAGCTTAAATGGTCGTGTGGACGGAGAACATATTGAAATGAAAAAAAGGCATTTTCAAATGTATCCAAAGGGATAGTTCACCCAAAAATGAATATTCTGTCATCATTTACTCCCCTTGAAGTAGTTCCAAAACCTGTATGAATTTCTTTGTTCTGCTGAACAGAAAGGAAGATATTTGGAAGAATATCAGTAACCAAACAGATCTCAGCCCCATTTACTACTATAGTAGGAAAAATAAATACTATGGTAGTCAATGGGGACGAGATCTGTTTGGTTACTGATATTCTTTCAAATATCTGCCTTTGTGTTCAGCAGAACAAAGAAATTCATACAGGTTTTGGAACTACTTCAAGGGGAGTAAATGATGACAGAATATAGCTGTAATATAGTCGGGTTCCAGAAGTCAAAACTTCAAAATTGATTTTGAACAATAACTTTTAAACCTTTAAAGACAGACCTACTGTGAGCTATGAGGTTGTTAATCGATGGTATTTGCTTCTGCTGAAACCGTCAGCCCATATTATTATAGCTTATTTTTTTAAATGATCGTGTTTAACAATCAACCCAGTCTCATATGAAAACGTATCCTGACTACGTTGGTCCAAAGTGCAAAACGTAGAGGGGTTACAATAATGGCCCTTAAATTGTATGACTGTTACATTTTTTTTTTTGCCTATTGTTTTGCGTCCAAGTCACGTGACTTTAGAGAGCCCGGCCGTGAGAACAAAAAACATGGCGGACATTTCTCTACTTTTTAGTGAAAAAAACAATATTTTGAGTTAGTTTCTGCATAAAAATAAGTTTTGATTACATTTTTAGCGAGAAATATATATTCTATTTTCATAATATTCACTCAGTGAATGTACATAATCACTCGCTTGCGCGTTGTTGCAAAGATTTTTCTGATCTCGCCAGAATAATGTGAAACTGCTACGTTTTGGTTGCTATGGACAATATTTTGAGTTAGTTTCTGCATAAAAATAATTTGATTACATTTTTAGCGAGAAATATATATTCTATTTTCATAATATTCACTCAGTGAATGTACATAATCACTCGCTTGCGCGTTGTTGCAAAGATTTTTCTGATCTCGCCAGAATAATGTGAAACTGCTACGTTTTGGTTGCTATGGACAATATTTTGAGTTAGTTTCTGCATAAAAATAATTTGATTACATTTTTAGCGAGAAATATATATTCTATTTTCATAATATTCACTCAGTGAATGTACATAATCACTCGCTTGTGCGTTGTTGCAAAGATTTTTCTGATCTCGCCAGAATAATGTGAAACTGCTACGTTTTGGTTGCTATGAACAATATTTTATTTTCTGCATCAAAATAAGGTTTGATTACATTTTAAGCAAAAAATATATATTATTTATTTTCATAATATTCATTCAGTGAATGTACATAATCACTCGCTTGCGCGTTGTTGCAAAGATTTATCTGATCTCGCCAGAATAATGTGAAACTGCTACGTTTTGGTTGCTATGAACAATATTTTGAGTTAGTTTCTGCATAAAATTAAGGTTTGATTACATTTTTAGCGAGAAATATATATTCTATTTTCATAATATTCACTCTGAATGTCAACCCGTTCTCACTCCTGACCGTTCTCACGCTGAAGAAGTCTCCTTCAGAACACATCGCGATATTTGGCATCAGTTCGCGTGTGCTGGATGTTGGTAAGTAGTCGTAAATACGCTGTTCTAATGTTTGATATAATGTCTTTTCTGTTTGCAGATATTAATCAGATTAACGTTAGCTCCCTCATGTTCAGTCACTGCATTATATCTGTCACCTCCGCTGAGGTTTTGCTTTTCATTGCTTTCTATATTAAATACTAAACTAGGGTGATTAAACACTGTCACGTGACGTGCAATATATTGCACAATATATATAACATATTCATATCAGGTTCAAAGTAGTACAAGTGTAGTTTCAAAATGGTATTTGTTGTAGAAGCACGGTAAAAAACAACACTTACCATGCTTTTTACCACAGTATTGGTCGTTTTAATGTGATTTTTGTTGTAAATACAGAGTAACCACAACACTTATCATGCTTTTAATGCCTAATAGTGTTAAATCCAAAAACTGTAAGGTCAATAAGAACTTCTTTCCTATATATATTTATATATAAACCTATATATTATAAATAATGATATTTTCTTTTCTCTTGTTTTAGCTGAAAAGACAAAAAGGGCCTTTTGGAAATGGATGAAGGAGACAGAAAGCTGCAAAGGCAAATAATTGCAATGGTATGTATGTGTTGCTTTTAACCCTTTATCAAACATTTTATCAAGCATTTGTTAAATAGTCTCACAGTAAATTAAAATTAAAGTCAAATCCTGTACATATTTATCACCTTATTTGTAAATCAGTTGTGCCCCTTCTTGGACAGTTGGACGTCCCACACATAAAAGTTTATATTAATTCCATTGAATTCTTTAAAATGATTACAGATTGGGCCCAAAATGTTCCAATGATACATGATGTCTCTCCGCAACTCATAACTACCTCTGTTTGCAAGAGTGGAAATTATCATTTGACCTGTCACATGACATCAGATATTCAATTATTTTGTCATGATCATTTACACTGCTGATAATGTCCTGCTTGCATGTGAAACATGTTATTTATTTATTTTTATTATTTATTTTTTAAAATATGAATATAGCTTGCTATACTTTTAATCATGGAAATGCCCACACATCAGTGAACTTATTACATAAATGCATTTAACATTTAATTGTGCAACACTCTTTACAGAAGGAAATCCTACGGTTATGTATGAACTCACAACATCATCATCAAGTGCTGTGCTGGGCACATTGGGTAACAAGTGTCCTCCAACGTATCCAATCTGTGACCACATTCTCCACATCTTCCCATGGGACACCAACATTCTTCAGGCCTTCGTTTCCATGTCTTCCCCTGCATTCTCCTGGTGGTGTCCACTTCATATCTGTCTTTGGGTGTTGTTGTTTGGTCATGCTTAGGGTGTGTCCAGGGAGGTGCACCCTTCACTCTGTCACAGTTTTTAAAAGTCTTCACGTGGACTCCTCCTTATGATCTCCTTGAAACGTGCAGAACCAATATTGAAAATAGTAATTTATCTTTTTCCATATTCTTGCCTTTACCAAAGAAGCACCAGTGCTCATCCGGAGTTTTGGTAAAAGTTCTAGTAATGCTGCGACTATAGTCAAATATGTATTTCTGCATGTGTGTATAGCAGGTGTTTGTCCGAACAATTGAAGTTAGTGAGAGTGTTCAGGAAAACCCTCTGAGAACAATCAATATTTATTTAATTCTGTTTGGTGCTGATATAGAGTATTACAGAAATGACACATTGACATTCTGGACATTATTCTGTGAGTTTGTTACCTCTTCATTTAGATGGACTTGAAAATGTCTTGCATTTTGTTTCATTAAACCTTTTATTACAGTGTCACTATAGTAAATGTCCACCTTAACTACATCTATGGTATCATTATATCAGTACCTGGATAATGTAAATGTAACATACCCATGAATGTATTTTATAGAAGCATTTTATTGCTGAAAATATTTAACATTTATAAAATGCATTAACTATTTGAATTTGCCTTTCATTTAGTTACAGTAAAAGTGAACAATAAACACAATATTGTATTGTATTAAAGTTGAGAATGTAAAATGTTATTTTTTCCCCCTATTCTTTAAAGAAACTTATTTTCACATGGAATTTTATCTCATCTCTTGGTTTGTAAAAATAATACTTCATCATATCGATTTGTGTAGTTATATTTCACTATAATAGATTGCCTCTGTAACTGGATATATTTTTTTCTCACAATTAACTGATTTTTATACTGTTGTGCAGTAGTTTGGGGACTACATTTGTCTTTGACACTAAATATTGGAATATGATTACAAAATCGAGTACATTCATTATGCTTTTATTTATATTTATTTTAATTCCAAGAGTTCAAATGGTGAAGAATGGTATAAATAAGTGATTAAATGTATACCTTTAATATACTACATATCTACTGTAAATGTTAGAAGCACTTTAGTAGATGCAATTATATCTCTTTCAAATATATTTATGCATCAGTTTAAAACACAAAGGAGTCTTTCGTTGTAAAATGTGATTTTTATTATATTTAATTAGATTAATTATATATTTAAGGAATCTTTCTCGTCAGCCGGAACCGAAGGAGATCTGTCGTCATTTACCATAAATGGACAAGTAAGCGTGACGCATCTGTTCAGCTGTGTTGTGATTGGCTGTGACTCTATCGCAGAACTCGCTGTGATTGGACTACCTTTCAACCCATATAAAACGGCGCTTTATCTTACAAAGTTTGTTTTAGTGTGAATATTACGTTACTCATACATTAAGTTAACTATAAAGTGTTTCCATGTTGTGAGAAATTACTCCTTTACCGAGATCCCAACCCTAACCCTAGCTTCTCAATGAACTACAGCGCCATGTTTCCCGTTCATTGATAGAATGACAGAGACATATGGGTAATGTAGTTTAAAACGTTTAGTAAAGAAATGATAAATGTTAAAATAATAAGATCTTTAATGGACAACTCGATATCTAAATATGTTTATTTTGCAAACATTTATTACATATATGAGGGACAGGCTGAAATTTAATATTTTACTGTAATCACTATTAAAAAACCTTTATGCCAGCTTTCCATGTATGTCTGAAAACTGTGCCCAACATTATTTAGTAATCATAGCATAAGCAGTTGTCCTGTTGATTTTCTCTTTGATACGCTAACCGGACTTTGTGTTACAGCCATTTGAAATGTGCATTTTTTTTGCTCTTCCAGGGGCCGGTACTGGCCCCTTGGGGGTGGAAGGGCATTAAAATCTACACAGGTGTGTACTCCTCATCATGGATAACAAACGTTGTTGAATCACATTTAAATATTGCAGTATTTTATCATTTCCTCATTTTCCATTCTAACATCATGCTTGTATAGGTTTTTGATGGGTATTGTGAGACCATCTGATGAAATATGGAAATATTATAACAAAATGTTGTAATACAATAATAATAATAATAATAATTGATTAATTGAATAGTAGTTGATTATTTCTTTGCTTTTTTTTTGTATGAACACCAATAAATATAATGGATGAACCCACAACAACTTGCCATTATCCAGCTGCCAGTGTTGGCAGTAAACTAAAAACTATTTATATTTACACTTCACTATTACTTACACAAGGATAATGCACTATTCAGTAAAATAAGAAACTGTGCCAAAATGTCATTATCACCCCCTCTTCTTGCTCCTCACATGCCTGACATCAGTAATGTCCAGCTGTCATTTTGAATGCAGTAGTAGATGTACCAGAATGATCAACATCCATCTTCTTCAGTTCTGCTTGAAGTGTTTGTGTCAGTATAACCCACTGCAGCCTCTCTTTATTCACATTCCTTCCCTTTATTTATCTGGAAACTGCCATCCTTGTCACAACATGAAAGTATATGCAACTTTTGGTGCATTGTTGTCCCAAACAATCATGGAAATTATATGTCATTTTTTTAAATTATGAAATAAACTCAGCTTAGTTAAATTGTATTTACTCTACCAAACACCACGGTCACCATAATTTATTACACAACACTTTATTGGAGGATACAGCATAAGGTTGAAATTTGCATAAAGACAAATGAGATTCAAGATAAATAAAAACGTGTCTTCAAAAATACGTTAACGTCATAATAATCCATTCACAGACTTTACTCCTATTGCACAAATGAGCGCCACAGAATCCCATCCAGTCAACTATGATCCAGAAAACAGATTTGATATTGAGTTTAAAATAAAGATTCATTATCACAGCTGAACTGGGTTCTTGCTCTTCCCTGTACATGTCTCTATCATGTTCATGTTCTTCTTCTTCTAAACAGTTTGTTCAGTTGTACTCTACAGTACAACTGATGACCAGAAGATGTGATCACTGATGTGCTGTAGCTTTTTCTCAACCAGAGGAAGAAGTCTTAACATCCCATTGTCAGGCGTTCTTCAGTCCTGGTCTAAAAGTAAAACAAAAAAACACACAATTCAAGTTAAGTAGTTTAATGGACAGCCAGGTCAGCTTATGTTCTGCATGATTTAAACAGTGGTGGGCTACTCTGGCCCTCAGCGTCCACGGTCCTGCAGATTTAGCTCCAACCTCAAACCCAACTGCCTGTAACTGTCTATAAGTACACCTGAAGACTTTGGTTAAAATTTTCAGGTGTGCTCAATTATGGTTGGAGGTAAACTCTCCACCTCAAAAAGGAGACAGCAAAAGGGCTAGAGTTGCCTGTTCCTGATTTAACTTTACAAAACAGCAGTACATAATATAATGCAGCACAGACTGTAAGCTAAGTACTGAACAAAAACTGTTTTACCCATATTAACAGCAACATGTTTTAAAAGATCTTTTAGAAAGGCATGCTCTCTTTTGAGCCTTGATTTCTTTCAGGACAACATACTCTTCTGTTTCTTGTTTCAAGAGCATAATTTGGTCAAAAACCAAGTGATAACCTGTACAATGTAAAATTGTTAAAATACTGCAATAAAAACTTTAAGGCAAGAATTAAGAATAGGCACAGGACTTACTGTACTCATGAAGAAGCCATGGCCATGCATAGTTTCTGCCTCTTGTGTTCCTCCGTAGCTGCACATCAGTCGTTTTTCCTCTAGGATCTTCTGTTAGTGACTTCACTTGCTATCTGTTTTAAAACACAAATACAATGTTTTAGGTCTGTGCAGTATAAGGCCTTATTTCAAGCCAAAAAAACTAGGTATTACACATAATTTAAAGAACATTTACTATTTAATTCCTATTATACTATATTATATTATATTAACTCATTATCTTCCAAAGCTTCCCTGTCTGCTTTTATCTAAAAAAACAAACAAACAAACAAACAAAAAAAAAACAGAAGGAACAGTTTTTAAGAACTTTTTAAGAACTTAATAGTCCTTTGAGAGAACAACATTAAATTCTGTACTACATATTACAGCATTGCCTCAACACAAGACATACCAATGGACTTCTGTCTTCTTTGGGCATGAGATGGTCATGTTCCTTCCTCACCCTAAACAAAGGACTTCGATGAGCTTGCTTTGATATAAGGACTGGTCTTCCTTCTCTGCACAGAAAAACAAGAAAGTCTCTACTTACTCTGTGTGCAATTACTCTTGTTCTTAAAACATACAAATTGAGACAGTTATAAATAAGTTAATTTACCATACCATCCAGGAGAGCATTTGATGAGTAAATACTGATTTAAATATCTAGAAACTTTACCTGGAAAGGGCTGATCACGGCAGGTTTGCAGCGACTCACTAGTAGCTCTTGTGAGGGTCGGCTCTTAAAAGAGCTGTTGAGTTTGATGTTGTAAACTGCAAGTAATCCTGCAAGACAGAAAGGAAGGTAAATTTATTACATCACATTCAAGTTGTCAATTTACACATAACTGTAGGATTTCCTTCTGTAAAGAGTGTTGCATAATTAAATGTTAAATGCATTTATGTAATAAGTTCACTGATATGTGGGCATTTCCATGATTAAACATATGTCTTTAATAGCAAGCTATATTTATATTTAAAAGAATAAATAAAAAAATAACATGTTTCACATGCAAGCAGGACATTATCAGCAGTGTAACTGATTAGATATTGAATAGACATCAGATATTCAATTATTTTGAATATGACAAAATAATTGTATATCTGATGTCATGTGACAGGTCAAATGATAATTTCCACTCTTGCAAACAGAGGTAGTTATGAGTTGCGGAGAGACATCATGTATCATTGGAACATTTTGGGCCCAATCTGTAATCATTTTAAAGAATTCAATGGAATTAATATAAACTTTTATGTGTGGGACGTCCAACTGTCCAAGAAGGGGCACAACTGATTTACAAATAAGGTGATAAATATGTACAGGATTTGACTTTAATTTTAATTTACTGTGAGACTATTTAACAAATGCTTGATAAAATGTTTGATAAAGGGTTAAAAGCAACACATACATACCATTGCAATTATTTGCCTTTGCAGCTTTCTGTCTCCTTCATCCATTTCCGAAAGGCCCTTTTTGTCTTTTCAGCTAAAACAAGAGAAAAGAAAATATCATTATTTATAATATATAGGTTTATATATAAATATATATAGGAAAGAAGTTCTTATTGACCTTACAGTTTTTGGATTTAACATTATTAGGCATTAAAAGCATGATAAGTGTTGTGGTCACTCTGTATTTACAACAAAAATCACATTAAAACGACCAATACTGTGGTAAAAAGCATGGTAAGTGTTGTTTTTTACCGTGCTTCTACAACAAATACCATTTTGAAACTACACTTGTACTACTTTGAACCTGATATGAATATGTTATATATATTGTGCAATATATTGCACGTCACGTGACAGTGTTTAATCACCCTAGTTTAGTATTTAATATAGAAAGCAATGAAAAGCAAAACCTCAGCGGAGGTGACAGATATAATGCAGTGACTGAACATGAGGGAGCTAACGTTAATCTGATTAATATCTGCAAACAGAAAAGACATTATATCAAACATTAGAACAGCGTATTTACGACTACTTACCAACATCCAGCACACGCGAACTGATGCCAAATATCGCGATGTGTTCTGAAGGAGACTTCTTCAGCGTGAGAACGGTCAGGAGTGAGAACGGGTTGACATTCAGAGTGAATATTATGAAAATAGAATATATATTTCTCGCTAAAAATGTAATCAAACCTTATTTTTATGCAGAAACTAACTCAAAATATTGTTCATAGCAACCAAAACGTAGCAGTTTCACATTATTCTGGCGAGATCAGATAAATCTTTGCAACAACGTGCAAGCGAGTGATTATGTACATTCACTGAGTGAATATTATGAAAATAAATAATATATATTTTTTGCTTAAAATGTAATCAAACCTTATTTTGATGCAGAAAATAAAATATTGTTCATAGCAACCAAAACGTAGCAGTTTCACATTATTCTGGCGAGATCAGAAAAATCTTTGCAACAACGCACAAGCGAGTGATTATGTACATTCACTGAGTGAATATTATGAAAATAGAATATATATTTCTCGCTAAAAATGTAATCAAATTATTTTTATGCAGAAACTAACTCAAAATATTGTCCATAGCAACCAAAACGTAGCAGTTTCACATTATTCTGGCGAGATCAGAAAAATCTTTGCAACAACGCGCAAGCGAGTGATTATGTACATTCACTGAGTGAATATTATGAAAATAGAATATATATTTCTCGCTAAAAATGTAATCAAATTATTTTTATGCAGAAACTAACTCAAAATATTGTCCATAGCAACCAAAACGTAGCAGTTTCACATTATTCTGGCGAGATCAGATAAATCTTTGCAACAACGCGCAAGCGAGTGATTATGTACATTCACTGAGTGAATATTATGAAAATAGAATATATATTTCTCGCTAAAAATGTAATCAAAACTTATTTTTATGCAGAAACTAACTCAAAATATTGTTTTTTTCACTAAAAAGTAGAGAAACGTCCGCCATGTTTTTTGTTCTCACGGCCGGGCTCTCTAAAGTCACGTGACTTGGACGCAAAACAATAGGCAAAAAAAAATGTAACAGTCATACAATTTAAGGGCCATTATTGTAACCCCTCTACATTTTGCACTTTGGACCAACGTAGTCAGGATACGTTTTCATATGAGACTGGGTTGCAATACGTATATGTATACTTGATCAAAAATACAGAAAAAACAGTAGTATTGTGAAATATTACAATTTAAAACTATGGTTTTCTATTTTAATATACTTTAAAATATAATTTATTTCTATGATGCAAAGCTGAATTTTCATCAGCATCATTACTCCAGTCTTCAGTGTCACATGATCCTTCAGAAATCATTATAATATGCTGATTTATTATCAATGTTGGAAACCGTTGTGATGCTAGATTGTTGCAACCCAGTCTCATATGAAAACGTATCCTGACTACAATCCTAGAGTCGAAAAAATCAACAGGCTCCAAAATAGCTCTTTAGCTTCACTCACTCCCAATTTTTATCAAGCTTGTATGTTGATAGTCGTTTCATTTTAATCACAATTAATAGGTCCTTTTCATTGCCATTAGATAGAAATTACTGACCCCACCTAAACCTACAAGCTTGAAAAAAATGCTCATTTTAGAAGAAAAATTCAGATGGCACTAAGAGGCTTTTGCATCTGAAGTCTTCATATTATATATATATAAATATATATATATATATATATATATATATATATATATATATATATATATATATATATATATATAATCAATGTTTGGAAATGAGTATTTCTCCATTTTTAAATCAATTATGTTTGCAAAGCTTCATGGAATTGTAGTTCTTTCCCTCACCAAAGCTGTTAAGTACACACACAGTCTTGTACCTTTGTCTTTTTGTCTGATTTTCAAAAAAAAAAAAAAAAAAAAATTGCTTCGAATCAAAGTTTGTAGTGTTGTGATTCACCTCGTAGCTGCTTGGTTTGGTTCATGGCTTATAGCTCTTTAACAAAGACTTATTATTTTATAATCCATATGGGGAAAAAAATTATGAGAGAGAGGGAAGAAAAAAAAAAAAAAAAAAAACTTCCGGAACGATGCAGCCCTGCTGACAAAAGGGGCGGGCACTGCTGCACTCTATAATGGCTTTCAGGCCCCATGTGTCACTAATGGCTTTACTCTAGTATGGTATCCTTCTTGTGTGTTCTTACCAAAGACTATAAAGACAAAGAAAACTACATCACCAGATACGATCAACTCATCAGCCCAGCTGAGAAGCTGTGGGGCCATGTTTCATTGATTTTCCTTGCTTTAATGGATTTCATTGGACCTTTCATGATTCCACATTAATATTTCATTACTTGTGTCTTCCATTTCCTACACTATAAGAGCACCAGGCTAGCTTACAGTGAAGTGCTCTGGGTCGATGGACTGCTACCAGGAACCAGCCGAATCCCTGAAAACACACGATCCCTGTCTACACCCAGGGGATAAAATGTGATTTGAAATGACAAAAAGGACATAAAAAATTAGTTAACCCCTTAGCATTCCGTTAAATTTGCCTAAAACACCTAAAAAAAGGGGCATACCCAAAGTTAATTGCATGCTGTTCTTGAACCACTTGGAGTATATGCATGGTTTTGGTCTCTTTTGAAAGGTATGTGGTACAGTGAAACGCTAACAGGTTAAAGACATTAGTAAACAGAGTACAAAAACACACTAGCACAACAACCCTGAGTTGCAATGGGATTAACGTGCTTGTGCTTGTAAATAAATAACCTTGTGGTACTTGAGATTTCAGTTGCAGTTGGTACATTTTTTATGTGAACATTTGAAAATCTGTTACCTGAGCAAGGTTATTTTGTTGGTTTGAATTGTTTTTTGGCCAAATGATCTATGCTGCACCTGAAAGAACTAGATGTGGGCTTTCAAGTTAGAAAAATCAACAACACAACTTACAGTTGTGTTCAATATTGTATCACTGGGT